>NC_056741.1:1067300039-1067652539 GCF_019279795.1 Protopterus annectens | reverse complement strand
AGCCCTTAAAGTGTAACAGTCAAAAACCAAATTCTCTTGTCATTGGAGACTCCATAGTGAGACACACAGATGTCCCACTCACCAGGTTAGATAAGGAGAAAGTCACGGTCAGCGGCCGGTCCGGCACCAGAATTCATCAGATCATGCATGCACTCAGGTCAGCAGCAACAAGTACCATTATGACTGCGTTATAGCTCATGTTGGAGTGAATTACCTGAGATGTACCTCACTGCACTATATGAAGAGAGGCATGATTGAGCTCTCCAAATATATCTCCCAGACAGGTATGCCCCTAGCCTTGAGCAGCATATTACCCTTCCCTAGAATGATGCAGCAGTATAAACAAAAAAAAATATCAATTTCAATAATTGGGTTAGTTTTTGGTGTCATTCAAAGAGGATTCAATTTCTGTTAGCCTGGGATAACATGGTTGACAAACCTTGTTGCTTTGCAAGAGACAGTTTGCACCTGGTAGCACTAGGCTTTCAGCTACTGGCAAATGCTTTTACCTTCCCACAGTGCTTTTTTTATGCAAGGTCTCAAAAACAAAATTGCCAACTTGAAAATTGCAACCATAACAAAATAAGCGTTATGCTGCTAAACACTAGGAGCTTAAATCAGCATACCCTGGAAGCACTTCTATCACTGGAGGGTGTAGATGTCTGTGCAGTCACAGAAGCCTGGTGCAAGGCCTAAGAGAGTACACCGGCCTTGCAAGGCTGCAATACCTTCCACATCTTCAGACCACAAGATGAACGTGTGAGAACCAAAGGAGGTGATGTTTCTATCTACAGCAGAGATAAATTCACCTCCCGACCAGTTAGACTGGACAACTTCATGGAGTTACTCCAAGTTCAGATTACTGTGGGTAAGACCCCCATTCAAGTCATTGCTAGTTATAGATCCCCCTCCATGGATCATGATGCATATGAGGTCTACTTGACCAAACTGGAGTCAATCCAAATATTGCCAAGTACTCTGGTCATGGGGGATTTTAATTGTCCCACCACCAACTAGGAAACCTACTTTAGCCCTAACTCAGTGGCATAAAAAGATCCTTGACTTTGTTAACTCAAATGGCCTGGAAAAAATTGTTCAAACCTCAGTAAGAGGAAGAAACATACTAGCTCTGATCCTCACTAACATGACAAACAGATGCACCACCTCAACTTTCAGATACTCATTAGCTAAATCTGACCACAAATCAGTCACCTTCAAACTAGCACTAACACCAGAACTCACAAAGGGCAAAGTCAGACTAAAAAACTTCAACAAAGCAAACTATACCCTCCTAGGGAAGGTATAAATACATTCCAATCCCCACCCCCAACTGGAAGTGGTAACTACACAAAAGCTTACACTAAAGCCCTGTACAATAACTTGTATAAGTGTATAGACATAGCTGTTCCAGAGAAAATCAAGTTCAGAACTCCAAGTAAAGCAAAGCCACCCTGGTAGACATCCAGCATCAACAAACTTTATAACGAATGCAAAAAGTTGCTGTCTAAGAAAACTAAGGCAAAGGCCCAACAATGGAAAAGCACCCTCCTTAGCCTCAACAGGCAAATAACACAAAATGTCAAATCCTGTAAGAGTAACTTTAAGAAAAACTTAGCAGTCACAGCCAAAGATATATAAGGCCTTTTAAAGCTAAGTATGTAGCCTAAAAGGTAGGATCCAAGCATGTGCCGAACAAGTGAGTAATGGTATCACACACACTTAACCCACAGAGATTGCAATCTTGCTAGTGGACAAATTTGGTGAAAATTACACTCCCTTACCCCCTCCAAACTTATCAAAAACATTTACCCTAACTTCCTCTCCATCCTACATATCTGAAGAGCAGGTCATTCAAGCCTTGTCTAAGGCAAAACACAGCCTCTATGGACCCAGACAGCACCCTAGGCTGTCTTCTAAACAAACTAAAACATGAACTTGTATCAACATTAAGTATCCTATTCAATCACAGCCTAACCACAGGCTTTATTTCTGCAGAATGGAGAACAGCAACAGTTATTCCCCACCACAAAGATGACTTAGCAACAGACCCAGGGTATTATAGATCCATAAGTCTGACCAGCCTCATCTGTAAAGCCATGGAACATATCCACATGAATCTCATAAATAAAGACATAGGTGACCTCCAAACACTGGATCCGACCCAAATAGGCTTTGTCAAGGGCAGATCCTGCCTGTTAAACCTGAAATTAAAATGTGAACAGTGCCACTGACGAGGGCAAATCTGTGCACACAGTATACCTCGACTTGGCAAAGGCTTTTGACAAAATCCCACACTCAGGCATTGCAAATAAACTTAGCAAACTGAATGCAAACCCCTTTGTTGTAAGATGGGTTGCCAACTGACTCACAAACTAGTCACACACTATCAAAGTGGGTGACTCCACATCAACCACCAGACCTGTCAACACTGGGGAGCCATTAGGGTCAGTGCTAGCACTCTTACTGTCAGAAGTTCAGGCCAAAACTAAGGGGCTGTGGTTGACCAAGTATGTGGACATCTACAAACTGGGTGTAATTATTGAATCCCCAAATGATGTCAGTATACTTCAAGAGGGTCTTACTCAGACCAACGACTGGTGTCTTAGTCATGGTCTCAAATTGAATGCAAAGAAATCATCATCATTCCCTTCAGTAAAAACAATGTCCCTTCACACTATCAAATTAACAACACTACCCTATGTATCTACCAAGTGGTAAGAGATCTGGGATCACAAGTAGACTGCAACTTAACTTTAACCACTACGTGTCTACTATAGTAAAGAAGGCTTTCTATTTTGCACACTTGATTAGCAAAGGCTTTGCCTCCACAGCAAAGGAGGTTATAACCTCTCTATACTCATCACTAATCAGGCCCATAATTGAGTATAATGACCCTTTTGGCATGTACCGTACAAAGCCCCTGCAGCAAATGGAGACCTCAGAGGTTTCTAACTAAGAAGATCAAGGAACTTCAGCATATGCCTTACACAGACCAACTACTCCAGCACGTGCCTTACACAGACCACTAAAGTGCCTGTCACTATATTCAGTATCATATAGACTTTTTAGAGGAGACTTATGCCTGGCTTACAGAGCAATCTCTGACCCAAACCTAATGAATTTGCTGCACATCTGTAAATCAAACAATACTAGAGCTACCCATTACAGGGTCCTAAATATGGCTGGAAACTTGAATAGGATGTACTGGAGGGACAAATTTGTCTCCCAGGGACTGCTGTGTCTTTGGAATAGGCTGCCAATTCATGTGAAGCAGAGCACCTCTATGATACTGTTCAAAAGAAACCTGGATGAGTGGATGAGGCACCTTAAATTCTTACTGGGATAACACCCACAACCCTCCTGGGCATGAACAGTCATTACTAAATACAATTCTGGGTATCAACTAGAGTATCTATGGTATTACATTGATATGAAACAGCTAGGCTTGGAATGACCTCCTGGTCGATAGCCTAGTAACCTCCTATGATCCTATGATCTTAAATCTTTGGTAGATGTAGTGGGTGAGAGGAGTCTTATCAGGCTATTGTGGAAATATATGTGGAAGGCTGGGTGAGTATACTGGTTAATGAGGAGGGGTCCACACTGATTTGTCTGGAATGTGAGATAAGACAGGGATGTCCAATCTCACCGGCCTTATAGATAATAGAAATGTGGAAGGGAATACAGAGGATATTGATGTATTTGATGTGTCTGGTGAAATACGGATTAAGAAGTAGTATAAACATCTTTATGGATGATCGCATGTTATTAACTGAAGCTGTTTTATGAATGCTGTTGGATATAATAAATGTGGTTAAACAGCTAGGGAAGAGTCATGATTGCTTGTACACCTCAAAATGCCCATGGTAATCAAGATAAAAAAGAAGTTATGGTTAATTTAGACTCGCTGGTTTTGAAGGAAGGATATTTGGGAGAAAATATTTATTAATCAATAACAGAGCATGGAGAGGAAAATTGTGGGTGAGGTTAAAACACAATGTGTCAGGATTATGGGGTAAATGGTCTGCAAGGGTTTTTTTTTGACTGGATGAGTAGAGATTGCTTAGGCACTAGTGTTGCATCTTATATTTGTTGAGGCATGTGGGAACTATCTCTTAGAATAGAATAATTAAAAGTTTCAGAGGATTTATGCTAAAGTCACATAGGAAGCTAAAGGTAAAAGGGGGCATATTGATAAGGTTACATCAGCTAACAACAGAAAATGGGATGAGTACCTAATTTTAACAGGTTTGCAGTAGCAGGAAATATTGCCCAGAGAGAAAGTGGATTAGAAGAACAGGATTTAAGATGGCTAGAATGGAAAGATGTTATCTTAAGTGATATCCCAGATCTGTTTCAGAAAAAAAATGAAGTATATGGAGAGGAATAAGCAAACGAATGAGAATAGTTGCTTAGTAAAAAGATGAAGTGTAGATTAAGTCACCTGTTGTGAAACTTTATGGGGAGGTCACAAGAACACCCACAGTGGTGGATTGAGATTGAAAAGGCTTTCACTTTCCAGAGGATATGATTTCGGGAGGTAAAGAGGAATGACTTCCAGACCCTAAGTTACTGCTGAGCAAGTTTTATTTGGGAATTACTATAGAATGCAGTGGTTCTGAGATGATTTAGTCTTGGGGGAAGGAGGCAGAGTTTTGTTTGAGTGATAAAAGTGATACCATAAATACTCTAGTTGATACCCAGAATTGTAAGGGGGATGTGTCTCTCTAGGTAGCTAATGGATGACTAATTATGTTTTTTAAAGGTGTTAGAGGAGTGAAATAAAGTAGAAAACAATAAAATGTTATGAGTAAGCCGGCTGAATGAGAATGAAGAGTGGTACCAAAGTGAGCAGTGGGAAGAAGGATGGCTAATAGTCAAGTGGTTGTATAAGGCAGAGAAAACATTGTCAACCTTAATATCAGGCTACGCCATAAATAGTATAGGACTCCTAAGAATCTCCAAGAGGAAAGGGATCGGGGGATAGGGCAGTTTGTTGGCAATGTGGGGCCATGGTGGTTGATTTTGTGGTGGGAGTCATATCAGTTAGCTGGTGTCTAGAAATCACTGAGATGGCTCTTGATGACTAGATATGGGTGGTTGAAGGATAATTGGATGATTGGTTGTTCTGTCTGTGCGGCATGGAACAAAATGAACAGACATGTCAGGTCTTCTGTGGTGCAGATGCAGCCGGTTGGTCTTGTGAAGAAGACATTTATGAGTCAGGGTCTAGAAGAAAGGAGTGGTACCAGAATTAGCAGAAATGATATATGTGAGGGGGGCATAAGTCAGCAGTGAGTGTGGGAACAGATAGAGAGGAAAGAGCTGGCAAATCAATGGAAACTGGAAGAATTCTTAGAGAGTTTAGATCCAAAGTATGGGGAAATAGTAAGGTAGAAGTGCTGAGTATGTTTAAATGAGGAGGAAAATAAGCTAAAGGGATGGAGAAACAAAGGTAAGGGCAGAGGCATCTGTCTCCATTCATTCTTGTCATCTTCAAGCTTTCACTCAGTGAAGCCGTTATATTGTAGGTCCTTTGTTTAACCTGGACTGTAGCAGATATTAGCATCTATAAAGACATGGCATGGTTATATGTTCTCTTGTGATAGTTTAAAATTAGAAGTACTGAGAAGAGAGCATGCAATCTAAATACGTGCCGACCTTCTTCTGAGAAGTGAAAGAGGATGTACATGGAGAAATGTTAGCTAATTTGGAGCAGTGGTGTTCTTCATATTAAAAATAAAAATATTTTGTTTTAATTCTTATAGGCTGGTGGTGTGTTTTTCTTGCTTTGAGCATGTATATATCTTAAAAATAACAATAAAAATATTTTGAAAAATAAAGTTTCTGTGCTTGACATAGCTTTAAATTCCTTGCAAATTTTAAAGAAAATTACACTTTCAGAAAGTTGTAAGGATAATATTAAAACTAGTGTTTATCTGTTGTTAATGCTTCATCGGCATACCAGAAATCTGAAAGTTGTTGTTGTTTGTCTTTTGGCTTTTCCTGGTAGGGGGTCGCCACAGCGGAACTCTGGTCTGCTAATGATTGTCAGTAGATTTTTTACGCATAGCTGAGGTGCCAGCTCGACTCCCAGCCTTCAACGAAGGCATGCCCATTTACGCACGCATGTCTTTTGAACACTACCCAACTGGGGGGAGGACATGCAGACTCCACACAGAAGGCACTCCCAAGCTACGCCAAGAATCGAACAGGAGAACCTCTTACTGTGAGGTAACAATGCTACCGCCATACCACCGCGGCAGCTACAGCTTTTAAATATATGGCATTCTCCATCATACCCGATGTCATTTTTTTCCATTTTGCAGTATTTACCTCCAGACCTAAACTAGGCTCTAGCAGATGTAAAAGGGAATAAGCAGGCAGTCTTCAGACCTTAGAAGTACTAATTAAACTTGCATATTGGACTTGGAGTTACTTAGCAACATTCGGATAGCATTCAAAAATATGAAGAAATAAATGCTCTATCTTACTGTTGCTTACTGTTGCATTTTATATGCTGTAATTTGATGCTAATAAAAGCAATTTCTTCACCAGCAAAACCTTCTTTGAAACATGAAATGATGTTGCAAGAGACATACGTTATTAAAATTGTACCTTCAAATTTTTATCAAATTATTCACACATGCTTCATGGTTTTCCTGGTATTTTCTAATTCACAGAAAATGCATTTTAATCTTTGCCAAAAACAAAGTTCTGCAAATTTTCCGGAAGCTTGTTGCACGCATTATAGTTCATTTGCAAAAAAAAAAAAATATACACATGCAAGCACACACGCACACGCACACGCACACGCACACGCACACGCACACACACACACACACACACACACACACACACACACACACACACACACACACACACACACACACCTTTGCTTTCCTGCTCTAATGACAATCCTATTAAATGTAACTTTTTATCATTATGATTACTTGATTAGGAAATGTTTTTGGCTAGTCACTGTACAAGTTCCTTTTCTTTTTCTTGTATTTATCAGTATACGTCATTAACTCCCCTCTTCAACTCTATATATGGAAGTGTTATCAACTGCTTTATACAAAGAGACCCAACCAATGACTACAACTGTGACAACTACAAATTGTTACAGAAAGAGACTGGAACTTAGTGTTCTAATAAATGTACAAACTTATAGTCAGACCTACTTTTGTATTAAATTTACAAAACAGAATTCATAGGGCCAGTGACAGCAAATAAGAATGTACAGTGGGACCCACCAGTAATTGATGCTAAAATGAATCATATAAAATATACAAAGGTTACATTGTGTAATGCAGTATCTAACAAAGCAGGTACTACTCGTAGGTTCTAGTTGTGACTGCACAGACCAATACTTTTGAAATGTAATCACTCCAGATGGTGCTTTTCTCAGAAAACGGTCGACATGATCTCAGTAACAAGTAATATATATGAGAGCAAAAAAGCAGTCAAAAGGGGCTATGAAAATGCTGTAGGATATCAGTCCTCAAACTCAGTACATCACACCAAACACTGTTAACTTTGTTAACCCATGTAAAACACTGCAGGTAATCTTTTAATCTTTATTTTCTTCAATAATAACTATGGCTGAGTTTCTTGTTACTCATCAAAGCACTGAATTAAATTTTATCTATGGAACTTCTTTTGACCGCAAGGAAGTCGTGTGCTTATACAAACATTCTAGAAAATGACAGCTACCTCCTCGGCTTCCCTTACGCATGTGAGAACTAAGCCATTCAGCTCCCTCTCTAGCTGACCACTTATCACGCAAAATTCATTATCCCTCCATAGCTCATCCATAACTGATCATGAATTTTGTTTTATCTTCATCATCTAGGGGTCTCATAAGCATAGCAATACATTTCCATACACCTAAACTTCTGGAACTCATCAGCAGCCAAAGGCTGTATGCCATTAAATTACTCCTGCCCCCCTACACACATGCACATATCCTATCAGCTACAAAAACACAGTCAATGCCCCATGCAGGGTTATCAGCTATGACCACTGCCTGTATCCACAAAATGACCTGCCATGTTGTGTGGCCTGATGTGTGAGACAGGAACTCATGCTATGTATACATACGTTAACAATGTAGTAATATGAACAGAAGTCAGTGTCATATACACCAGAAATTACTTACCAATAAATGATACCTGAATTATCACAAAAATGATCCACTGTTGTCAGTGCTTTCAAGACAGTGACAGCAGTGGTCATACGCAGCACAATGAGAATATGACAGTTTACCACCTGCACATTTACAGTACCAAATCTATAGCCGTATCCTAGGCTGTAACTTCACATTGAACTGCGTACACACAGTAGTCACATATATTCTTGTCAGAACATGCTAGTCACATGACTTGGCCCTGTGCTGGTTGCCGTGGTAGGTTCTGAAAGTATTGGGCACACAGGTGCACGTATTAGAATATACAACAGGAAAGTCTGCTAAAGCTTCCGTCAACAGATGCACTCTTACATGGGTAAGAGAAGTTAACATAAATTTCGTAATTAATACTATGTCTGTGAAGGATGGTACATATCCATAGCAAAAAAAAGTTCAGTGTGTTTCCACATGGTATCTGATAATGATAAGTAAAGGACCATCATTGGATACCTCTACACCAAGTCTAATAAATGTAACAAGTAGAGTAACAGGCACATTTTACCATCTTAATGTGGTACTATGCAGCAGACACTGACACTATCAGCCATACCCTGTGCCAGTCATGCTTGACAGCTTCTGTAGGTTAGTATACAAGCATTATTAAGTCTGAATTGGATGCACAGCATACACTTACTCATATGCCAACTGTTGATAATGTCTATCTGCCACCATTGCGTGCTCATCATGATGTACTACCCACTGTATCAGCAATATGCATGTGAATGCCACAGTAGGTCACAGCTGATCATGCATGAGCATAGCATCAGACACCTACCTTGGTCACAGCTGCTGCTGCTGGTACTGTAATTGAAATGAGGGAAAGTCATGTAAACAACTGGCATGATCTTTCTCTTTAGGGCCAAGGCAAACTTGAATGGACTGATAACTGCATAGAATTCCTAATGTGAAATTTACTGCATTACAAATAAAATTGTTGAAATCATAAAACATAACCATGGTCTTTTGCTGTCATGGCTTTATACTACAGCATATCCTTTATGTCCTAGATACAACTGCCTGCTTTTGTTACCACTCAACTCTATCTCAATTTTTCTGAGAGCCATGCATTTCTGAATGGAATGTCATGAACCAATAGTGCCTTGTACTTTAGATCATAACAGACCAGTCAACACCATAAATAGCTACTTCTAGCCCCACACAGAGCGTCTACTGCAAATGTTTGCATGTTAGTAGCTTGCAACAGACCTGCTCATTGTCACTTGCTCAAAAAAGCAAGTGCACTAACTTCCACTAGCCCTGTTTCCTTTAACTACTTATCCCTCCAACACCCAACCCTAGAAAAATCTACAGTCCTATCAAATCACTAACTCTAACCTTAAAACTGCCATCCAGTTTTTAACGCTAGTCATTGCTCCATTTCGCTAAAAATCAATCCCCCTCCTAAACCTAAATTTGCCAAACACTCCCTAACTCTAAAACTCCCTTCCTGCTCCCTAACCCTAAAACTCCCTCTGACTCCCTAAACCTAAATCCCCTTTCCAATCACTAACCTAATCTACAATCTCATCCCTTCCCACTCCCTCTCCAGCTGGTTGCTCAGATATATATTCAAGTCAAAGCACAAGTGGCTGCCTACACAAGCTTTAGGGTACTACAGCCCCTGGCTTTGAGACAGTGGTCTTTAAGCATTTGGGACTCAGGCACTTGCAGTACTACCTCTCACAGAGCTATAGTAAGTTCTGTTTGCCTTACTTGGCAACAGTGAATTGAAAGCTGTGGAACAAAATCAGTCAGGACTGGATGGGTGCTGTATTCATGGCAATGTTCTACCCTCATTACTTCAAAACATAACTTAAGAAGGCTGCAGTGACATTGCAATAATATCTCTCTGACCCCCCCCCCAAAAAAGTATCTATTATTTGTATTGGTAGTGTGTGTGTGTGTGTGTGTGTGTGTGTGTGTGTGTGTGTGTGTGTGTGTGTGTGTGTGTGTGTGTGTGTGCGTGTGTGTGTGTGTGTGTGTGTGTGTGTGTGTGTGTGTGTGTGTGTGTGTGTGTGTGTGTGTGTGTGTGTGTGTGTGTGTGTGCGTGTGTGAGTTCCCCTTAACCTTCACTGTGATGAGTTAGGGGATCAAATGTGGCACCAGTGCACTTTACTGACAACAAACATCAAATGCCAATGGAACAATTAACCAAACTTCACAGTCATTTACTTCATCGATCAGTAACTGATTTAATGGAGTATGTGACACCCATATGCATATATATGTGTGACTGTAGTTTAGAAGAGCGAATACTCATATGAAGGAATGCTTTTTACTGTGAAAAAAGAAAAAAAAAGTGAACACTCATAGTAGTGGATATTCTCCTTAATGGGATTTTAGCTGGCTGAGTTTTATATGAGACTGCATGGGTCTATATTAGAACATCGTAGTTTCACAACTTCAAATGTCCTAATATCACCCCATATTCAGCAATAGTGAAGCTGCGGAACACCAAATTTCTTCCTAGGGAAGGAATTTGGTTGGCTGTTCCTATGGCTTTGCTATTTTCAGCACCGTGGTGGAAAGTTACGGGTCGGGATCAGGCAAGTGTGCGATTGTGTGGACTTGAGGGTTAGGGCAGGGTAGGTGAGTTAGGGTTAGAGCGTGGGTCAGGTAAGTGTATGATTGTGTGAACGTGAGGGTTAGGGTGGGGTAGGTGAGTTAGGGTTAGGGCGCGGGTGAGGTGAGTGTGTGATAGTGATGGACCTTAGGGTTAGGGTTTGGGTTAAGGTAAGTTGATAGCTAGTGGTGTATGTACAGTTTAGTGTAGGGTTAGAGGTAGGATTTTAGGTGTATGTGTGTGGACTGCTGTTTGTTTGGTGTGCTTGTGTTGTGTGTATGTGTGTCGGAACAGCAAATTTTTTCCCTGGGAAAAAAATTCGCTGTTCTGCATGTTTGATGTTGTCAGCATTCGCTGAATAGGGGTCGATATTAGAACATTTGACATTTAAAAAAAATCGATGTTCTAAGATAGACCCCGACTGCATTGCAGCCAGGTATGGGGAATTTGCCTTTATCATACTGTTGTGTGGTGTTGGAGCTGGTATATATAATTAGCAGGGGGTATGAATGGCTTGCCCCCCCACCCCGTAAAAAAATAGTTTTAGTATTGCTTCTTTTTGATCATTTTAGATTTATTCTAAACTTATTGCTCTTTTTATGTTTGCTATTTTGAGATTTTGATATTTCATGAGGCAGTCATAGATAGATAGATAGATAGATAGATAGATAGATAGATAGATAGATAGATAGATAGATAGATAGATAGACAGTACACTTTACTTTGGAAAACATTTAAAATTTATTGCACCTTGCTTTGTTTTAAATAATATCTCACGGACTACATCTGCTTGTATAATGCATGATATCAAATTTTCTGTAATAATCACCTCAGCATACACTTTTCAATTTACTCAGCTTGTTATCTCAAGCTTTGGCTGTTAAAAAATGTGTCTTGAAAATATTGTTAATTGTGATAATTTTGTTGATAGTGTTAGCTTTTCTCCACAGGCATCTACTAAAAATGGGTTTTGGCTCAGTTAGACACTGCTAGTAAACAAACATAAATAGATAAATGAAGAAATGAATGAATAAAAAAATAAATTAATTAAAACCAGAAAAAATATATACAAAAAAAAAACTATTATCTGCTCAAAGTTCCTTGGAAGTGAATGCCTTTTCACTATAAACAGTCCTGCTGATGTGAGGGTATATCACCATAGTGTGTGGCTCTTTTCATTGTATACATCTAAATACTGGCATGCATATTTAAGGTTAAAATCCTGCAAATGTGCCATAAAACAAAGTGTACTTTGTTATACACACCAGCACCATTATCTACATTACGCTCTAATCTTTTGATAGTAATCCCAGTGTTCTGTTTATCCCAATTTCTTAGTACCTTATAACAGTTATATACTTATATCACCCAATGAGCATATGACACTTAGTTGTATAATCAGATAAATGACATAAACAAGATTGACAAAAACTGGTTAATCTAAAAAAAAAAAATCAAAAACAAACAAATAAAAAACAAAAACAATTTAAACCACCATAACCCCTGTTAATTGTATATACCAATTCCAAGCTCACTCAGCGGTGGCGAAAGGGCAAACTCTCCCATCCCTACTGTTTGCGATCTTGCACTGAAACAAAGCCATCAATATTTCATTGGCTGATTTTTGATCAGATGGGCTTGCTTTTGTTTGGTGAGATAATCACACCATTCGACCACCTCAGTGACACCCCACGCAATATAACTATGTATACAGTTAAAGGGCAAGGTACTGCCCTAAGCCACATTGGCAAGCATGCTCTATAGATTAGCCATGCAAATGAGCATAAAGTAATGTACTATGAAAACTCTGGAATGGATATGTAGTGTAGACTGGAGCGAAGTGACACTGTACTGCAGTCTAATAGCAAGTCAATGGCACATACTGTCACTGCGAGGAAAGACAGTAATGTAGATATCACAGAAATGGAAATGTCACTGTGGTGACAGGAAAGGCATTGCTTACAGCAGGTATGATTTGCTCTGTCTTTGGCATAATCTATAAGTTATAGAAGGAATTCTATATTGCCATTTACAACATATTTTTGAATCTGTATGCATAACTGATCATGTCAAAACATACATACAAGGTGAAGCAGTCTTTTCTTTACATTCCTGGCACATTATGACCCTTAGTCCCCATGGATCCTTCCAAATAATGTCTCTGCATTGATGGCAGTACTATTCATTGGGGTATGGAATATTGGAATTTTGTAGTGTGTTGCCCAATAAGCACTCATATATCTCCCCATCAGTATTCATCAAGTAGCAGTTTCTGTTCAAGCATATCAGAAAAAGACAACTCTTGGCTCATAAAAAAAATTAGCCACTCTTTTTCAAGGGCAAGGCATAAGATCTATTTGCATCTACCACTTTCATCTTACTATGACATGGCACTTCATACAAGATGAAATGTGGATCCTGACTTCAGATTGACAGACCTGAGTCATTTATCCTAGTAGGAATATCCTGAGAAAGTACACCTCCATTGCCAGATCTGTATTGCATAGTGGCACTGCAGTAGAAATAGAATGTGTCTCCATGTGTCCTCTGCATCACAGTAGTTACCAGTGTCACCCCCTCCATTACCCTGGTAATGTCATTCCACTGGGATGCACTTGGTACACGTGATATGGTTCATATAGAATTTGGTGCATGACAGCTTATTGGCTATGGATGTGCCAACGGAATATATAAAGCTTATTTGCATGAAAGTGCACATAGGTCTAAGCATTTATGGAGTGGAGTTGGCAGTTTTGGAGGTCTGAACATAATGATGGAATGTTCACTGTGAATTTATGGAAATATCTGAACAGAAATACTATTTACAACTTTATATGTAGTATTTACAACTGTGTATGCAGTAACATATGCGCAGTCTGAGGCAAGCAGACCCTGGCACATAGTATTTTATTGTGTTGTATATTTTAATGTGCTTTTGTAAACATCAGGACCTTTATAGGTTCATAGGTTCATAGGTTCATACTAGGCTATCTGCCCGAGGGCATTTACAAGCCTAGCCCATCGTTTTGTGGCTTACGCCACCCCTTTAGTATGGGGAACTATACCCATTATTTTGCTGTGCCTCTGTCGAGCAGTGACACTGAGGTAATCCCTGGGGTATATCTGCGATCTCCCATCCATTGGTCAAGATTTCTCTTGAACAAGGCCAGCGAGGTGCTCTGCCTCACATGTACCGGGATTTTGTTCCACAGCATAGGGAGTCTTTGGGTGATGAATCTATCCCTCCAGCACGTCCTATTAATAGCCGTGTCGAGGTTTAAGTCTCCCGCCCTTGTGGCCCTGATGGATCTAGATTTTTTGAGGTGAAGCATATTCATCAAATCTGGGTTTGACATGGCCTTGTATGTTAGGCAAAGGTCACCTCTGAACAAGCGGTAAGCGACTGAATAGAGCTGGAGTTCTTTCAGTCGGGCAGCATAGGGCAGATTTTTGAGACCCTTTATCCTTTTAGTGAGGAACTTTTGTGGCCTCTCCAGCTGCTGCAAGTGTCGGGTCAGATACATCCCAAATGGGGCATTGTACTCAATCATTGGTCTGATGAGTGATGAGTAAAGGGAGACTATGACCTCCCTTGATCTAGATGAGAATCCCTTCATGATAAGGTGGGCAATGTAGAAGGTCTTCCTAACTACTTTAGCTACATGGGTGTCGAATGACAGACTACTATCAACCTGGGTCCCCAGGTCCCTGATAACTTCTTCTGTGCTCAGTGGATTGCCACCTACTTGGTAGCTAGGGGTAACCTTGTTTTTCCCAAAGGGTATGACTATGCATTTTTTGGCATTTAACTTCAGGCCGTGGCTCTGGCACCAGTTATCCGTTTCTGTGAGACCCTTCTGAAGGATATCTGTGTCAGATGTGTTTTCTACTATGGCGCCCAGTTTGCAGTCATCTGCAAACTTTGTCAGCCATAACCCTCCTGTGTTTGCTTGTACTCGAAAAGTAGATGCCAAACAAGAGTGGGCCCAGGACTGAGCCCTGTGGGACACCACTTGTGACAGGCTTTGAGTCTGACATGGCGCCAGCAACTCTGACCCTGTGGGTTCTGTCACTCAGCCAGTTTGCAACCCATCTTGTGATGTATGGGTTAACATTTAAGCTGATGAGTTTTTCAATGATACCCGAGTGGGGTATTGTATTGAAGGCCTTAGCCAGATCGAGGTAGGCTGTATGGACTGCCTTTCCCTCGTCAATGGCTTTGGTGACTGTTTCGAAGAAGTCAACCAAGTTTAAAAGGCATGATCTGCCTTTGACAAAGCCAAACTGGGTTGGATCCAAAGTCTGCAAATTCCCTATGTCTTTATTTATGAGGTCCATTATGATCCTCTCCATGGCTTTGCAGATAAGGCTTGTCAAGCTAATGGGCCGGTAATTTCCAGGGTCGGTGGAGGCACCGCCTTTGTGAAGTGGGACCACAGTTGCAGTGCGCCACTCCTGGGTGCGTATCCAGAGGTAAGACTTTGATTAAACAGCTGTCCTAGCTGTGGGTTTAATTCCTCATTGAGTTCGTGGAGCACACAGCCGGGGACACCATCAGGTCCCATGGATGCTGTGTTTTTGCTTTGGAGAGAGCAGTTCTCACTTGGGCGCTGGAGATGTTTGGGGGGGTGCAATCGTTTGGTATAGATATCTCTTCTTTTGGGGGGGAGGACGGGGAGAAGTTTGCACTGAACCTGTCAGCCAGTATGTTGGCAATGTCTGTAGGATCAGTAATCTTCACATCATTTTGAACTAGTTCTGAGCATATCTGGGAGTTTCCTCCTAGGTTTCTAACATAGCTAAAGAAGGCCTTATGATTGTCTTTTGAGTCTTTAGCTATTTTTCTCTCGAAATTTGCTTTGGATGATTTTATGAGAGCTCTTAGTTTTTTACTTATAGTGATCAAGGGTGTCTTACCTTTTAAGGATTTTGCTCTATCTTGTAGTAGCTTCATCCTTTTATTGTAGAGTTTGTTTATGGCTGGGGTCCACCAGACTGGACGCTTGCCTTTGGTACTAAGAGTCTTTGTTTTGTTTGGGATTGCCTTATCCATGCAGTCCTGCAGGTGCTGGTAGAAGGTGTTTGTAAGTGATTCAGCGGCTTGAGTACTGTTTTCCGCCGGCTCGGGGTCCTTAAAGGAGACCACACTAGTCTTTAGAAGTGTGAAGTCGGCTTTTGAGAAGTTCTTTACTGTGGTCTTTTTTATTTCAGGTGGGGTGGGATGAGGACCTCCAGCGAGATTAGTTTGTGATCTGATCTCACCAGTGAGGGGTATACTTCGGTGTTGAACATTGTGCTCCCATGTTCGTGATGATGAAATCAAGTATGTTATCTCCTCTTGTGGGGATGGTGACTAGTTGTTCCATGGCATTTGAGTTTATGAATTCCAGGAACTTTTGGGCTAGGGTGTTTGGGCTTGAGTAGTGTTCCCAGTCTATATTAGGGTAATTGAAGTCACCTAGTATGATGGTGTTTGGTGATACATTTATCCCTCTAGTGTTTTCAGGAAGGCCATGTGAGGTTCCTGAGTTTGTGAGGGTGGCCTGTAACATGCTACAATTTGCAGAGCAGTCTTGCCTATGGTTAATTGCACCTGGATGGTCTCCGATGCATCGTGCATTGCCACCAGTCTTGAGGTGTGGGTGTCCTTGATGAATATGGATACCCCTCCTTTCTTGGTATTGTCCGGATTTTGGGCGGGCATGATATGAGGTAAAACCTGATAGCGCTGGGGTGCTCTCAGGAGCCTTGAACCAGGTTTCTGTCACAGCACAGACATCGATGTTCTCCATACTGAGAAGGGCCTCGAGTGTGTGCATTTTGAGATTTAGACTTCTGGCATTGAGCAGCATTACCCTTAGTTTTTTCCTTTTTTGTGTTCTAGGGTGGTAGGTTTAGAATTTGAGCCTTGCCTAAAAAAGGCACTATGGGGGTGGCAAGAGCCTTTGCCAATATCCGGAATCCCAGGGGTGACAGGTGCAAGCTGTCCCTTGCGAAGCAGCGTGGCTTGTCCAGCATGTCATCCCAGGCAGACAGATACTGGATCCCCTTTGAATGACACCAGTGTTTAAGCCAATTGTTAAAGCTGATCATCTTATCTCTGTATTGTGGCATCACTCTTGGTGAAGGTAGGATACTGCTCAAGGTCAGGGTCATACCTGCCTGGGCTACATAATCAGAGAGCTCCTCAATGTCTCTTTTCATGTAGTCCAAGGAGGTACGTCTCAGGTCGTTTACACCAGCGTGGACAATGACTGAGTCATATTTGTACTTGCTGTTGAGAGACCTGAGTGCTTGCGTTATGTGGCGGATTCTTGCGCCCGACCTGTATTTACTGTAGGGATGTGGCAGTGCTGGAAGCATTACAGATCTGTTAGCATAATGTCATAGCTATATAATATATTATATATGCTGCAGTGATCATTGGGTCCGGTATCTGACAATGCTGTAAATATATGTTTTGTTTTTAGTGCTCACCCAGTCATTTTAAGTTGCTCATCCAACCCACTTAGCAATGCTATGTCCCATCCTCAGTTAGGCAGTAGCAAGTTTACCATAATTTGAACCAATAATAACTCTGTCTGTCTGCTGTAATACTGTGAATGATAACATGCTTCAAGCGAAGAAAACTTAAAAAAAGTGCATTTCTGCACTGTGCCACACTGCCAGAAGCCAGGAACATTATTGCATTGTTGCTGCTTTCTGCTGCCATTTTCTGACTCCTGTTCTATCCCACAGCACTGACGAGAGGAGGACAAACAGGACTAATGGACTGGCTGGCTATTTCCTGCTGCTCACAGTTCAAAGACAAGTAAAGTAAGCAGGCCCTGCTGAAGCCCTTTGGCTGCAACTGTACATTTTGTATTATTTTTATTAGCATTATTTGTATTTTGTTCTGTAGCAGCCTCATCATTCATGTCAGTAAAGCAAGGGTACATGTAGGACTGGAAAAGTATGGTAAAACAAGATGCCATGGTGTGTGTGTGTCGTTGTCTCCTGTTTTACTTATATATATATATATATATATATATATATATATATATATATATATATTTTTTTTTTTTTTTTTTTTTTTTTAACTAAGATCATGGATGATGAACTGGAGCATAGCTCTCAATTGACTGAGTCAGGAACAAATCTCAACAGAATCAAGGAATCCAGGAATAGTCAGGTCCCATCATGGACAGTTTTATAATATTAATACTACTGATCTGAGACACTGACAGTATAAGAGAATGTGAATTAATATAGCAATAACCCACGCCTGGGTGTGGGTAATGCTGGATTTACCCACGGTTGGCGTGGTTTGGTCTCGAGGGACCAAACAAAGCCAACCGTGGGTAAATACAGCATTACCCACACTCAGAAGTGGGTTATTGCTATTATACCATGACATTATTTAAGAAAAGAAACTATTACTTTTCTTAAATAATGGCATAGTATAATGCCTGTTTACTGCCCTTCCGCAGATGTCTGGCATCCGCGGCAGTTCTGATGTACTGCGCGCCTGCGCAGTACATCAGAGTTGAGCAAAGCAACGGAGAAAGCAAGATCTTCGTTGCTTTTTACTGTTTTGCTATGTTAAATGGGTTTAACATAACGAGACAGTTTTAAAATAAGCAACGGAGATGTCCGTTGCTTATTTTAAAACAGTCTCGCCATGTTAAATACATTTAACATAGCTAATAAAAAGCAACGGAGATCTTGCTTTCTCCGTTGCTTTTTTTTTAAAACCTGTCTCGCTATGTTAAATGGGTTTAGCATAGCGAGACAGCTTTAAAATAAGCAACGGAGATCTCCGTTGCTTATTTTAAAGCTGTCTCGCTATGTTAAACCCATTTAACATAGCGAGACAGTGTTTTAAAAGTAAAGTTATACTAATAGAAAAAAGTCCGGGCGACCGGACCTTTTTCCATTAGTATAACTCGATTTACAATGTGCACGCTGGCCAATCAGCGTGCATGTTTTGGGGGGGGGTCATGGTATAATATACATTTTCTGAAGCAAAAAGAAATAACTCTAATTATTGTCTTTATTTATTAAGTGTAGTTCATAACCATTTCTCCAAAAGTTAACAGTATTAGGAAGGATTAACAGGGTTAGAGCTAAAATTTGAGTTAAAACCTGGACATTCCAGAAAATCAGGGACAATTGAACAGTATGGACTGGAGTCTTCCTGCTTTCTTCTTAAGCCAGTGGGTGGACGCTCATCTCTCATCAAATTAGGGACAAGTCTCAACAGAATCAGGGACAATCAATGGCACTTTTAAAATATTGCTACTGTTAATATGAGACACTGATAATAAGAGACTGTGAATTAATATACATTTTCTGAATTAAAAGAAGTCTATAATTCTAATTATTGTAATTATTTATTAAGTGTAATTCACCACCTTTTCTCCACACAAGTATTAAGAAGGATTAAGAAGGACAAAGCTAAAATATGAGTCAAAATCAGGGAAAGTTGAGAGGTGTGGCTGGAGCAACTGGTAGAGAGTATATATTATCTTCATAAAAGAAACACTTTAGGGGGATTGGCTGTGGGTGGTGCTGGGTCGGGTTGGTGTGTAGTGGTGGGGATCCTAGTCTGTTGTCCTGCCTATGGTCCAATTTGACCATGATCTGGCTCTGGTCTACATGAAGAAACCTGTATGTGTCCATATCTATATGATCCCTACATAACATACTTGGCAATAGCAGTCCACATATTCATAAGCTATATTCACATCTCTATTAACTGGAATACTTACATTACTAAAAATAAATATGCAAAATACTTCCTAGAGGTCTTTAAACTTACTTAATCAGAATATACCTTATCCTATGAGAAGATAAATGTTTTGAGATTGATAATTTCTAACACAGCATCATTATGCTCTGTGTTTGTAATCACATTGCCTCTGGTAAGGTCTGGCAATCATGCAGCAGTTCTTATCATTAGAACCCACTTACAAAACTTGCCATCTTCAGGGATTTCTCTAAAACAAATTTGCTTCAACTAATAACCTGATGACGGTCAAGAGTCCCCTTATCCCTTTTAGAAGACACCGCTGCACTGGTGGAGATGTTATATTCTCACCTCAATACTTGCATTAAGACTTTGGTCCCCATTTGTAACAAATTCAGTGTCATTTAAGAAAAAACAACTTTGATTGGACCCAGGCATAAACAATCTTTATAATGAGACAAAAAATGTCTCCCTTATGACCATTCTGAAAACCCAGCACCTCAAAAAGTTAGAAATAAAATCAAATCTTCCAAAGCTAAGTGTGAATTGAAAACTGCCACCTCAGTCACCAACAATCATAGACCCACTTAATTATCTCTTCATCCCCAGCCTCTCATATGGCTTCATGCCTGAGACATTGGTGATTCCCCTACACAAGTAAGTCTCCACCACTGATCCTGGAAAATATAGACTCATATGTCTCACAAACCTTATCTGTAAAACAACATTATAGGCCTCATAAATGCAGACATTGGCAATCTGAACTGTCTTGACCCAAATCAATGTAGTTTTCTGAAGGACAGATACTGCCTTTTTAACAGGGTTTACTTCTTTGAAAAACTGACTGAGGTATTGGATGAGGGAAAGTCAGTACATGCTGCTTACTTCAATCTAGGAAAAGCCTTTGACACCATTCCTCATTCAGGCATCATAGAGAAATTATTTAACTAAATGTAAACCCAGTGGAAAGCAAACTGGCTCACAGACAGAGCCCTGTAAATTAAGACTGGGGACACAATAACCTTCAAAAGTCTAATTATCAGTGATGCCCCGGAGAGCTTATTACTGTGAATATATTTCTCTGATGTCAAAGATGACATCTAATGACATTGACTGTTTTGCTTATGATGGTAAACTGGAAGCCATCACATGTACAATCAAATGATGGCACAACCATGGTTTCAAGCCAAATGCCAGAAAGGGAACTATTGTATGGAATGGAACCTGCTGGTGCAATACCTATTTCACTTTAAGAATTCCACTCCCGTGGAACAGACTCCTTCTTTATATTAAACTGATTAGTAACCTCACTCTCTTCAAATACATCCTGGATGAATGGATGGGTAACTGCAAATACAGTCCCATTTCCATCCAACAACCCTCCCCCTCTCCAGAAAAGAGAAGAAAATAGTAGATATACCAAGTCTGCAGATGCAAAAGCATGGAGAAAATGAAAAAAAAGCATACACAGAGAATCAAAGCTGGAGTACATACACAAATATCAACACATCTGGGGGTGCAAAATGACTGTGGCCACTGCCTATCCACACATACTCGTCTACACTCATTTTCTTAGTAACTCCTATGATCAGAAATGCCACCGTTGCACACTGTTTATACACTTCTACCCTTTTCTATCAATTGTAATTCGGTCAAATGAGTATTTTGTCAATTATCCTTGGCCAGTTTTGATTCTGTCAAATGACATGAATCCATCCATATCTCTCTCTATCTATCTATCTATCTATCTATCTATCTATCTATCTATCTATCTATCTATCTATCTATCTATCTATCTGTCTGTCTGTCTGTCTTTCTGTCTGTCTGTCTGTCTGTCTATCTATCTATCTATCTATCTATCTATCTATCTATCTGTCTGTCTATCTATCTATCTATCTATCTATCTATCTATCTATCTATCTATCTATCTAATCTAGCTGACTAGCAACCTAGTTAGCTCTATGACTGCTTGGCGATACATTAAAAACCAAAATATCGAAGAGCAGGGTGTCTAACACAAGTAACTGGTCACTAGCCAATTGAAAAACAAGGGAAAAAAGTTTACACATTTTTTTGCAGGGAGGTAAGCACTGTTACACCCATAAACCTCCTGATAAATATATATACCAACTTTAAGATTGCAATACAGCAGGAAAAGGGTATATTCCCCAACCCCCATTGTACTGGAAACTCACAATGGAAAAAAAAAAAACCTGGTATATGTGACTGGCTGATTTTTAATCAGCTGTATACGTTTTTTCAGTTTAACAAGCTGATTTTCCAGTGGGTTGAATCTAACTGATATATATATCTATATATATCTGTCTACTTATCTATACAATAGGGGTGTAATCACTTTAGTAGAGTAACCCATATGTCAACTTCCAAAACATCAACCACAAAAGGTTGACAAACCGAACATCAACACATTACCACACATGTGCCATGAAAGAACCTTGGCACATGCAACAAATACCATCTTTTTTGCATGGTGCAATCCTATATATATATATATATATATATATATATATATATATATATGTATAAATACACATATAAATATATATATATATATATATATATATATATATATATTATATATATATTTTTTTTTTAATGTTTATGTTTATATAGGTTCCCTGCAGAAGGTCAAGTGCAGGTTTGTGCTGAGAAAACTGAGCGGAGATCAAAAACCAATCAGTTTAGATAAATTTATTCAAGCCACAAAGAAAACAAACACAAAAACACTAGAACATAAACGCCTAGACTTATAACAATGCGTTTTCGTCCTGTTAGATTAGACTTCATCAGATTACCAGTGCAATCATATGATTCTCATATTTATGTTAATTCCAATTAGCTAAAACCAATAAAAATACGTTCTCCACATTTAAAATAACCAATAAATGTCATGTTAAAATCCCATTATTTGAATATACCCCACCTTGTTTTCATTTACCCCTCCTTACATAGTAGTAATGTTCATTGTGTAATTATTTACATATGTACAAATAATGTGTTAACCACAATATTAAAAATCTTTTCTTATATAAATATAAACTAAAATATCATAGTTTGAATATATTAAAACATTTTAAAAAATATCATTTACTCTAGTTTTAAAATAGTGAAGATCCATAAGGAATCAAGTACATATAAAAAACGAATGAGTATATTGTCATCTGGTGGTTGTTAAGATAAATTACATTCAAAGTTTAGCTGATCTTAATTTTAATAAAGGTAAAATTAAAACATAGTCATTCAATCCAGGGTAATTTCCTGCCTCCAGGGTCAATTGCCACCATAATTCCCTAAACTCTATTTTTTCTTCCCATGGGCCTCCCCTGATGACTTGTTTAACTTGTTCCAAAACCAAGAAAGCAAATTTAGAATTGAAACATACTTTTGAATGTTTAAACAGGGCATTTGTGTCTTTACCTACTGTCATATCATACATATGTTCATAAATCCTTCTTTTTAACATTCTTTCAGTCTTTCCTACGTAGAAGGATTTACAAACTAAACAGATGGCTAAATAAAATAAACCCTTCAATTCACAATTGTAGTAGTTAAAACAAGTGATCCATCTCTTTTTACTTTCCAGGTAGTATCTATCTGTGTTCATAATATAATTACATTGAGTACAACAACCACATTTATATGTGCCTACCTTGTTTTTATCATTATTCACCTGATATTTATTCTCTAAAATAGTTCTAATACTTTGGGAGTTTTTATATACCACTTTATGTGAAATATTGGATATATTTTCCAGATCTGTAATGGAAACAAATCTCTCCCACTCTTTTAAAAATATCTTCTTAATATTATTGTTTGTTGCATTGTACTCCTGAACCAATACTTGTTCGTAATTATCTCTAATATTTTCCTTATTGGTCTGTCTTACTTTGTTTTGCTCACCATTATTTTGAATTGGTTTAAATTTATTAATTCTACCTTTTTCTACTTCTTCTCTCATATCTTTAATCAATTTTAAAGGGTAACCTCTTTCAAGAAACATTTTTTCCAGTAGGTCACATTTTACTACAAAGTCTTTATCTGCACTAGTCATATGGCACCCCCTCACAAACTGACCCTTCACTATATTTCTCTTACAATGTAAGGGGTGTGCACTATTATAGTGCAAAAAAGAATTACAAAAGGTGTCTTTTCTAAAAATCTTTGTTTCAAATTTCTTATCTACCTTGTATATTTCTATATCCAGATATTGCAAATTTCTGTTAGAAATCTTGTACGTGAATTTTAAAAAAATAGTAGTGTTATTCAAATACACCATAAACTCTTCAAATTTTTCTTTTCCTCCTATACAAAAAATGACTATATCGTCCAAAAACCTACAGTATAATGTCCAGCAGTTTCTAAATTCTGTATTTACAATATATCTTTCTTCCCACTTAGCCAAAACTAGGTTGGCATAAGTCGGAGCACAAGCCGCCCCCATAGCTGCCCCTTGAATCTGCTGGAAAAATTCACCGTTAAAATATAAAAACATTTTTTTTAGAACCATATCCATTAACCAAATATTTACTAATTTTTCATTTTGTGTTAATCCCTGGTCTTCATAGACTATTTCTTCAAACATTTCCATGCCTTCTTTATAAGGTATGGATGAAAATAAGTCTACAATGTCTATAGTTATAAATAATAGATCATCATAGAATAAATCATTAGAAGTTTCTTTCAAAAGGTCCCAGGAGTCCTTTCGTATAAAATCTCTTCCTACCCATAAGCTTTTTAATTTTGTGTCTACATATTTGGCAAGCGAATATGTTTTTGATCCCTCTGCAGATACAATAGGTCTTAGGGGCAGGTCATTCTCACATTTGTGTGTTTTTGGAATACCAAATATAGAAGGAATTCTTGGCTTGTCCACCTTTAAATATCTATATGTGTTGCAGTCTATAAGTTCTTCTTGTACCATATCCCATAAACCTGTATCAATTTTGTAGAAGGCTACATTCACCTCATTTTTTGAAACACTGGTGTATCTCGTTTCATCCCACAGTATCATGTTCATCTTACTTTCATATTGAATATTGTTCATTATTACAACCCCACCACCTTTATCAGGTTTCATCACCCTGATATTAGGATTTTTCTTCATTTCGTACAAGCATTCTTTTTAATTTTTATTCAAGTTAACCTTATATTTAGTATTAATTTGTTCTTTCCTTACCTCTTTCTCCATAATTTTCTCCAAAGTTTTTAATTGAGGGTGTAGAGGCAGATTGTATGTGGTTTTACACTTTAAATCCCAGTTTATATTATTTGTAGTTGTTACTGTAGGGAAATGATACTTAGGTTAACTTTTCTTAAAAACAATTTAATATCAAGTAAGGTTTTGGTTATGTCTCCCTTTTTATATGGGATGAATTTCAAACTCTTGGAAAACAACTCAAAATGTCCCTTCTTTATGTCAATGTTACTAAAATTGTAAATAGAAAAGTTATTATATGTGTTTTTAATTCAATCTGTAACTACTATCTTTTTATTATGTCATGTAGTGAGGTAGGTATATTTTAAAATCTCCCCCTCCCTCTTCTCCCCCCCTCCATTGAAAATTTGTCTGTTGAGGTCCCTTTTTGTTCATAAGTCTTTCCGACCTCCGTAAAGGCAGGAAGGCTTCATCATAATCTTGATCTCCTTCTTCTGGATAGAAACCTTCATTTCCCCCTTTCTCCTGATGGGTTATTTCGTAACTCTGCCTGTTTTCACTAATTTGTTTATGATTTCCATATGGGGTTTGGGGTAGCTGGTGTTACTATCATATTCCTTAATGTCTCTTTCTAATTTCTTCAGTTTTCTATTAACCACTTCTTCACATTTATAATCAATGTCCTTTTTAATATTAAAATATTTAACTTTTTCTTCCTGAATAGTAAAAACCAAATCATCTTTAATGCACTGGTCTAATTCTTCTATGTCATTCTGAATAGATTCTTGACATCTTACATTTTCTCTGATAATAAGTCTTAAAACGTCTAATCCACATTTGTTAAAAACATCAATAAGTTCTTTATGAAAAACAGAACCTATAACAACATTATTAGGCAATATCCAGACACGTAGTCCCTTTGGGACTATTTCCCTAGTTATACACTCCTTTAAATATTCGTTTTCAGTGTTCAGTGTCCTATATTTGTACATCAGTTTAGCTAATTTATCCAGCTTTGTACGGTAGGAATCATTAATAACCGGTTGCTTATTATCATTACCATCTAGTTTAAATATAACTTTAGTCTTTAGCCAGTCTATTGTTTCTTTAACGTAAGTGTTCACATTACCTGAAACATTTAGCATATGCGAAGATGACTTCTGACCAGGTTCAATATTCAAACTTCTTATGACCTCACCTCCTTTTTCATTTGTTTTGAGAATGCTTGGTGTAGATAAAGCGTTGAAAGTTCCTCCATTGTCTTCGGATGGGTCGCCGGCGTCCTTCAAACCACCAATAAGCTCCCTTTGCCTGCAGTTACTACTGTCTTTTTGACTCACAAACCCTTCGGTTCCTGAGGAACATTGAGTGTTTAGGTTGCCGTGAATTCTCACCAGTGAGTGGCTGAGCGGTGTTAATAAGTCAATCAGTTCAGTAAGCTGCCCAATCAGCTTACGGGATTGACCTATATTGTCCTGCCCTCTTAGTTCAGGAAGTAATGGTCTCTCCATCTCCGTTCTACTAAACGCCACCAGGAAACCAATAAAATAGTAGACACAGCACCAAATACAACTGATAATCCAAAGAAAATGTGCTGAGAAAACGGAGCGGAAATCAAAAACCAATCAGTTTAGATAAATTTATTCAAGCCACAAAGAAAACGAACACAAAAACAATACAACATAAATGCCTTAGCTTATAACAATGCGTTTTCGTCCTGTTAAATTAGACTTCATCAGATGACCAGTGCAATCATATGATTCTCATATTTATGTTCACTCCAATTAGCTAAACCCAATAAAAATACATTCTCCACATTTAAAATAACCAATAAATGTCATGTTAAAATCCTATTATTTGAATATACCCCACCTTGTTTTCATTTACCCTTCCTTACATAGTAGGAATGTTCATTGTGTAATTATTTACATATGTACATATATATGCTTTAATATATAAATATAATCTTTTATATAAGAAAAGATTTTTAATATTGTGGTTAACACATTATTTGTACATATGTAAATAATTACACAATGAACATTCCTACTATGTAAGGAAGGGTAAATGGAAACAAGGTGGGGTATATTCAAATAATGGGATTTTAACATGACATTTATTGGTTATTTTAAATGTGGAGAACGTATTTTTATTGGTTTTAGCTAATTGGAGTTAACATAAATATGAGAATCATATGATTGCACTGGTCATCTGATGAAGTCTAATTTAACAGGACGAAAACACATTGTTATAAGCTAAGGCATTTATGTATTGTTTTTGTGTTCGTTTTCTTTGTGGCTTGAATAAATTTATCTAAACTGATTGGTTTTTGATTTCCGCTCCGTTTCCTCAGCACATTTTGTTTGGATTATCAGTTGTATTTGGTGCTGTTTCTACTATTTTATTGGTTTCCTGGTGGTGTTTAGTAGAACGGAGATGGAGAGACTATTACTTCCTGAACTAAGAGGGCAGGACAATATAGGTCAATCCCGTAAGCTGATTGTGCAGCTTACTGAACTGATTGACTTATTAACACCGCTCAGCCACACGCTGGTGAGAATTTACGGCAACCTAAAAACTCAATGTTCCTCAGGAACTGAAGGGTTTGTGAGTCAAAAAGACAGTGGTAACTGCAGGCAAAGAGAGCTTATTGGTGGTTTGAAGGACGCCGGCGACCCAGCCGAAGACAATGGAAGAACTTTCAACGCTTTATCTACACCAAGCTTTCTCAAAACAAATGAAAAAGGAGGTGAGGCCATAAGAAGTTTGAATATTGAACCTGGTCAGAAGTCATCTTCGCATATGCTAAATGTTTCAGGTAATGTGAACAACACTTACGTTAAAGAAACAATAGACTGGCTAAAGACTAAAGTTATATTTAAACTAGATGGTAATGATAATAAGCAACCAGTTATTAATGATTCCTACCATACAAAGCTGGATAAATTAGCTAAACTGATGTACAAATATAGGACACTGAACATTGAAAACGAATATTTAAACAGTGTATAACTAGGGAAATAGTCCCAAAGGGACTACGTGTCTGGAAATTGCCTAATAATGTTGTTATAGGTTCTATTTTTCATAAAGTACTTATTGATGTTTTTAACAAATGTGGATTAGACGTTTTAAGACTTATTATCAGAGAAAATGTAAGATGTCAAGAATCTATTCAGAATGACATAGAAGAATTAGACCAGTGCATTAAAGATGATTTGGTTTTTACTATTTAGGAAGAAAAAGTTAAATATTTTAATATTAGAAAGGACATTGATTATAAACGTGAAGAAGTGGTGAATAGAAAACTGAAGAAATTAGAAAGAGACATTAAGGAATATGATAGTAACACCTGCTACCCCAAACCCCCATATGGAAATCATAAACAAATTAGTGCAAACAGGCAGAGTTATGAAATAACCCATCAGGAGAAAGGGGGAAATGAAAGTTTCTATCCAGAAGAAGGAGATCAGGATTATGATAAAGCCTTCCCGCCTTTACGGAGGTCGGAAAGACTTATGAACAAAAAGGGACCTCAACAGACAAATTTTCAATGGAGGGGGGGCGAAGAGGGAGGGGGAGATTTTAAAAGATACCTACCTCACTACAGGACATAATAAAGAGATAGTAGATACAGATGGAATTAAGAACACATATAATAACTTTTCTATTTACAATTTTAGTAACATTGACATAAAGAAGGGACATTTTGAGTTGTTTTCCAAGGGTTTGAAATTCATCCCATATAAAAAGGGAGACATAAACAAAACCTTACTTGATATTGAATTGTTTTTAAGGAAAGTTAACCTAAGCATCATGTTCCCTACAGTAACAACTACAAACAATAAAAACTGGGATTTAAAGCGTAAAACCACGCACAATCCGCCACTACACCCTCAATTAAAAAATTTAGGAAAAATTATGGAGAAAGAGGTGAGGAAAGAACAAATTAATACTAGATATAAGGTTAATCTGAGTAAAAATGAAAAAGAATGCTTGTACGAAATGAAGAAAAATCCTAATATCAGGGTGATGAAACCTGATAAAGGCAGTGGGGTGGTAATAATGGACAATATTCAATATGAAAGTAAGATGAACATGATACTGTGGGATGACTCAAGATACACCAGTGTTTCAAAAAATGATGTGAATGTAGCCTACTACAAAATTGATACAGGTTTATGGGATATGGTACAAGAAGAACTTATAGACTACAACGCATACAGATATTTAAAGGTGGACAAGCCAAGAATCCCTTCTATATTTGGTATCCCAAAAAACACACAAATGTGAGAATGACCCACCCCTAAGACCCATTGTATCTGCAGAGGGATCAAAAACATATTAACTTGCCAATTATGTAGACACAAAATTAAAAAGCTTATGGGTAGGAAGAGATTTTATACTAAAGGACTCCTGGGACCTTTTGAAAGAAATTTCTAATGATTTATTCCATGATGATCTATTATTTATAACTATAGACATTGTAGACTTATTTTCATCCATACCTTATAAAGAATGTGTGGAAATGTTTGAAGAAATAGTCTATGAAGACCAGGGATTAACACAAAATGAAAAACTAGTAAATATTTGGTTAATGGATATGGTTTTAAAAAACAATTTTTTTATATTTTAAAGGTGAATTTTTCCAGCAGATTTAAGGGGTAGCTATGGGGGTGGCTTATGCCAACCTTGTTTTGGCTAAATTGGAAGAAAGACATATTGTAAATATGGAATTTAGAAACTGCTGGACATTATACCACAGGTTTTTGGATGATATAGTCATTTTCTGGATAGGAAGAAAAGAAAAATTTGAAGAGTTTATGGTGTATTTGAATAACACTACAAATTTTTTGAAATTCGCATACAAGATTTCTAACAAAAATTTGCAATATCTGGATATAGAAATATACAAGGTAGATAAGAAATTTGAAACAAAGATTTTTAGAAAATACACCTTTTGTAATTCTTTTTTGCACTATAATAGTGAACACCCCTTACATTGTAAGAGAAATATAGTGAAGGGTCAGTTTGTGAGGGGGTGCCGTATGACTAGTGCAGATAAAGACTTTGTAGTAGAATGTAACCTATTGGAAAAAATGTTTCTTGAAAGAGGTTACCCTTTAAAATTCATTAAAGATATAAGAGGGGAAGTAGAAAAAGGTAGAATTAATAAATTTAAACCAATTCAAAATAATGGTGAACAAAACAAAGGAAGACAGACCAATAAGGAAAATATTAGAGATAATTACGAACAAGTATTGGTTCTGGAGTACAACGCAACAAACAATAATATTAAAAAGATGTTTTTAAAAGAGTGGGAGAGATTTGTTTCCATTACAGATCTGGAAAATATAAACAAAATTCCACATAAACTGGTATATAAAAACTCCCAAAGTATTAGAACTATTTTAGAGAATAAATATCAGGTGAATAATAATAAAAACAAGGTAGGCACATATAAATGGGGTCATTGTACTCAATGTAATTATATTATGAACACGGATAGATACTACCTGGAAAGTAGAAAGAGATGGATCACTAGATTTAACTACTACAATTGTGAATCGAAGGGTTTAGTTTATTTATCCATCTGTTTAGTTTGTAAATCCTTCAATGTAGGACAGACTGAAAGAATGTTAAAAAGAAGGATTTATGAACATATGTATGATATGACAAAAGGTAAAGACACCAATGCCCTGTTTAAACATTCAAAAGTATGTTTGAATTCTAAATTTGCTTTCTTGGTTTTGGAAAAAGTCAAACAAGACATCAGGGGAGGCCCATGGGAAGAAAAAATAGAGTTTAGGGAATTATGGTGGCAATTAACCCTGGAGGCAGGAAATTACCCTGGATTGAATGACTATGTTTCAGTTTTACCTTTATTAAAATTAAGATCAGCTAAACTTTGAATGTAATTTATTTTAACAACCACCAGATGGCAATATACTCATTCATTTTTTATATGTACTTGATTCCTTATGGATCTTCACTATTTTAAAACTAGAGTAAATGATATTTTTTAAAATGTTTTAATATATTCAGACTATGATATTTTAGTTTATATTTATATAAGAAAAGATTTTTAATATTGTGGTTAACACATTATTTGTACATATGTAAATAATTACACAATGAGCATTCCTACTATGTAAGGAAGGGTAAATGAAAACAAGGTGGGGTATATTCAAATAATGGGATTTTAACATGAAATTTATTGGTTATTTTAAATGTGGAGAACATATTTTTATTGGTTTTAGCTAATTGGAGTTAACATAAATATGAGAATAATATGATTGCACTGGTTATCTGATGAAGTCTAATTTAACAGGACGAAAACGCATTGTTATAAGCTAAGGCGTTTATGTTCTATTGTTTTTGTGTTCGTTTTCTTTTTGGCTTGAATAAATTTATCTAAACTGATTGGTTTTTGATCTCCGCTCCATTTTCTCAGCACATTTTCTTTGGATTATCAGTTGTATTTGGTGCTGTTTCTACTATTTTATTGGTTTCCAAATGCAGGTTTGGTCAACAGTTTATGCTTGACTAAGTAGCCGGTCGAAGTGTCGAAGTTCACACTATTCCCGGTCTTGGGGATTATGCCCCCCCCCATGTTTGCGTGTTCTCAGAGTTAGTATATATAATTAGCAGGGGATTTAGTGGGGCTTGCCTTCCTGCAAAAAACAATGCTTTTATTCATTTTAAATTTTCACGGGCTGAGGCTATTTCACAATCTCAGCTTATATGTTTACTGGTATGTCGACAACTGTGTTTTGACAAATTGATATTGATGTTTTGCCATATCTATATCTGTATATCAGTCTGTCTCTTTCTCCTTCTCTCTCTCTCTCTCTCTCTATATATATATATATATATATACATACATATATATATATATATACATATATATATATATATATATATATATATATATATATATATATATATATATATATATATATATATATATATATATATACATACAGATATAGATGTATATCTATATATACGTATTTATATGGAGTCATCAAATTTGCTCAGCTAAAAGGATGGTCGACAGATGTGTATGATCACACAATTCACACAGTTGGGAAATATGCCCCTTCCCCTGTATTTTGTGATCTTGGAGTTAGTATATACAATTAGAAAGGGGGGTGGGGGTGAAGAGGAATACCCCCTGCAAAAAATAATGTTTTTGTTTTTGTTTTTTTTTTACTTTTACATTTGCATGCACTGAGGTTATTGCATGGTGCATACATATTAAGACCCATTTCATGGTATGCCCAGAGAGTGTTGTCTGGTTAAATGACTTCCTCCTAGTCATGCAGCAAGGAAATGAAGATGGAGAGATTCAAAATGTGTACTTTGGATACAGTAGGTGGCTAATTAACCGATCATAGCCTTAATTCTCTATGCCAAACACTTCACTGTAAAGCAGGATTTTTGTTTCCATTCCCTTGGTATGAAATGCATTTTTATATTATTCTCTAATGAAAATGAAAGACATGAAAAGAAACAAGGTAATTTTATTTCTTTAAACTTGTTTTGAGTGCATGCATTTAGTGTGATGGCATTAATTGCCAATAGATTCATGGATTCATAGACTGTTACTTGGATAATGACCTGGGTGCGGAGGGACCCTTCCAAGCCTAGCCAAGTTTTTCTGAAAGAATAATGGTGTCCTGTATCCAAAATAGGACATTGATGGCCAAACATTTATAAGGGACATGGGTGCCAGGCCCAGTGTAAATTTGCTATTCCCCATCCACTGGTCTAGGTTGTGCTTAAAATGGCTAATAGACAAACTCAGCTTTACATGGATGAGAATGCTTTTCCATAGGTGGAGCATACTCTAGGACACATAGCTGTCTCTCCAGCATTTTCTGTTTAAGTCACAGACAAAATTCAGGTCCCTAGACCCTGTATTTCTGATACTCTTTGACTTACGAATATGTAGCAGATTCATAAGTGTGGGATTTGCTGATGTCTTGTAAACCAGGCATGATCACCCCTTAGCAATCTATAGGAGACTGATCAGAAGGAAGGGGCTTTAAGGCACTCGGCATAAGCCAGGTTTGTTACACCTTGTATTTTTTTTGTAAGGAACCTTTAAGGTCTCCCTTGTTGCTGCATATGCCTAATCAGGTACATACCAAAGGGAGCATTGTGCTCTATAACTGGTCTGATGAGGGTAGCGTACAGTTGGATAATGACCTCTTTGGACCTAGATACTATGCCCTTACTTATAAGTTGTGCAACATAAAAGGATTTCCTCACCACTGTGGCCACATGGTGGATGAAGGTAATGCTACTGTCTACGTGCGTACACAGATCCCTGAGCACTGGGTCAACTCTTTGTGGTGTATTATCAACATAGTAATTAGCTGGGATGGTTGACTTCCTAAAGGGTACAATTATACATTTTTAGCAATGAGTTTAAGACCATGCCTTTGGTACTATTTGGTAATCAGAGACAGATCTTCTTGAAGAATGCTAGTATCTGCAGGTGAGTCGATGATAACCCACAGCTTGCAATCATCTGCAAACATAGTCAGCCATAGACTTTCACCATTTACTTCCCTTTCAGAGAAATAGATGCCAAAAAGGAGAAGGCCCCATTCTGAGCCCTGGGGAATTTCGCTAATGACTGGCCTCTTGGTGGAGATGGCCTCACCTATTTTGACCTCCAGAGTCCTATCAGTGAGCCAGTTGGTTATCCAGCAGGTGATAAACAGGTTTATAACTAAATTAGTGAACTTGTCTATAATGCCTGAGTGGGGTATTGTATCAAAATGGCTTGGCCAGGTTGAGGTAAGCTGTTTGCACAGTCTTACTTTTATCCAATGCTTTGGTGACCCTCTCAAAAAAGTCCACCAGATTTAATAGACATGACCTTGAGTTAACAAAGCCAAACTGTGATGGTTCCAGCGTTTGCAGGTTACCTATGTCCTCATTTATCATATCATGATGATTCTTTCCATGGCCATACATATGAAGCTAGTAAGACTTATGGACCTGTAGTTACCTGGATCAGTGGTTGGACCTTCTTTGCATGGGGGAATGACTGTAGTAATTTTCTATTCCTTAGGCAGAAAATCTGACTGAAGGCTCAAGTTGAAAAGTGATTCAAGTGGACCAGAGATGTCATGTTTCATGCTATTTATTAAACATCCAAGGATGTTAACAGGGACCATCAATGTAGTGTTTTTTGCCTTGGAATGCGCATTGACGACCTATTCCCTAGTAATGGTTGGGGGATTGTGTTATGTGGCATTTCCTTTGGACTATTGAGGGGAGTGGAGGAAGAGATTTTAGCTGAACTTGTCAGCCAAAAGGTTGGCAACGGCATCTGGTTCATGGTGGGTGGTGCCATTTACAATAAGTTCGGCATATTGTTGTGCATTTCCTCTGAGGTTATGGACATAGCTGTGGAAAGCTTTGTGGTTGTCTTTTGCCTGAGATGATATATTTTTTTCAAATTTCGTGTTTGAAGTATTAAATAACCTTCTTAGCTGTCTGTTTAGATGAATAAAGGGGGTTTTAGTAAGTATGGCTTTGTTCCTCCTAAACATAGATAAGATTTTTTTTTCTTTTTTGTTCTACAACCAATTGATATTATGATTCCACCAGGGTAGCTTGTCTTTTGAGTTTGTCTTATTTTTAATACGAGACGAGTGGGCACAGCTTGCTGTTTACAGCTATCAGTATGGCTGTACAGAGATTTTGTAACTAGCTCAGTGTATCCTACGGTGTTTACTGGGTTTGAGGGGGCTTGGAATTTAGCCAAGTTGTTGCTTAGTAGAGAGATATGTTAGACCTGGAATTGTTCCTAAAGGTTTATAAAGGTTTTTGGTTTCACTGGATCCCGGATTTAATTATTCAAGTAATACTGCCTTATGGTCAGATCTGATGAGCAAAGATATTACACTGGGTGAGGAAAACCCCCACCATGTTCATGAGTACAAAGTAATGGATGGTAATGGATGTTTGTACCCCTGGTAGGAGAATGGACCAGCTGTTCCAGGATGTTGGTATTAACAAAGTTTAGGAATAATAACAAAATAAATGAGCCATACAAAACCACTCTGTATAAAACATTAATTTTACAATTTTTTTTTTTTTTTTTTTTTTAAATAAGAGTGACCAAGATAATATTCAGCTACCTGATTCTACAGTTCACTGCTTTCTCCATAGCTAAATGTACTAAATTTTTCTTTGGGATGTGGAATTTATCTTAGCTAGCATTGTGATTCAGATCTGCAAGATGCGAATGTTAGATGCATGTCAGTGACTGGGCCACTCACTCTTTGACATGATACAAAAAAATGTTTTCTCATTGGTTAAGTGTTGCACGGCAGCTGAACCAATGAAAATGTAAAAATTAGAGCAGTTAACTCTTGGAATGGAATAGTGGAGCAGCTACTATGTTGAGATGTGAAATGAGTGTTCTGTGCAAAGAGGAGCTGTTGATAGGTATGCATGGACCTCATCTTGCTACAAAAGTTTAGAGGAGCAGCAAATAGTGCAGGTGAAAAACCTGAAAAGCAGAACTTCTAAATGAACAATTTGTTTTAGAAAGGTAACTGCAAAGGAAAAGTGTTGATATGGTTTACTATTTATATTTCCTTCTTCTACCTCAGGATCACCTTGATAATATGTACATGTGGATTTTTGTTTATGTTGTTGTTTAGAGTTACAGCCATGCTGCCACTGTGAGGAAGTGTTTTATTATGACTGTTTGTGCACTGCCATGGCAACATAAATGGGAGTTTTTTAAGAGGTAGCACAGTGACCTGCAATGCATGCATTTATTGCTATGTGCGTTAATGTAGTTTATGCATACCTGTAGGCCAAGCACCCACTGTTTATTGTTTAATGATATAACAGTTGTCAGAGGGCATGTATAGCTTTTACAATTCTACAGCAGTTGCTACAGCACTGAATTGCGTAATGTTTGTGGGTGAACAGATATTAATAAGACATCTGGAGCATCATACTTGATAATAAAACAAAAGGTTGCCAGTGGGGTGAGAGGAGGAGAATAGTCAGCCCTATGAGAGGAACAATGCACTCCGACAACTTTAAGCAGCAGCCTTGTAGGCCCCAAATAGTTCTGTTTCTTTTCCAACATAGCATACTTCTTATTCCACAAGCCATAGTCTTACTAGTAGCTTGTCAGTCATTTGTCATATTACTGAAATAGGTTTGACCTTGGTAGGATATGCTGCATGTGTTTGTTGTGTATTCAAACAATACCTCCATGCTCTCTTCAGTTTTGTCTGTTTAACAGTTATGATACTGAGCTGTGGAATACTGTGAGAGGCCATTATATGCTGTATCCATGCAGATTCCCCTTGTATGAGATGGGAGGACTGAACCTGGTAAGACTAAGCATGCACACCTTCCCATGCATATTCCATATAAATGTGAGCTGCCACACTTACAATATATATTAGTGCCACATAATTCTTGCCACAACTGCACTCCACACTTTTACATTGTGTAGGCAATTGTCAGGTAGGCCCATAACAGTTTACAGATATGTATTTTTTTTCTATTTCGGATAAAAGTGCCAGAAAGTGGTAAACAAAGAAAAAGCAAGTTCTCCCATGCAGAGAATGACATCTTGTTAATGGTCCTCAAATTATTTGATGATCAGGCATGAGAAATCTGACCATCTGTTCTGTGACCATACCTGGCAGGATATCATCAAGTGAGAGGATGGGCCAATGACATGGTAAGTGCAACTAAAGGTCAGGTAACATGTCTGTCCCAGAAGCAGATCGTTGACAGGAACTGTTCCATTGACTGAACTACCATTAACAGAAACTGAGGAATTCCTAACATCTCTGTATGGGGGTGTGGATAGTGCTGCAGTCCATTGTAGAGTCCTAGATGTTGGTGTAGAGCTGAGCAGACAACCATGAATATCTGTCGGTGATGACCCAGGTGGGTATGTATCAACATGGAGCAGTATCTACTATGCTAGTTAAATGTCTGTTTAAATAGAACTTTCAAACATGACAATTTAATTTTGCAGGGACATCTGGGTTTCAGGTGCAGAGGCTACAGGCACAAGGTATGTAATGTATTCAGCTACTACTAAATTAAATAGCAACAATTTATTCACTCAGCTGCAGTTATTGTTGAAGTAGCTTACTTAGTTTGAGTTATTTACTTTGGTGTTTTCATGTGTGTTGTGTTATCAGGGTCCTCCACTGTGGATATATAGCTTCCTGATGTTAAGGAACTGTCTGGCTTTGATGATGATAGATGCCAAATCTAGGCATAGTCCAGGGTCATAGTGTCAGTATTAGACATAGGCATTGTAGTCTCCACGTCTTAAACCCCATTACATAGACACATCTTCTGTATCTCTACTACAGATCCCACAAACACAGGAAAGCACACAAGGACAGGAAGACACAGACAGATCTACCTGGGGAGAGATGTCATCACCTGCTGTGCACTCCCTATTGATTGCTGCAAGTTCCATGCAATAAGAGGAAGACATTAGTGGACATTGGTATGATGCCCATGCAAGCCATGGATACCATTCACTACCAGTGTGCCCATGGCTGCAACCATGCATTTGTACAGGACCATAGCAAAGACACAGGCAGACCCAAACACTGGCATTGCTAAGCTTGTAGGGATAGTATGTAGTTTGCATGATGACCTTAGTGAACGAATGGACAACATATGCAAAATCATAGACATGTGGTATAGGAGTTTGCATGCAGCATGTGCCACTGTGTGGCCAGGCATAATGGCAATGTACTTTGTTTAGCTGATTCATCTCTGTCGGCAGTGGAGTGAGCTACCTTGAAAGGATAGGCCACAATCAGGGACATATACTGATATCACCTCCACTCTGCAATCCAGTTGTAAGAAAAGAGGATTGAAAAATAGATGTCTTTGCAAGCTGATTGTTTATGCCAAGTCCATTCATGGCATACTTTCCTGGATATGGAGCATTCTGCCCTCTCAGCATTGCGTGAATTGTGTTTTTGACTCTCCCAGGAGATGGCACTTTTATAGAAAGGGACATGCACTATCTATGTACACATCTCCTGCTGGTATCCTGGACCTACCCTCCAGATCCTGGTATACTGCTGCAACTTTTGCTGGGTTTGACAGGTCACAGCAACAGTCACTCAGACGTCTGCACTGGCCCTACCACACAATCACATTGCAATAGATACTGCAGCCTTTGCTTTGCTGTTTACCCAGTCTTTTAATCCACTCACACATCTGACACACTCAGTAAAATTGTGTTCAAATATACCAACTCACAGACAATTCCTCAATGGTGACATTTGACACTGTGGCCTCCCTACCTGTGCATATGATAATAACTGCGCCCTGTCCTCTACATCCTTTTACATGGGTGGCCTGTGTCTGATGCACTGTGTGGCCAGTAGCCTGCATGCATCATTTTTACTGATCTGTTTAATGTTTTATTCCAGCCTATAGTTATGAACCAAACACTGGCTCTTGGCCAGCGACACAGCAGGCCATAGACTGCACCCTAATAGGTGTCATTAACCATAGTTACAATGCATATCTGGCATCACAATAAGATGTTTTGATTTATTTATTTTACACTTGCTTACCAGTAGTGCCTGACTGGGCCAGCAGACCATTTTCTGGAGAGGCCCGGTGAGGAAAGCTCCAAAATACAACACTGAAAAGAATCACATATGTTACACGGAACATAAAAGGCCACTTATTACAGTACTCACTTCGTGAGTCTAGTCACTTATATAATATTCATGGTATGCAAATGTATGTGTAAAAATCCCATACAAATCACTGATATAGGCTGCATATGTAACATGTGTGGGAGAAATGGGCACTGCCTGGTTGGCCTGCAGACACAGTATATTTTATATCCTATGCATTACAGACCACCTGGCAGTTAACAGAGTGGAACCCCTTACAACTGATAATTTTTCTTCCCTGTTTCTCAGGTTAGGACCTTTCTTGCAATGTGGGTGCAGTCTACCACCTTCAGTACTTCAAGGAAATGGGCTATGTCATAAAAGGCCAACATGGTGTTGGCTGTCTCACATCTGTGATATGTGGAAACCTCATAGGCTTCACATATGTTGTAGCATGCCATTATTAAGAATTGCGAAGTATCATTGAGGCAGATGTCCAAGATATATCAACTTTAACCCCAGTTAGCCACTGAAATCTTTTTTTGGCTAGTATTCTCAAAGCCATGCATACCTTATTTCTGCAGGGAAAAGTACTCTGCATACCCCACATGCCTGCATATGAGGGCAACACATCTGAACAAGCTCCTGCATGGCGGATTTCTCCACATCATAGCAGTCTACAATGTCAGTGTTGTGGAAGTCATGATATGTTAGACGCAGATGGGTGACATGGCACTGCAGAGTTTGATTACTCTAAACACTGTGACTTACAACACTGAGTACAGTCTCTTGTATATACAGATCCACGAATGCAGCAGCTACCCTGTACATGTTTTCAGAGTCTGTCTCCCATAACTTCTTGTTTCAGCTGCTGTCAACACTTCTCAACCACAAACCACTCCTCCATATTGTTTACCCTTATTTACATCAATGATTGATTGTATTTTAATACTATTGTTCATCATTATGTCATACTGTCATCTGCATATCACAAAGGCCACAGAGTTTCTTCAGATACCTCACTCATGTTAAGGGTGTCATTGAATTGTCCCACACTGCTCATCATATAAACTCACCTACAGTAATGCAAAAACTGTTTCTGAATCCCAGACCATGATTCTAAGAAGAAACATCACATTTTGCAAAAATGATTCACAAAAGTGATTAAAAGTGAAGAGAAAGAAAAACAGTATATTGTGCAGGATATTGATTAGTAATGTGCCAGTTAATTTTGTTATTATAAAAAGCTTTTTGAACGTGTATTTACAGTATGAAGCACTGGCAAACTTTAATTGCAAAACTGAAAGGTTATAAAAGCTTCTTTTATTTTAAAAGCTGTACATACTATTTTTATCACACTATTAAAACTCGCATCAAACATTTCCTGAATTTGTCAGATTCAAGAAAAAAAGAGGTCAATCATTGCCAAAAACAAAGATTCTTAATTTTCTGGAAAATTCATACATTGCATTTAATGATATCTCTCTTTGAAGGAAGCACCAGCCACTTTGGGGATTTCCACAGGGTGCCTGATTAGCCATCTTCGGTTATGCTAGTAGCCACAGTTACAGATCTAAAAAGTCAATATCCCAGTACTGGCTGAAGCTGAAGTTAAAGGCATATAAAAGAAATTAGACATACTGTAAAACAGTTCTTATTAGAATGGGTAGTACTGCGATTACAAGAATACCCACTATGTAACTATGGAATTCTGGCAATTGTGACTGTATAGGCCAATATTTCTGAAATCTGATGATTCCTAAGGGTATTGTTTTGCACAGAAAATGACATAACACCTTATATTCTTAAAAAGAAATGTCATATCATGTCAAAAACAAACAAGAATGAGTTGTTAAAACTCTGTGGCACATCTCTTTAAAATGTAGATCTCAGATCATAAAAAATATTTCCTAGAGGTCTGCCTTCACAAGTGAACCTCAAACTTAATTCAGTGGAATGGAAGGTTTGGTTTCACTTGCTAAAAAGCAATTAAACCACTGAGTCCAATTTGATGTGTAAAACCAAGTCTGCCTACAAAACAATAATGTTCAGCACATATTATTTATCAAATGCATGACTCACATTTTAGGGGACAGATATCCACTTAACAAAACAGGATGCAAAACCAGACAAGTTTTTTTTCTTAGTCAACAGCCTGAAAGATACCACATATCCACTAAGAAAGAAAGTTAAGTATTCATCAACTTACTGTAAAGCAAAACTGTAGAGAAATACACTTGGATTGAAGAAGATACAAGACAAATTTAAAGTCACATGCCTTACATATTTTGTACTTTGAGCATTCATATATATATATGTGGATGGACTTATAATTGCTGTAAAGAAAACAGAAGCAATGTAAATGAAGTCATGCAATTTGTGGTTTTATGACTAATTTGTGGCGTGCTATTCTAACACAATTTTATTTATTTATAATTCACTGGCTATAACTGAATAACACATATCTAACATTTTGCTACTTCCTTGTGCTGCGCTCATCTGAACTTCAGAGCAGCAAGCAATATTCTCAGCCATATTCTGCTGTTTTATCAAATGGATCTAAAATTATCCAGTAATTACACCATAACTAAATTCTTCATTAAATGTTAACAATATTATTACAATAGTTCTTAACTGTGGAATAACCCATATACAACAGAGTTGTGAAAACTGTTGTCATTACTTTAATTCTTACTGTAATTTATTTATTTATTGGCGAGGAAAGTCTACTGGGTCAGGAATTCATTTTCAGTGGAGGCCCGGGGAGAAAAGGTTCACAATTAATACAGTCAAAATTTTTTTAAAAGCGGAAATATGCAAACATTAAAACCAAAAATGATAAAAGTAGAATACATGGACAATATAAAACTTATCAGTATGTATCAGAACTTATATAACCTTAGATAACCATTGGTAGTACAAAGCTTGAGTTGTTTCTTTTTGGCATTGCATTAAAAAAACATGGCAGTTCTTGCTGAACAGTTAATATATGTAAAGTTATAAATTTAGCCAAAAGCAGTAATATGAACAAAAATTTCATATTAAAACAAAACCAAACCATAAAAACATTAACCACAATCTTGACTCTCTCAGTAATCGCAAACTGATCTGGTTCCTAGATCTTTTCATAACCATAATCTACCCAAGCATTTATCCCATTAGGTAAAAAGTTGTAACTGGCTTCAAAAATAAGATCCCATATCAGGTAATCTGTGAGAGAACTTTCTCTAATAGGATCTCCTGGGTTTGGAATTTTCTTGTCACCAGATAAAATATTTCTTTATCAAAAATCCCTTGTTTAAAGATGCCTGCAAACTTGTACCAATGCACACTAAGAAACAGCATGCTGTCTACTTAAAGGCACTCATCCTAAAGGCTCATCAGTCCAGCCTCACACCCCTGTGAAAACCTTCCTAAAAATCAAGAAATTATGCAGATTTGATGCTATGATATTAAACAAGTGATACAAAATACATACACGTACAACTTACAGAGACCTTAAACAGAAAAAAAATGGCAGAAGGACAGTCACCCACAGGGGAAGGAGACAGGTTAATTTATTTTATGGAAAAGGGTTCTCCGTAGATTAACCATTATGGTAAGAACTTACTGCTACAGCTATCATTAAGAATATTCTTTGATGTGCCCTTTAATGAGTGCAAAACACAAAGAAAATGAGGCTTAGTGAAGGCATGCAGAGCATCCTGTGATCAAGGCAAAATTATCATCTGCCAGGAATTTCTTGAACTAAGCAATACGATCTGTCATTCTTCTAAAGGAATCTGATGGTGAAAGATAATGCAGGTGGCAAAGCAAATGGAATGTTTTCATGTGGTATTTTTAAGCCTTTTTTTCCTGTGTAAAGAAAACGAGCAACTTCTACAAAATGTTAAACTAGTATACTCACTCCAGGTATTAACTGAGCTTCTAATACCTGTCCTGGGTGTGAAGAACTCCCCTCTCCCTTAATTTCAGTAAGGAAAACAAATGGAAGGTGGAAACATTGGTTTAAGGAAACCTGTGACACTAATTTAGTAGGAAACATGGGTTCATCCTGAGGGATTCTCTATATCTGTGAAAGAACACATATGGTTGCCTGCACATAATGACTGAACACTGGGTTCTTATGATATGATATGATATGATATGATATGATATGATATGATATGATATGATATGATTGGTGCAAGGAAATGTATTTCCAAGAAGTTAACTTCAGTGGGATGGACTGACCTACTATCTATGAAGTTCAGTTCCCAAAGAGGATTGGAATTCTTCAAAGGAGGATGGAGATGAAGCACTGCTTTCAGGAACTGTTTGAAAGTCTGGTGCTGCAGCACAATTCTGCATTCACAAGGTCAAAATATTCAGAAATAGCTAACACAAGCATGTGAACTGTTGGCTAACTGACACACAAGTCATTCTGTTACAGACAGATATTACAATGAAGGTATGGGATGATCAAGAATCACATATCAGCAATGAAAGAAATACAGTTTTAAATTGCTTTCAAGGAAAAAATAAGTTGTGTCCAGGTCTTCATGATCAGAGCTAAAAAATCATAGCTCCTCACCAAAACAGAAATCAGAAATCACATCTGAGTTTAGTGAAGTGCACAGAAAGAGCAAAATATCCAGCCACTGTATTTAAAAACATAGTGCACACTCAGTTAAATACATGTATATTGTGTTTAGTAAACAATCATGTCATGAGCATGAGAAATGTTTGAATCACGCTAATGCAATACTAGAATACTACAATTCTCAATTTAATACAGGTGAACATGGTATAGATCAGAGTGTATGGTGTACCTTTAAGAAGTATTCCAGTCAATGGGCACATGCATATAAGTACAGAACACGTGCAAGCAAGAGTGCCATTTTGAGTGAGTAGCCAGAGTGAGGGTATGCCTGTATGTAGTCAGTCAGTTAGTAAGATAGTTTAAGTTCAATGTTCCTGCCATCCATCCTGATGTGTTTGTGTACAATAAACTACTTAAACAAACACCCAAGCCTTAACATTTTCTTAATGTACAGAAGACGAGTGACATGGTGTCAGAATGGGATCCAGAGTCACAGCCATGAAGCAGCAGGTTAGAACTGGAGGAATATATAGGAGTGGATCATCCCAACTGCTCAAACGACTCACAAAACAGTTTAGAAACAAATTCGCTTAAATGATTTCTTTTGCTACAAATATAAAATGAAGCAATCAGAATGTTCAAAACTGTGACATATTGATAAAAATATTCAAAATAATTATGAAAATGTTTGAAACAATATCCGAATAATATAAAATGTACAAAAAAGGGTAAACAAGCATATTTTTTCACTATGTACTACGTTCTTACTTTACCTAAAGCTATTCTGTAGTGTGCAAAGAAATAAGGATAAAACATGCATATCTGATGATTTGAGAGATGAGTTGATAAAGGGCAGTCTTCCGTGTGGTATTAACAATGACACAGTGACAAAGATTTTGCTTTGAGAAAGTGATTTAACTTTAAATAAGGCCATTGAGATTTGTCAGATATATAACCTTGCATTAAGACACACTAGCATGCTTACAAATGAGAAAGTAATCCTTGCAGTACCTTCCCCAGCTCATGTAGATAATATGCAGCATGAGGTTAAAAAACATAGGCTAAAGGGTGGAGGTGCCACAGCCCCACCTTGAGTAAAACCCAGAGCAATTTCAGTAAGGCCTTAGGTGCATGCAGCAAAGTATAGGGGTGACTCAGCAAAACCCATAGCAAACCTCATAGCCAACTGTCATAATTGTGGTGGTAATTATGAACCAAAATGAGAAAAGTGCTTAGCTTTTAGTCAGCAGTGTCTTGCAATAAGTGGAATCATTTCAAAATATTTTGTAAATCCAATAAGGCACACTCTTTTATTAAAAAGGACATTACAAGAGGCAAATCGATCAATTTGAATGTTGCAACCTGACTTTTTTATGTTGATGTTGTGTCTGTACTTGGTGAAACATTCAATGAAGTAGATTTGTGGGCAAAGAACGAAATCTTTTGTACTGTTTGAATTAATGGGAGTCCTGTAGAGCTCAAAGTAAATACTGGCTCAAAGTTCAATGTTATGTCAGCTGAAATGTTTGCTAGAGTAAAAACTGCAGAACAACTTGATTTGACAAAGTGTACAAAGCTTGTTGCTTATGGTTGAGAAGAGATTAAAACCGAAGGCTCAGTAGTGCTTTCATGTTACTCTGATGGGAACTGCAATGACTTACAGTTTTACATAGTCAAGAGACACATGCAGTCATTATTACGCCTCAGAAACAGTTTGAAAATGGGACTGCTTCTATTTAACAAAGAAGTCCACCATATAAGCCTGAATGACAACAGCTCCAATTTCACCCACACTATTTTTTCTGAGTATGCTGATATTTTTGCAGAAAAACTAGGCAAACTACCAGTTGTGAACTCTGAAGTTATACACAGAGGTCAGCCCAGTTATCAGACCAGCATGGAAAGTTTCAGTAGCTATGCAGAACAGAGTCAAAGCCGAGCTAGACAGAAAGGTGCAGCTAGGAGTAATTTGCCCAAGAGAAGAACCTACTAAATAGGTATCCTCCATGGTAGTAGTTCATAAGAAAAGTGCAGATGATATCAGAATATGTATTGATCCAAGGGATCTGAACAAGGTATTAAAAAGGCCTCATCATCTAATGCACACAGTCAAAGACGTTGCTGCCCTCATGCCAAACACCACTGATTTTTCTGTCTTAGATATAATGAGTTCATTTTTGCAAATTTTACTTGACTGAAAATCTTCATTACTAACAACTTTCAGTACTCCTTTTGGCATATACACATTTCTGAGATTGCCATTTGGAATAAATTCTGCCAGTAAAGTATTTCAGGGTGTAACTGAACACATTTTTTGGGCTATCCGTGTGCTATTATAGTAGATGTTATTCTAGTAGGAGGCAATGGTGAGGTTGAGCATAACAGAAACCACAAAAAAAGTTCTAGAATGAGTATATGAAATAAATCTTAAGCTGAATCCTCAGAAGTGCAAATTCAGGCTATGAGAAGTTACTTATGTTGGTCACTTTTTTACCTGTTTAGGCCTCCAACCAGATCCTTCCAAGCAAACAGCAGTTCTCAAGATGCCACCTCCAGACAATGTTCAAGCCTTCTAACTTTTTCTTGGCATGGTCAACTATCTAGGCAAGTTCATTCCAGATTTAAGCCAACTTTCAGCACCATTATGAGAGCTGACATGCAAAGATGTAATTTGGTCATGGTCAGAACAGCACCAAAGAGTATTTGATGCTCTGAAACAGAAAATTGACAACCCACCAACTCTCAACTACTATGCTAATTACAAACTAGTTACTCTTTCCTGTGATGCTACTAAGTTTGATCTAAGTGAAGTCATTCTTCAAGAGAATAGACCAGTAGCCTATGCTTCAAGAACTCTTAACTGAACCAAGATGCAGTATGCCTAGATTAATAAAGAGCTTTTGGCCATTGTGTTTACATGTTCAAGGTTTCATGATTATATTTATGGTCAGCCTATCCAGATCAGAACTGATCGCCATCCTTTAGTTACTATTTTGAGAAAGCCTATGCATACAGCTCCTGCCAGATTGCAATGTATGATGCTCAAATTGCAGAAGTAGAATTTCAGTCTTGTCTATACAAAAGGCAAACTTCTTTATCTTGCTGATACCTTATCCAGATCACCCAGAAAAAAAACCCACAGACTGGCATAACAATGATCATCTTGATTTTGAGATCATGGATGTGAGAAATTTTTCTTCCATACATCTCGATGAGCTCAGAACACATACAGCTTCAGATCCAATTCTCCAGAATATTTATTTATTTATTTATTTAATGACATTTGTTAACCGGGTTTGTCCAACTGGGCTTGTGGCCCATTTTCAGTGGAGACCCGAGGAGAAAAGCTCCAGTAATACATTTTAAAACAAGTACAATTTTAAACAATATTGATATAATAGCAGTTATAGCAAAACAATTCACGTATGTTGGGTTACATGCTTAAAGTTAAAGTTGCATTAAAAAGAAGCTAAGTAACAATTTTACATTGATATAGTTCAATAGGTCAACAATGAACATTTTTTGTTTGTATAAAATTGTGCAAATGCATAGTAGACACATTGGAGAGAGAGGTGTAATGAGGTACTAAGTATGGTCCTTTTGAGGGTACATAAAGGGAAGGAAGACTAGGTAGGGTCATGGCAAGGGCAGGTCCTGGAATTGAGAAAATAAGCTTTTAGTTCATTTTTAAAGTGTGAGGTGTGGGAGATTGAACGTAAGTCAAGGGGAAGTTTGTTCCAAGCATGGGCAAGGGAGTGTTTGTAGAGTAGCTTGCCTACTGACCTTTTTGGGTGGTAAATATCAAGTAATTGTTGATTCAAAGTACGGGGGGTCCGGGATGGGATGTAGATGGAGACTAAGGAAGATAGAGATGGACAGAAGGAGGGTTTATAAAGAATAGAGTGTAGCATATGAAATTGATAAGATAGCAGAAACTGGGGAAGTTCAAGCCATTGAGTTTAAAGAAATGCAGTGGTGTGAGTTGTATGGGGAGTTAGTAATGAATCTGGCTATTTTATGGTAAGTCTGTTGCAGTTTGTTTAGAGTGGAGGTCTGGATATTGGTAAGAACTGGGCAGCATATAAAAGGGAGAGGAGGAGGAGTGCCTGGCCCAGGGTAATTCTAGATTCAGGGGTTAGGAATTTTTTGTTCTGATATAGCAGACCTAGTTTCTGTTTTTTTTTTTTTTTTTATACATTGGAGTATGTGTAGGTTGGACTTGAGTTCATCATCGATAATGACCCCTAGGAGTTTTGTGTGGGTGTCAGGTTGGATATTTGTATTGTTAGAAGATGTAATAAAAAAGGAGGTTTTGTGATGAGAAAGAGAACGGGGAAGGAAAGGTAGGAGTTTGGTCTTTTTGGGATTTAGGATCAATAGGTTGTGAGAGAGCCATTGTTCAGTGGATAGTAGGGCCTGTTGGGTCAGGGCCTGTAGTTCAGGAATGTTATTTGAGATGGATATAAGTGTGGAGTCGTCAGCATACTGAATAAGGGAGGATTCTTTGCATGAGGTGTAAAGATCATTGGTGAAGATGTTAAACAAAAGGGGTCCCAAGATGGAGCCTTGGGGAACACCAGTGGAGATGGGAAGGAAAGGTGAGGAGGATGAGAGCCATTTGACAGATTGTTCCCTGCCAGATAGGTAACTATTAAACCAGGCAAGTGCGGAGGGGGATAGGTCGAGATTTGTGAGTTTGGATAGTAGTAGAAGATGAGATACAGTATTGAAGGCTTTGGAGAGATCTAGGAAGAGACAGGAAATTAGTTTTTTTGTTGTCTAGGGCCTCTGCAATTATATGAGTGAAGGAGAGGAGGGCAGTGGTGGTGCTGTGGTGAGGACAAAATCCATGTTGGGTAGGGGTAAGTAAGTGGTGTGTGAGGAGGTGATTGAGAAGCTGTGAGTGAATACATTTTTCTAATATCTTGGAGAAGGGGGACAGAATGGCAATGGGTCAGTAGTTTGAGTGGTCAGTGGAGTTTCCAGCTTTATGAAGAGGGATAGTGAAGAAAGATTTCCAAAGGGTGGGGACAGTTGATTCCAGAATAGATCGATTAATTAGTATAGATACAGGATAGGCAATTGAGTCAGCAGCAAGTTTAAGGAATGTAGGAGATAGATTGTCAGTGGAAGGAGAGCAAGGTTTTAGCTTGAGTAGTAAAGATTTGATGTAAGTAATGGGAACCGGCTCAAAAGAAAAGAAAGTTGTGTTAGTGGGACTTGGAGAGGTGGGTGTTGAAGTAGGGTTTGGCTTAGAGGTTACCAGATTTTAGATGGAAGAGATAAAGTGTTTATTCAGGAGGGTAGCTGTTTCCTGAGAGGAAGAGTTAGGGTATGGGGATGGATTAGAGGGCTTTCCAGGATAGAGGATGTTGTTGAGAGTTGGCCAAAATGTTCGAGGATTGGATTTGTTGTTAAGCTGAGCAGAGCTATAGTATAACTTTTTGTCTTTAGATGTATGTTTTTTTGCAAGGTTCCTCAGTTGCCTGTATTTTTGAAGAAAAGGTGGTTGTTTAGTTTTAAGTCCAGGTTTACAAGCATGATCTCTTTGTTTCATAAGGGTCCTAGTCTCTTTGAAGAGCCAGGGAGCATGGTTTGATTTTACTCTGATCTTCCTAGAGGGAGCTAAGGAGTTTAGAGTATTCATGAAGATGCTATTGAAAGTGCTTACAGCATCGATTAGGGGGAGGAGTTTTAGAATGGACCAATCTATGTTGTGGTGAATGGAGTTAAATTGGGATGAATTGAAAGTCGATAGTTTTCGTCAGTCTTTGATAAGGTGGGGTTTAGGAATATGGGAGTAGTGTCTTAAGATGGTGGTAGGGAGATGATCACTGAGGGAGTCAGGTAAGGTGGTGGGATTGTGCTATTGGTGGGGGGAATTGGTAAGGATTCAGTCTATGATGGAGCTGGAAGTGGAATTTTTATGGAAGCAAGTGGGAGATGTTATAAGTTGGTGGAAGCCGTGTAGGTGGATACTGAGTTGGGGGGAGTCAGTTGTGAGTTTGGACCAATCAATGTTGACATCACCAAGGATAAGTGTCTCATATGGTATGTTGTGGGAGAACCAGGATATGATGTTTTCAAGAATGGGCAGATTGTTACCAGGAGGAAGGTAAATAGAGGCAATTGCAAGTTTTTTGTAGGGATTCAGATGGCAGTTAAGGATGATGATTTTAGCTGGGAGGAAGTCAGGAATTGGGGAAGGGTATGGTGAGAGGTTAAGAATGTTTGAGTAGAGGATGGCCACGCCACCACCTTTTTTTACAGGTCTATCAGATCGGAAGATATTATAACCTGGTGGGAGTATTTCACTATTTGAGATGTGTGGCTTGAGCCAGGTTTCAGATAGGGAGGGGATGTGAGGGGTATTGAGAGCTATCCATGAGTGCAGCTCAGTGACTTTATTTGCTAGACTCTGAATATTCAATGAGTAAATATTTAAGTATTTGGATGGAGATGATTGTTGTGACTGAGGTTGGTGACTGTTAGAGGAGTAAGATGGGGCAGTGTAGAGGTAGTTTTGGGGAGAGAAGAGGGGCCAGGGTTGGGATGGATATCTCCAGAACAAAGTATGTTTTTAGTGAGGAGAGAGTGTGCAGTAGATGATAGATGGAGTTTGTATAGTTTTGACTTAGCTTTGTGGGAAGGTTTAAAAACCTGTATTATGGATAGTTTATATAGATTTGAGATAGAGGTAGTAAAGAGATTAGGGGAGATAGTAAAAGATGAAGTAGTTGGATATATGTTGTAGGAGTCAGAAGTTGGTGAATATAGGAGTGGGTCAGAGAGACTGGAGTGGTAAGAGGTGGAGATAGAGAGAATAAGGAGTAGTGTAGAAGATATTAGAAAATAATACATGTTGGAATAAAATATGGTCAGATATATAGGTAGAGAGACAGTGGTATAGATGAAGTGGTGTTGACAAGATTGACATATTAGTAAAGTGGTTGTGGCAATAGGCAGGAAGTGGAATTGTAGTGGCTAGTGGGACAGGAAGGGGAGGGATAGTTAGGTATAAAAATAATTGTAATGGGGGTGAGTGGGAATGGGGGCAGGGTAGGGAAACAAAGTGAGCCCAAGCATAGTGAGGGCGAACGGAGCGGGGCTAGCACCCTGGTCAAGATGAAGTCATAGAAACAATCAGAAAAGATAGCGAAAAACTAGCTTGAGAGACAAGGATATAAAGTTTCTAAAGGTATAGTCACCAGAAATAAAATAAAAAGAAATAATATTTGAGCAGAAGTAAGCTTACAAAAGGGCACTGGCCTCAAGCTACACAAGTAGATTTACTTGAAGGAAACCCAGTGCTGTATGGTTAAAATAAGTTACAATAGACAGGGGCTTTGCAGGGGGAGAGAGAGGTATTATTAGCAGCTAAAATCAGGGCAAAACATAAAAAAACATAAATATGTAAGAGTCTGAAGACAGTAAAATAGGGCAGGTGCACTAAGAAAGGCAATTATTAATGAGGCTAGAAGTGAATTCAGGGAAGTGTAAAGTGCAGAACAGGAGAATATACACAGAAACAGTATGAGGATAATGGGTAATCAAAGAGAAAGGATAGGAGCTGCTGGTGTCTGCTTTTCATGGTGACTAGCAAAAAAAAAACACTGTAAATTCTTGTTGTGCTTATAAAGTCTAGCATTAATTAAAAATTAGCTTATGTAGTAGTTATTTGCTGGGACACATACTTCAGTGGTATTATTTTAAGCTTAAAATGGTGGCTTCCGGACAGATAGAGTTGCAGGGTATCTGTTAAGGTCCTCAAACCTGTGCTGCCTGTACTGTGGCCAGGAGAAAACCGCAGAGAAAAATCCACTAGGGCTATAAAAACAGAGAGGAGGGAGATTAGTTATGAGCAAGTAATTCAGGAAAAGAGTGAGAGAAAAAATAATGTGGGTAGAGAGAAAAAAATGAATACAGGTAGGCAGAGACAGTATACCTAGCATTAATTTCCATTGTATGAGTGTCTTACACACATAGCTAAAACTCGTTATCAGTTGAGGATGGCATTCAAAGCAATCTTTACCTGTAGAAGTGCAACCATATTTTCCATACAGAGATGAGAATTTGTCAGACAATGGTATCATTATGAAAGGTCCTAAAGTGATTATTACAAAATCCTTGCAACAAGAGTACATTCAGATTTTACATCGTGGTTACCCAGGAACTGATTCTACCAAAAGAATGGTGAATGGACTAGTAATTTCACCTAATAAGTCAAGAGTTATCGAGAAAGTACTTTCATTTTGTTCAGTTTGTAATAGTATGAAGCTGCATCAACAAAAAGAACCACTTCAGTGAAGCCAGATTCCTAAACTACCTTGGTCAACAGTAACCACATATATCTTTGAGTGGAATGGTCAACATTACTTGGTGTTAGTAGCCTCTTATTCAAATTAGTTCGAGATTGACCTACTTCCCAAGCTAACTTCCAGTGCTGTCATTACTAAGTTGAAGAAACATTTTTCTGTCCATGGTAGTCCACACAGTTATTTCTGATAATGGTTCACAGTTTACAGGTCAGCAGTTCAAGAAATTTGCAGAAGCTTGGGACTTGGTTCATATTACAAGGAGTCCTGAATACCCTCAGTCAAACACTTTGGCTGAACGTGCAGTTCAAAGTGCAAACCAGCTGTTAGAGAAATCCAGACGTGACAATACTGATGTTTTTCTAAACTTATTAATTCTCAGAAACATTCCTCGTGACAATCATCTGGGTTTACTTTCTCAGACACTTATGTCGAGACAAACCAGAACCACATTACCAATCAGCAATAATTTATTAGTTCCATGTGCTAAAAACAACAAAGCAGTAAAAGCACAACTGTTGAAGAAGCTTTTGTCCCAGAAATCTTACTATGATAAAACCAGAAAACTGCTCAGTTCAATGAAAAAACGGGAGATAGTGAGGATGCAGATTTCAAAAGGTTATGATCACATCAGATATGTGAAAAGTTTGTGTCAAGAGCTGAGATTGTATATTGTGAAATCACAAGGAATGGAATTTAGATGAAATCGGAAGCATTTACCAGTGTCCAAACCAGTGTTACAGCATTTTGCCTGTGACAAAGACTCAAGACTGTAGTTCTCAGACTTGTCCAATGTTCCTGTTCCAGATGACATTCCATCAGTAATCCCTGACAGTCCTCAAGCAGAAAATTCCCCACTGACTGTCCCTGTTGTTAAACACAGTCCTATTATGTTATGAGTATAAAGGGTAAAAGGCGTGTAGACTGGAAAATAAAAACTTTTAATTCAAAAGTATTAACAAAGGTAAGTGCTTTCGAGGTTGCCCTATTCTTCAGACCTTAATGAAATGTGAATATCAAGACAGTTTAAATACATGCCATCAACCAGTAAAAACACTTAAAATAAATCAGTGCTGTAAGCTACAGATTATTAATGAAAGTTTAAGAGAAGGTGATATATGTAATGAAACAGAGTTTATAGAATTAAGATGGATTGTTGATTTTAAAGCCCATGTATCACCTGGCCTTAATAATGCCGTTTCTTTAAAATCCCTCCTAAGAAAGAGAGGCTTGCAGCACTGATTTATTTTAAGTGTTTTTATTGGTTGTTAGCATGTATTTAAACTGACTTGATATTTACATTTTTATTAAGGTCTGGAGAAAAGGGCAACCTCGAAAGCGCTTACCTTTGTTACTACTTTTGAATTAATAGTTTTTATTTTCCAGTCTACATGCCTTTTACTCTTGTTGGCTCCACCACTTTCTCATTTTTTGTATTATGTTATGAGATCAGGTCGCATCTCGAAACCTGGTTCCAGATACATGGCAACCTAGACATGACTGTTGTTTTCTTTATTGGTGTCTGTATAATTGCATGCCTATTGAAATGTCATTGCTTATGTGAGACAGCTCAGTAAAGAAGGAGGATGTAGATCAGAGTGTGTGATGTAGCTTTAAGAAGCATTCCAGTCAGTGGGCACATGCATAGAAGTACTGAACACGTGCAAGCAAGAGTGCCATTTTGAGTGAGCAGCCAGAGTGAGAGCATGCATGTATGTAGTCAATCATTTAGATAGTTCATTTAAGTTTAATGTTCCTGCCATCCATCCTGATGTGTTTGTATACAATAAAGTACCTAAATGAACACCCAAGCCTCAATGTCTTGTTAATGTACCTAAGGTGAGTGGCACATGGTACATGTACCAGTGTCAGCAATGCCATGGTTTGTGAACCTGTAGGTTGTGAGAAAATCTGGCATCATACAGACATATAGACATACTTGCTCCTGACAGCATGTTTATTTATTTGTAAGGGAGTGAAACATCCAGCAGACAGCAAAGATGTGAGCTTATATGCATACAGAAGAGAAGGATCTGTCACAGACATTCAACGTCCATGACAGTAGAGCAAACTGAGTGTCTCTGGGTTTTATGCATCCTACATTAAAATTAGAAGACATGCAATTGCAGAGTATTATATCCTTATAATATTTTCATATATAAACTATCCATTAGCATTTTATATCTGCTATCAAAAGAAAAGTGGTTACATTTTCCATCCTCATAATCCTAGAAGGAAATTGCAAGCAATATCATCTGTGGAAGAGAAAAATAAATAAATACATAATAACGTTGTTCTGTCCAGAAATGCCACAGAGACATCTACTGGCATAGTGGAAAATCTTGCTTTATTATATCTACCAGAGAAACATTAATCACCCTTCCAATTTAGTTGAAATAAGTTGCTGACAAGTGTGCATTAAAAAACAAAATAAAGAAAAGCTGAGGGAGGATTTAAGACTATATATTCAACTAATAAGATGCTTGAGATCTGCAAATGTTACATATTTACTGATGGATCATACATTTGTTGGAATCAATAATAGTTCATGAAGCAAAAAGAAGATGCTTGACAACTCCACTGCCTGTCAGAACAACTTTATCCAAAATAAGCTGAAAGTATGGTTCAGTTACGAGATCAAGAGCATCTGACAGTACAAACTGGGGTGACACTGAACAGCAATACAGAACAAGATTGGTGGGAAATGGATTGCAGGTAGATGAGACAGAACACTCTTGTGGTAAGTGTGTCCTCATGCGTCTACACACATACTCTATCTGTGGCAGTGATACATCTACACCTTTTCTGAGGTAACTCTGGCACTCCTTGTCAACTCTCTTCTCCCCAAGCATGCAAAGGAGTGATTCATAATTATCACAGGCTCCTTTACCATGACTGTAAAGTTGGAGTTATTTCCATGTATGGTAATGATGGAGTCTGGTGATGTGGAAACTCTTCCTGTATTAAGGATAGGAAATGCATGACTGTGGCATTGTGCTTGCCTGCAGCATATACATCATGGGAATGTACCTTTGCATCCATGTATTTATTTTAAATGTTCTGTGGAATATCATTCCAACTAATGATGGTGCCGATGGTAAACTATATGTAATGCAGTACATTACCACTTCCTGGGCTTTGGGCACTGAGATGCAGTGTTTGGCATGGTCACAGTCATATCAGTATGAATCCATGATTCTACTCCACACTGAACTCTGTGATCATAGTATCTGCTTTTGATCTAAATTTGCATACAAACAAGGTATATGGACTCCTTCAGGTATGTAGCTGTGTATGTTTTAAAACAATTGTGCATGTGCCCCTTTATGAATTCCACTGTCCTCTCGTAAATGATTTAGACAATGCAGCAGTTCATCATGATGGTGGACATTGTTTATAAATCCCACTCATTTTTGACCAGGAATGCTGACTTAAACAGAACAAGCAGAACAGAGCTGTTCCAGCTATCAAGCATACCATGACAGCAACCCAAAAGAAGCAATGCTAGCTGATATATTCCATGGTCATTGTTTTAGTGAAAAAAAATCTTCATTCATGGAATCAAGTGGGTTTAGATTAGTTTCATTTCAAATAATGTATTATCTCATGCATGGATTATTATTTCATGTTTACTGAAATAATCAAGCTGATAGAAACAAGTGTCACTGTAACTGGTGCATTATAGTCCGTACTGTCGAAGTAAGGGATACTCAATATTGTTATTGTCATGTTTGACTGTGGTACACAATAAAAATTAATTCAGAAGCTTTGTACTTGCATTGGAGTTCAAGCATTTTACAAGATGTTATTTGTTTGTGATGAAGAGACAAGGAGAAAAAACTATCTAAACAGTGAAAAAAGCTCATAAGAAGATTGTCTTATATTAATTATGGAATATAGGAATTCTCAGTTGCATGGGTTTAATCTCTTATCAGCTCTGCTGTTAAGGATCAGAACGTTGGAAGCAGGTTAACTGTTTCAGCTATGTTAACAATACATAAAAGTTAACACAAAGTGATGGACACAGTGGAAAGAACTCAGCTGATGCAGAAATACTGCTATGATAGAAACTGCAGGTTTACAAGGCACAGACAAAATAAGAGTACAAAATCCATTGAATGTTCTCAGTCCTAAATAGTAGTATTTGGTCAAGCCACCAATACAAGTTTATGTGTCTCAGGAAACACAGAAAGCTGCAAAACAGAAACGGCAGATATTTGCATAAGACAAATATATCCCAGTCTAGGGAAAATAAGCAAAGAGAAGCATCACAACATGCAAAAAAGCAGAGAGTGAGAACTGCAGTAATGAAGGGACCGGTCTCAGGAGGAGAATATGCACTCTCAAATTAAACTGATTGCATGACAAGATGACTGTTACATTCCAGGAACAGGTTAGTTACTTGCAGTCTCAAGTCAGTCACCCAATGACAGAGCTACCCAACAAGGTGTGTATACAAATCTTACAATGTGGGAAAATAAAAACAAATCTTACAATGGGAGCCAAAGACATGCCTGCACCAATCCCAACATCATTAACCAAGGTTGAAGACTGATTAGCAAGCTCACAACCTGCACAATCCTGCTGGCCACATGAAAACTCTGTACCCATATACTACCACATAAGCGGTAGTCTACTTAACACCAAAAGTGTGATAAGAGACCTTGGGACACAGGTGGACAGTAGTCTCTCCTTTGATAATCACATCGCCACAGTAGTCAGGAAATCCTTCTATGTGGCACACCTCATCACAAAAGGTTTCTCATCCAGGAAAAAAGAGGTTATTGTTCCCCTCTACTCGTCACTCATTAGACCGATTATATAATACAGTGCCCCTTTTGGTATGTACCTCACAAGACATCTACAACAACTGGAAAGGCCACAGAAATACCTCACAAAGAGGATTACCAGCCTCAAATAGATGCCCTATGCAGACCGTGTCAAAAAACTCCAGCTTTACTCCATCTCATATCGCCTACTCGGAGGTGATCTCTGCCTAACATAAAAGGTTTGTCAAACCCAGTACTGTTGGACATGCTCCACTTAAAGAAATCCCAATTCCTCCGAGTTACATGCTCTAGGGACCTAAACCTTGTCACAACAATAAACAGAATATGCTGGAGGGATAGATTCCTATCCCAGAGACTTCCCATACTCTGGAACAAACTACCTAGCTATATCAAACAAAGCTCCTCATTAGTACTCTTCAAGAAAAATCTTGATGATTGGATAGGAGATAGGAAATTCACCCCAGGGATCACTTCTGTGGATCTGATCGACAGGGGCACAGGAAAATAATTTTCTTGGGTGGCAAAAGCCAGGGTACCTTTTTGGCTAGGCTTATATAGGCCCAAGAGCCAATAGCCTAGTACCTACCTATGAACCTATGAACACAAAATTTACCTCAGGGAGGTTCAGGACTAGAGCTGTGCTACAAGTCTTTGCCCTTCAGTGGATGCCGCGTCTTACGTCTGTAGTTGCATGGACAAAGCTTGTTCTAGTAATATGATGATCCCATAGCACCTGCTGTTATCATGAAGTTGTCTAACAGCATTTCCTCACTTTGATATCAAGTGGCTGGGTTAAGCATGTGGCACTGACAGCTGTCATCATAATTCAATTCCTTGAGACAGTAAAAGCAAAGCCAGTACACATCTTGGCTGGAAATCTGATGGCCACATAGATACTTGTTGTCCTGAAATGTGGATACTGAATGGCCAAAAAAAAGGACTTACATATACAAAGTCCAAGGCTGCAATTTCTTGAAATATTCCCTTTTCTATATGACATGGTGATCTCAGAGTAGATATCCACATGTTGAAGGGGAGTGGTGCATGGGGCTTGCCCCCTGCAAAAAACAAGTCTAAAGGCAAAGAGTGATTCAATGCTCAATCTTCTTCTGTCTTTCAGTCTTTTTTGTGGCACTTGGTATTATGAGTGCTGCATTTCAGTAAGTTATTGTCCTAAATGTGTGTGCCATACTGTCCAATATAATGCAGAAATGAAAACCTATCACATGCAAATATAGCATAATTAAGAAAAAAAAGTTCTAGTGTGTTTGTGTGTGTCTGTGTGTGTAAATTTGCACAGCTGTATATAACCACATTTAAGAGAGACAGAGTGTGTGTGTGTGTGTGTGTGTGTGTGTGTGTGTGTGTGTGTGTGTGTGTGTGTGTGTGTGTGTGTGTGTGTGTGTGTGTGTGTGTGTAAACATGTGTGTGTGTGTGTGTGTGTGTGTGTGTGTGTGTGTGTGTGTGTGTGTGTGTGTGTGTGTGTGTGTGTAAACATGTGTGTGTGTGTGTGTGTGTGTGTGTGTGTGTGTGTGTGTGTGTGTGTGTGCGCATGTGTGTGTGTGTGTACTTCATTTTGCATCCCCACAGAGTGCCTGAAGTCACCACTTTTATATAGTTAAAATGACATTTACAGTACTTTGTTGCACTCCTGTTGTAAGGCCTATTCTGCTTTCTTTTAATATTTTTATTGGCAATAAGGTCCAACACTTTTGCAAATTTCTTTATCATTCCACTGCATCCTTTCCCAGTAGTTGCAGATTTCAAAGATAAACAAAACCTTTCTGGACCTTTATCTTTTATTTATTATTTATTTATTGACATTTGATTACTGAAAGTCTGACTGAGTAGGAGCCCATTTTCAGTGGAGGCCTGAATTGAAAAAATCTAAAGTATTACAAAACTTTTAAGATTAATAATTTTACAGTCTTTAAAAATAATACAAAAAAACAAATACAGTTTAGTTATACCAAATTAGACATATGAAACATTGGTTAAGAATAGGAACACGTTATATGACAATGATTTAATAGACTGAGTAATGTTAATCAGTTTATAGAGAAATTAAAAGTGAGTTAGTATAATACAAACAGAACTTGCAATATGAGGTGAGGAAAAAGCAGGCTTATGGTATATTTAGAGAGAAAGCCATGTGAGAGAAACTGATAGAAGTAAGGAAGTGAATGAAGAAAGGAGAGTAAGGAGAAGTAAGCTATTTGTCCACATTTAGGGATTTAGTTTATCCTGGAGTTGAGCAAGAACAGAGACAGCTTTTGGCTAAGAAGTGTTTTGGAATGGTCTTGAAGGATGGGAAGAGGGGTACTGACCAGATGGATACAGGTAAGAAGTTCTAGGCCTTAGCATGGTACGAGTATAGACAATGGACTTTGTGGTCATTGGATTGTAATGACCCACTCGGAACATAGTTGCGTTGAATGTTATTTAGTGCTGGACAAGCAGATGGATTCTGAATAAATGTATAGGTGGTAAGTGTGTGTGTGTGTGTGTGTGTGTGTGTGTGTGTGTGTGTGTGTGTGTGTGTGTGTGTGTGTGTTAGTTTATGGGATAGTTCTAACCACTTTAGGATATATAGTGCTATACAGTGATGGATTCTGAAAGGGGTATTTGCTACAAACTTAGCAACTTTGTTATAGCTTTGTTCAAGTTTTGATTTTTACAATGCCTGAAAGTAAGGATGGGAGTACCATAAAGACATGTGGGAGAGATAAGTAGTGTCAACTGTATCTTTAGTTGTGTCAGTGAGACAGTTGTCAGCTCTATAAAGCATCCCCAGTTTTTGATGAGTTTTTCTTATGCAATGTTTGAATTTAAGATTATTGTCTACTATCATCCCTGATAATTTGCTATGAGAAGTGACTTTGGTGGTAGTATTATCAAGAGAGAGGACTTTAAATTGTGTTTTTTTTTCATTGGAGAAGGATGTTGGGGGGGAAAGTAGATTTTTTTTTAGGGTTGAGCATGAGTTGTAAATTACAGAGCTATGTTCCAATTTTCTGTTAAAGCTTACTGTGTATTTTTTGGAGGTGTGCCATGATGTTGTCAGATGTGCAAATGAGTATGGGGTCCTCTGAATACTGTATTAGGGAGGCCTGTTTTATGGATGTGTGGAGGGTCTTGGAGAGAATGTATAAGAGGAATGTACCAAGGATACAGCCTTGTGGTACATTGGTGGTCACTGCGAGATATGAAGAGAGGGTGGAGTGCCTTTCTATTGACTGATACCTATTGGATAGTTAGTTTTTGAACCATAGAAGAGTAGACTGAGAGAGACGTGATGAGGACATTTGAAGTAGAAGTTTGCTGTGACAAACTGTGTTGAAGGCTTTAGACAAGTATACAAATAAAGAGGAGACTAGTTTTTTGTCATCTCTAGCTTTATTGATAGTATTTATATAGGTTAGAAGTGCAGTGTTAGGGCTATGGGAAGGATGGAAGCCATGTTGTATGGGGGGATAGGAGTTCTTCCTGCAGGAGTTAGTTCAGCAATTGTTTTTGAATGCATTTTTCAAGTGTTTTTGAGAGGGGTAATATGATTGCCATAGGTCTAATGTTAGTAATGTCTGTTGAATTTCCTTCTTTGTGCAGAGGGATTATGTGTGACTTTTTCCAGAGAGAGAGGGAGGGAACTTGAAATTCCTGGCCTGACCTGTTTATAAGGATTGAGACAGGATAGGCAAAGCTATCAACTGCTATATTAAGGTATTCAATTGAAAGGTCATCAGCTGAAAAAGAACATGGTTTGAGTTTAAGAGGAGTTTTATATAGGATGTGGGCACAAGTTTGAAGGGGAAAGTGGTTGTGGTGATACATGGCTGCTAGGTAGGGTTAGGATTAGATGTTGGGGAATCCTTGGTAAGAGATGCCATACTATTTATGAAATAAGAGTTTAATTGTATTGCGATTTCAAGTTATTGGGAGAGGGGATAGGTCTGAATTTTGGCCTGGATGCAAGGTTTCGTTAATGTCAAGATTTCTTCTGAAATCTTTTTACTATCCTGTGTTTCACATATTCCAGAAGTGTGCCATGCTCATTTTTGGGTTTTTCATCTTGTCATATATATTATTCACCTTCACAGAAATCTCCTTTGTAGTTTGTCATAGGTTAATATGTGTGGCACTGTTAGTAAGATAGAGGTATGGCTGTATCTTTGCAGAGAGCTTCCATAATGCTACTCCAAAGTCTTGGAACCAGGCCAATATGTCTAGCAGGGAAAAATGCAAGAAATTAGTAAAATACTATAAGGAAAGATATAAGAATGTGGCAGCTCATGGTATCAGACTGCAGGACTGCAGTCCCCCCAGCTGTGTGTGAAGAAAATAAAGTTTAACAAATAAAATGTTTATAAATTAATTTTATTTTTAAATGCAAATTTACTGGCTGGCTGCAGTGCTTTGCTTAGCACGAGTCCGACTGACATGCAAAGTCCTGGAACTCAAACTGCACATTCTCAGCGAGTTCCATTTTTTTTTTAATTAGTTTCTGTAAATTTGGACTGCTATAAAAGCAGTCCAAATTAAGGAGAGAAGACATTAGTGTGATACCCAGTAGTCTATGTGGTTTAACCTCACAGTAAAGTGGAAGGGAATCAGACTACCACGTCTGCAGTCACATACATGAAGTGGATGGCTGGATTGCTACTGATTGGTTCTCACTCTCTTTCTGAAAAAGAGAGCAAGAAACAATCAGTAGTAGCACAGTACTTTCACTTTAGTTGCTACTGGCATTGCTGAAACAAAGTGTTTACTTTTGTGCTTTATTACAGAGAGTTCTCAAAGAAATGCACATTGGAAAGAAAACTTCAGAAGAAAGATGCATTTGTGGAAGGTGATGTACATTCAAAAAGTGCAAAGAACTTTTGGTATTTGTTTCAGATTGGAAAATTCAATGTGAGAAGGCAATAAGAAAACTTAGGGAATGTAACTGCAAAATGAAAGGCATTAATAGCAGAGAGAACATGTTATGTATCTACACAAGCAGTTGCTATACACCCTTTCAGTGGTATAAGCAGTATGGGAGGGTCCCATCTATACTAGAACATACATAAGGCTGAAGTTTTCCAGGATAAAACAGTATACAGTGCACACAAGAAACCCTGTATGGAGAGATTAATGAAAATTAACATGAAAGCTCTTTAGGGTTGGTGTGATGGTTAGGATGTTTATCTCTTTGAAACAAGGATGAGCTTGATTTTCATCTTTGGAAGGGAAATTGGCTATGCTTTAATTGTCCTACAAGGATAGCTTGCCTAGAACTTTCCTATGAACCTATTAAAAGAAATGAGACAAGTTAAAACTCCCATACATCTTAGAATAGGATAGTTTTTTAAATAAAATTCAAAGAAAAAGGAACATGACTTGTAATAAGAGCAAAAGATGATAATAATTCATGGATGTTATTTATTTTTATCTTACTTTTGGATTTTTAGTATGATAGGTTAAGGAGGTATGTTACCAAAGGTGACATCATCAGCCTGTATTTATTTGGATGTTTACACATCAAAGAATAAAATATATTAAACAGTATGATAAAAATACCTTTACAATGTAAGAGATAGAAAAACAAACCATATAAATAAATCAATGTATGACCATCAGTGTTAAGGTATCCTAGAATGATAAAAATAAGCTCTAACATATAGGTAGCATTTATAAGATCTCCAAAATGAAGTTTTGGTTTCAAATATCTGAAGTAAAAAAGGCAGCTAATTACACAGGAATAATTCAATGTTGGCAAAAGATCTTTGGCCCATGAACTCAAGGGATATGCTGGGAATGATAGAAGCCCATTACTTATAATTTAAGATCCTGGGGGGGGGGCAAAGTGGGAACAAAACTCCTATAACTATTAACCATTAACCTGTTTTTCAGTTTGCCATCCATTACCTATTTCAAAATACCAGCTTACATTTTTTAATGTAACGTATGCAGTTTAATCTTCACGGGAAGCAGTTACTGAATTTGTAGATGAAAAGACTGAAATACAAAATTGTTTTCTAGCAGCAACCTCTTCATTAGATTCAGATTTCTTTAATATGGAATTATTCAGATAACTTTTACTTCTGCAGAGATTGTGCATATTGACTGATATTGGTGGATTGTAATGACAGAAGTTTGAGTGGCCTTTTATAGTTGAAATGTTCTGAATTGGGCAGCTTTGTTATTAATGGTTCACATGTTTTGTTTCATTGTTTACTGCAAAAATGTTCAAAACTATAAATTTAAAATGTAGTCTAACAAGTGCTGCTGTATTATTCAATGGATATCATTTAATTAATATATTTTATAATTAAATAAATCAGGAAGGTGAATCAAAGAACTTTTGCATGGTCCTAAATGTGTGCAAGGGCTCTAGGATTTGAAAACAGCCCAAAGGTAAACTTAACCTGCCACTGGCCAAATGCATTTTCTTTGAATGTGGGTTTCACTGCTGTTTCAATGAATGAGCTTGAAAGGCAGAGAAGTTTTAATGCTGTCTGTTTTCACTGTAAGAGTATACTGCTTTGTTTAGCAAGTGTCTATCAGTGTTTATGCTATAAAATGTGAAATAAAAGTTGTAAATTAAATCCAAATATCTGTAATCACTGTAGAAGTAAAGCATAAAACAGTATGTACACAGAGTTTTTAACACTGGAGGCAATGTGTTTTGGGGACTGTTGATGATTTTCTTTTTTAACATAATACGATGGGAGGTTAATCTGATGCTAGTGATCAATGTTTTTTGGAGGCTGTTGATGACTTTTTTTTTTTTAATATAATATCCTGGCAGAAGTCAAAGAGATACTAGGTATGCAGTGTGTTCTGGAGACCCATTTGTGGATGATATCTGTTTGTTTTTAACCTAGTATTTTTTGCAGGGTTAGTCAAAATAAATTAGGATGGCTTACCAAAGTTTTGTTATTGAAACAAACTCTTACTTGTGCATGAGTAAAGTATGTATGGATGAACTGAAGTAAGATCACATGCAAGTTCTTGGCTATGTGATGTGAAAGAAATACAGTAATGTAAACGTGGTCTTTTATTTTCATTATTTTAAACCTTCCCCGGGATTCATGAACCTTGAGCCAGGCGCGAGCATAGCGTCGGCGTTATAAAGCCAAATATGGCCACCGAGCGATTCAGGTATGAAGCAATCCCACGTGCACTACCGGCGTGTGCCGGACCTGCGCCGCCCCCGGCGTAGGTATGCTAATCACACTGTGTGCGGTATTGCACCATGCAAATGAAGGCAAATAGCGATTCACGAAGTGGGGCATGCGTAGCGTAAGGGCACGGCAATGTAAACCGAAAAAACGGTTTACATTTACCCAAACATGACCAAGGAGTAGCGGAAGGCTGAGAGCGTCAGGTATCGTACAGATCCAATATGCCAAAGGCAAAAGGCAACGAGAATGTCCAAAGAAATCATGCACAAACTGTAAATAATGACAAAATGTCATGCGTAGAAACCACAGCAGAACCCCGGATATGTGTACAGAAGGTGCAAAGCAATGAAATAATATGACAATGTCCTAAAAGAGCTGTATAATACACATCAGCTGTACAGCCACCACACACCATAGTATGTATGGAAAGCCTCAACCCCAGCGCAAGGGTTGTCAAGGAGTGGTGGCAGTGTTCGGCGCTGTAACCATGTATTAGCAGTCAATGCCATGCAAATGAGGCAGATAATAGTGAATCGCAAAGCTGGCGCCGGTGTAAGGATGGAGCAAACGGCGCAGCGGTACTACACCGAGGAGTGGCCTACACGAGATACATGTCAATTGCAGAGGGGTGTGCCACTGTAGGAGGAAGCATATTGGAGGACAGCAAACCTGGGCTGTACAATGCACATCACAGCAGCAGGACCGGCGTGTGAGGAAATAGATGCGCTGAGAGTACATAATGCGCGCACAGATGCATGTGCACGAGGATGACTATGTTCCCCAACCCAGTCATGTGACGGCCTCCCCGTCAACAACCACGGATATAGGAAGGTAATGCGGAGAATATGAGGAAATGCGGAAGCAGTGTAATTGGAGCCGTAATGAGCAATCAACACCAATCAATCCAGGAAGGGCAAACGGCAGCCGACAACTCTGTATGCAGACTCCTGCATAACGGGAAAGGGAGGCATATGAATGCAAAGATAGTAGGGGATGTAGTAGAAATGCAAAGAACAAAGAACCGAAATAGCACAGCCAAGTACAGAGGTAGCATAACTGCGGCTGCAGATAAAATGCATCATATGCCATGTGCCTGCAGGATGCAGTAATGTAAGATGCAAAGCTAAGCCAATGCAGGCAACTGTAATGTAACACTAAAGGCAATACCATTGCAGTTGCAACCGTAAAACACCGAAATTAATCCATGGATACGGCTGCACAGACACACCCAATGACATCACCGGGTATACAGCACAACAGTATAAAGTGTGAATGCACACAACACACAGCGATTTCCCAAACGCCGCACCGTAGGGTGTAAACACACGGGGAACTTTTAATATGTATATGGTGGGTGCCGCAGTGGCCGTGATGCATAGGTATATGGCAGAGACAGACGGAGTTGCGGAGGACGGTGCCGACAACTACTGTAGGCCTCACAGGAGAAGGAGAGTGTTCAGACCAAGGGTGACCTACCAGGGGCTGCAAGACATGGAGATAGTAGAGCGCTACAGGGTGGACAGGGACACGTTACAGCAAATAGTGGAGCTGTGCCGGCCACGCCTGAGAACAAGAGACAACAGAGGGGAGCCCATCCCAGTGGACACAAAGGTATGTGTGAGCTTGCGAATACTGGCTACAGGTACCTTTCAAAGGCCAACCGGGGATATAATGGGTATCTCACAGGCATCAGCATCTAGGGTACTACACCAGTTCCTGGATGCCATGTTACTTATGCCCATGAGTATATAAACTTCCCCAGATCTCAGGAGGAGTTGGCTAGCAACATGCGCCGCTTCCACCGTGTGGCACAATACCCGGAGGTACTGGGTGCGATTGACTGTACGCACATAGAAATCAAGTCACCGCCCGGGGAGCAGGGTAGACGCTACATAAACCGCAAGGATACCCCTCCATCAATTGCCAGGTCGTGTGCAATGCGCAAGGCATTATCATGGATGTGTGTGCTGGCAGCCCTGGAAGCTTCCACGACTCCCATATCTGGCATGCCTCACAGCTGTATCAGGTATTCGCCAGGGGGGACATCACACAAGGTCACCTTGTGGGGGATGCTGGCTATGCACTGGAGCCGTGGCTGATGACACCCATCAGAAATGCACACACACACATGCAAGAACGCCATAATGAGGCACACGCACAAACCAGAATAATCATAGAGCATGTGTTTGGGATGTTGAAATCATGGTTCCGGTGCTTGGATACATCCGGTGGAGCCTTGCAGTACTCTCCAGGCACATGTGCCCACATATTCATAGTATGTTGTATGCTACACAATATGATTCTGCGGAAACAGCTGCTGCAGGGACATAATGGTGTAGGGCCACCAAGCCCGCCACAACTGCCAAGGCAAGCACAGGCACAGGGCGTTCAGCGCCATGAACACGCTGTGCCAGCCCCAGTAGGTAGACGGAGGCGTACCCAATATGCCTACGCCCTGGCAAAGAGGGAACGCATAGCACATACTTTGACAGTGTAGGCCCCATGGACTGACACCTCCTTACCTGCACACACAGTGAAATGGACGCCACACAAACATGTCCGCCCGTAATGTGTACCGTATGGCGGACCTATGTGTGACTCAACAAAGGCACCGCCCAAACACTGCACACCCAATACCCAGAAGAGCACGCAACGCCAACACCCCACCCCCCCCCGATCCTACACCACACGCCGTAGCCGTATGCTGCCACTATCGCCGCAAGTCGACCACATATGTACTTATGTGCATACACAGATACGGAAATAGATATCAGTACACATGTAGAAATATATGTACGCATACACAGATATAAAGTACAACAGGTTAATATGGAACCCAGGGATGCAAGTTCACAGATAAGTAAGGCGAAATCTCCACATAGTAAACATAGTGACCGACAACCCGATCATCCGGGAGGGTGGGCAGAGCAGGTAACGCCAGCCATGGAAATGTCAACCTGCATCAATACATATCCACGTGTCGGGATGATCACCAGTCCACGGTACAGTAACGGGATATGTGCGTGTCATATCCATAGGATATGAGTGCGGAGATACATGCCGCCACCGGCGATGCGGCCAACGTAGGTATTGTGTGCAACCGTCGGTGCGGCGGCAAGCATACCAGTGAAGTGTACGTCATTATGAGGAACGTACCTCATTTGGGGTCTAAAACAGTTCATGTTCCTCGCAGTTCCTCAAAGTTCCACATTGAAAATGTCTGTCAAACATCCATTGTTAGGAATGTATTTAAATGACATCCTGGTAAATAGAAATTAATCATAGTAATTCATTAAAGGTTCTTCATTGTAAGTAAATCAGCATATTTTAACCATCCTATGACCTACTTAGCTGAAGTTGTTACTATGCCATTAGTATGTGTTCCACATTATGCCCATTTGTTCCACATTACTAATGTGTGTGTTCCTCATTTTGGAAATAGAAGGTTGAGAGCCATGGCGGCAATATGTGTATGTGTGAGGTGAGGTTGTCGTGTGTTCCGCTGTGTGTGTGTAATGTGTGTGCCACTGTAAAATGTGTATGTAGGTGACATGTCACAGGAGTGTAATAACCTGCGTAGGCATACAGTACAAGAACCATAGGCGTATGTTCAGCAGTACCCACCAAGTAGTACTGATATCTCCTCAGTGGCTATCTTGGCGTGGCGGCGTAAAAGCGATGCAAAGCGGAAATGTCCCAGAATGTACCACAGGGCCATAGCCAACAGGAGATGCAAAGGGCGCATGTACAAACCATGACCGTAGGTATGGCGGCCATAAGGTAGACTCAACGCGTCGGCAGCGTTACACAGCATCAGGCATGTACGGCGAAAATCTGAATGTGCTATCCGGGCACCGATCGTGAACACTTACGGTCCCGTAAATACCGCTGTGTGTTCCACGACTGTTAAGTAAGCAAGCGGCACACGAATAGGAGGCTACCGGTAGCATACAGGCCGTCCCAAGTATAGGACCACAATCACCGTAACTATCAGTGACAAAATGCCAATGGATAGTAGGCGCGGACGAACATCCGCAGATATATAACCGATGTGAAGGAGGAATACGTGCAGGAAGCACACATGCAGGCGATACCGACACCACACGACATCAACAAAACAAACATTCCCAGAACAACAGACAGGTAACCTGCAGCTCCCCAAGCAGGGATGGAGCACACACACAAGCATATCTTGTATGTATAAATGCAAGACCCACACCCCGTACCTGTCACCCACATCCGCAGATATACCCCATCGCACATATCAAAGGGATAACAGCTAAAACCGTAGCAAAAACATACAGGCAGTCAATGACAGCGGCATACCCACAACTAGCGCGTTGGAAACACTAGCAGCAGCTGATGCATCCTTGCATCCGTTGTGTGCAGGAATATAACAGCTATGTTACACATCTGAATGCACAATGCCATCGACAGACGCCGCCAGGACACGGACACCCACATGTCAAACAGAATACCATACCCAACACACTCAATCCACGGCTAACACCACAGCGTAATGTACCTGACACCACACATAGCGTATGCAGTCACACAAACATTATACAATACATACCATCCCCACGAAGGTAGTGCAAATAACTAACGGCCACGAGGAATGAACCATGGCCTAGTTTCGGTAGCGTCTGAATGGAGGAGGATCACCAGTGATATGCGCATAAGTACACACCGAGGAACAGCTATTGGCGTGATGAACCCACATACCTCAGGTGACCTCGAATAAAAGGAAGACTCCCTGGATATTCAAACCGTATGTTCTAACGAACACAAACGCTATCGAAAGAAAATACTGAGAGGAAGATATTGACGAATACAGAAGTGAAGGCCGGAAAGGTATGTCGAACCCACGAGATGTACTGATGTGTAACGCATGATACCTATGACTAATCCGCACTGTATGTGAACGATGTGTAAGTAAAGATACCTGTCCATTAGGCAGAGAGTGGTGAAAGGTGGTCATGTAATGCTAAGCCGCGGAGCATACCAACGACTGAGGACAACGTGTGCACAGCAGTGGGACAACATGTACACAGACGTGATAACCCAAGGTCCGCCATAGGGATTCCAAACACAGAACAATGCCACCACCCGCGCCGATGCTGTCAGTGGATATCGAACAATGAAGCCCCACAGCAGGGGATAGGCCATGTATGTATAGTGTCACAGCACACATGTGCATGGGCATATACCGTCGATGTCATACGGAATGTCGCACGGCGTGCACGTATCCCACGCAGTAGGGGTGACTATGTCAATTATGTGTAATGCAAAGCTGTCATGATGGATATGTTCAGAAATCATAGACAGTATCACAGGCATAGCATGCATGATGGAGGGATGGCCTAATGTTATGTACATAAACAAGGTATGTATGGCCTGCACATATGGGACAATGTAGTAGCAGAATAGGTACCCGAAATGGAGGGAACAGCAAGTAACCATGTCCAAACGTTCCGTAGCAGGTGCAATGTGTGCCACAATGATGTCCGGCAGGGCCGTGTGTAAACACATGTGCAATGTACACAGTAGTGTCACCCCCCCCATGTTAATGTCCACTGAACGGCAGAAGTGGATGTCAACTGTATGTCTATACAGTACTTCCGCTGTGGTGGTACCATGGGTCTGTGTCACCCTACCAGCAAGGGAGCTATCACATGACTAGTGACACAGTGTGCCCCTGTGGGATGTGCACAGGACCTATGTCCCACAGCACGGTGTGTGTCCAGTCTGTGGATGTCACACAGACGCCCGGGCTGAGCAATGTGGCATGTGTGCACACATGCAGGACTGCTCCTCCCACCCTGCCCACTGCAAATGCCATGTAGGAGTACTACATGCATCAGTACTCACGGAGAACATGGCCCATGGCAGAGTAGATTACACCCCTGTGTTAGTGGTATGCAGGTGAGTACAGATGTGTTACATGACTGTCATTTGCATATGTAAACTGTCTGAGCCGGGTAGAGATCACAGCATGACTATACTGAGACATGTAACGTTGTATCCATTGTGTAAGGTACACCACACATGTGTTATTGTAACACTGCCCGCGTGTACATGTGTGTATGGCACAGGTACAAGGGCACCCATGGTATCAGCTAGACATACGGTCCAGAAATGCTTGGTCCTGCACATGTGTACCCACGCCATGGTGGAATATGGCAACCACAGCACCATGTGGGGCATGTGTGTGTACATCAACCATGTACAACGTGATATGCATGTATAGGGACAGTATCCATGTGATACACACTGCATGACTGTCACTATGCAAAGGTGATGTGTATGCACTATGTGTGATGTAACTGATGCAATGATATCTACATGATATATCTGCCACACTGACACCTGTATGGTTGTTAGCAATATGAGTAGGATGAGCTAGAATGCTGCCAGGTATGTAGATGTGGTATATGTAGGCATGGACAATACTGTGTGACAGCAGGTAGTGTACGTATGCAAATACTGAGCATGAGGGGCCACATGTCTGAGGACTGTGCAATGTCACACGTCCCTGACTTGTAGTTAGCATGATATGCCTGCACCACTGTGTGACCTGTACAGGAGGCACATGGCGTAACATCCCGAGACATAGGGTACAATGTGATGCTGGATGTGTACATTGGCAATAGCATAAAGTGGAATGGCGCTGAAGGGCAAAGAGCGGATCATGTCTGATGTGATACCCTCTGTACCACCCCAACCACCCATGCAATAGTATGACAGGTGGCCAGCATGGGATGTGGTGTGCTGTGGCACACATAAGCCCAACAAGGGTGCCAGTAAAGGCATGCAGGTAGTCAATGAGTGTGTGAAGCATGTATGTCAAGATGTGGCCCAGTGCCATACTGAATGGCCCAGTCATGGGTGTACAAATGCAGCCCCATACATGCAATGCAGTACCACCCATGTGTAGTGTGATAGATGTGGTAGTGTGGTGGTCAGGGTACACAACGTACATGAATGGGCTAGCAGTCAATGCAGTGTGCTGCTGCAGAGACATGTAACAGCCAGGTTGGTGGGATACAACAACTACGCCGATTGGAGGTGACATTGGGACTGTGTTCCCGGACATAACATGTGCATGGCAGTACTATGTATGTGTTCACAGGGTTAATACAATGTCCAGCCAAGGATTGGAACCCTGTAGTGAGTGAGAGTGTGTATTGTTGGTAGGTACCCCATTGGCAGGCACGATGCCAGCAACATCTGTGTTGGCAATGCCTGCATGACTGTGGTATGCTGCATTGAATGTGGATGTAGTCAAGCAGCAGAGACATACCACCACACTGCATGAGGGCCCACACTGCAATGTCTGGCAGTCATGTGTAGGTAGCTAGCTGTGGAATATGTGATGCACCATGAGGACACACCATGACTGTCAAGTGACACACCACACACAGGTGAACATAACTACCGTGCAACAGCCTGCACATGTGCCCATACAGCATGTGTGCATGGAACAGGAATACCACTGTGGCGTCTGTGAAAAGGCCAGTACCACCATGTCTCTGTGTGGAATAGCATGGTCCCTACCAGTGTGTAAATGTAGCAGAAGTGCACTGTGATCAGTGTTGGCATAGGCACGTAGATTGTCCATCGTACGGGGTGCCATGCCATCAACTACCTCTGTCAGTGGATGTCAGTAATACCGGCTGTAGAGTGTATGTACCATGCATGCTGCTATGGTTGTGTGTTTAGGGTGTGGCTAGCAGGGATGAGAAGCATGGATGTTCAGCAAACAGAGGGGGGATGTGTGTAGGCATAGCACACAGACACATGGAGGTTTGGTGCATGCCGAGGGTAGTGTAGGTATGGTATGTGTCGTGTAATGTGTCACCCAGCTATGCGTACTGCATGGCTAAGCATGTGTGGGTACATGGGAGTCCATACTAGGGAAGGGCGTGTTGCTGTCAATACATAGCAGTAGCAACTGTCCTAGGTGCAATGTACAGTATGCCAACATGACCAGCATGTAACCTGTGGTGTACAGTGTATTCACTGTCGCGTGTCACAATGTGCGTAGCGGTCACGAACATGGGTATCTGAACATGGATTACCTATGGTGCAATGTGTCTTGGGAATATACAGTATGTGTGTAAATCACTGTGTGGTGTGGGAACCACCCACCCGTGTGTGTTGCAGTCCAGGTATGTGCCTGGGAGGTATGATCTGTGTACAATCTGGACTGGCAGGTGTGCCGTGTAGGGCATGGAGGCAGGTCCCAGGCACTGCAGATAAATGACATGTGTGCTGTACTGTGTGTGCAGTGCTTGTGTACAGCACAGTGGAGGTGTAAGCATTGTCACACATCACTGCATGCTGTGCCTACCTGTGACAGCCCTGCGGAGACAGACATGTGACACCGCTGCACAGGCAGCATAGCATGTGAAGATGTACATGTGGGCTGCACACCTTAGGCAGATGTCCACAGGTCATGTGTGCCACGGTAGTGTGGTTGAACACGGCTATCAGACTGGACAAACACTACATGCCTGCATAGCTACAGTATGACCATAGTCAACAGTCCCAGTGACAGAGTAGGCCAATGTACACTATCCCTGCGTGCAGACCACTGGCTACTGGACACCTGGCTAGACACACACCTGGAGGGTTAATTCACCATTGAGCCATCACATGTCCCAGTCCATGTGGGCCGTACAATGTCATCACAGGGTGGTCACAATAGCAGGTGGCAAGGCAGACACGGTGTACCAGGTGATGTGTCATGTGTGCATATGTCGACTAGCACAGCCGTTCACATGTCTGCAACATACTGGTGCACGATGTATACTGTTACATGATGTATGGAACTGCACTGTCACCCACTACAGGGCCATCTGACACAGGTGTGTTGTGACAGGTGTAACCCATGTTTGCACAGGATACACACCGCTGTTGTAGGCAGCCATGCTGGTGGCTACCAGTGATATATGCAGTGGTCATACAGACATACCGTACACAGTGTTCATGCAGGAATGTCCATTGTCATGGACGATGTGCTGCTATGTGAATGTAGGTGTGTGTTGTGAATGTTACACATCCAGAAGACACCATCTGGTGCAGTCATGGTTGTCAACACCAGTACACACATCCACAGCAGTCAGAACCCAGTCCTGACAATGTGTGTCAGTCACCCTCGTACTGTGTGACATATGTGCACATGGCGGAACACCTCCCACTGTCATGTAAGCTGGCTACATGATGGCTGGAATGTGCTGTAGAAATGTACAATGCTGGTAGCCCAATGAAGTACCTGGAATCAGACACAGTACGCTATGTCAGCCATGTAAACCATGCACAACAATGACGGCCCAACAGAGACAAACAGTGCATTGACACATGGAACATGTGCACATGACAACCCCCAATGAATTATGTTGCACATATTGATGTACAATTGTCATCTATGTCCATAGCATGGATGCAGACACACATACTCCACAGGTAGTACCATGTGATGTAGGTAGGGGGGCATTGCTCGTGTACATGTCACAGTAGCTGTACAGACACATGTCCTGCATAGCCGTCATGTAGGGGTAGCTGTGGTATGTGACTGCTGGACATGCCCGTACAAATGACCATGTCCCACAAGAGATGTGTTATGTGTGTACCACATGTGACGTGCTGACAACAAGCTGTGATGTGTACGGCTGCCGGTGTACCTGTGTGACATTGTCTGTGATGGGTGCAAAGGCATATAGTATCGTATTGCATGCCCACAAGCCCCACATAGGTGCATAGCCTGAACATACAATACAAGGAGTGTGTGGGATGATAGCAACCCACAGGAGGAGATGGGTATGGACGGCCCACAACCACATGTGTGTGTACGGTGTTCACGTCCACGACACATGAGCATCTGAGAGGCTAGTGTTACAGCTGTACAGGGTTGCATGCATATATGTTCAGCAACATTCCTGTGTGTCCCACCACTGGCCCGTGGACCGATGGACACCAACCAAATGTGCAGATATGAGATGTGCACAGCACATCACAGATGCCTACTGTAGAACAGGCTTACCGTGTAGACATGTGCACAGTAGGTCTGCGCCAGCTGCAGTCAAACATGTAATGTGCTGAACCACACCAATAGTCCAGGCCATGCCACAGATGGACGTGCATGCATCTGTGTATGTATGGCTGTGAATGTCTCCGGCATAGCAATATAGCTGTGTCACCGTTGTGAACAACAATATGAATGGGTTATATGTGTGAGGGGTGCATCATACACGTATGGTTTGATCGACGATACCATCACTGACCCTGCTATGTGAACATCCCTGTCCCCATACATGGATACCTATGCTGTGCCCAACACCACATTCACAGAGGGAGGGATGGCGGTGTGTAGTGCAGCAGCAGACATGGGGGTGGCAGCAGGCACTGGATGTACACATATGTGGTAGCCACATCAGTGCAGGCAACCATCCATGTGCACGGGATAGCGGTGTGTGTCCACATACAGCACAGTGTTGATCAATATCCCAGCACATAGCACCTGCCTGGGTTACAGTGTATGCATGGATGTGTGATACCTGCATGCACCAGACACACCCTCAGCAAGCAGCGTGCAGCATACCTTGCTTGAGGCCAGTGTCCACACCATGGCGATAGACATGTTGAATGTCCATATACACATAGCAATGACATATGGAATGGACAGCCACCCTGCCAATATCGTAAACCCCCAGGTGGATCACAACCCAGTGCCATGTATGTGGCATACCCTGCCATACCATGCAGACCTGCCCAGCAAGGCTGCATGAGCTATCCTGATCCTACATGGTGCAATGGACAATAGGCACTCTCACTATCAACCATACACAGCAGTAATGTGGCGGTGATGCACCCTGTGGTGTCACAGGTGCTGTGTGATGCTCTGGACAATGTGTGTGTGTACATGCTATGCATGGCCTGTCCTGCTATTGTGTCATGGTTACACATTGCCCTATGTCTATCACATGTGCAACACAGGTGAGCTGTGGCAAGTTGTCCAACACCCGTACAGTGCTGTGTGGATGTACATGGCACAACACATGCATGTGCAGGTGTCCATGTGTATGTGTACAGTGCCACTGCTGACATTCACAATGGCTACAGACGTGATGTGTACTGACATATACACAGCGTCCAGGTGAACATCAGCACCGACGTCACATGGGGACCTATGCCAGTGATATGGACACAGGTGCAGCCAGGTACACATGTCCACAGCTGGCTAACATCTACATGGTGCGTGTACAGTGTGATGGGGTGGCAAACAGATATGATGTGACACCCACTGCTCAATGGTGTGAAGCCAACACATCTGCTGTGTCACTGCCACGATGCCTTTCACAGATTACTGTGCAGATGTCGTACTTGTCATAGCAATGTATTTCCAACAGTATGCCAGCACAGCAGTGTAAATGTGACCTGCCACCATCATTATGTCTTACAGATAATGCCACGTTCCCGGCTTCCCGCTTTCAGTCGACAGGAGGAGGAGGTGATCATCCCATACCTCCATACTAATCATGGCGTCTTATTCAGTCATGTGCCACAGCAGGCACAGGAACGACAGGAGATGTGGGAGGAGATGTGCAGGAGGGTGAACAGCCTGGGCAGATACAACCGCACTTATCAGCAGATCCGCAGGCACTGCACAGACCTGATCCGGCATGCAAGACAGCGTGCCGCTGCAATCGCCAGACAACAACGTGGGACAGGTGGTGGGCCACCAACCCAGCCCCCACTCACAGCCACGGAGGAGCTCCTGGCCAGTCTGGGGACACCCACGGAACAACACGCAGAAACCCATGCGTCCATCGTGGAGGTGGGTGTCTCCCGAACTATGAGCTTGGAGCTGCATGGTAAGTCAGGGATGCATGTTTGTATGATAAGTGACGTGGGGTGGGTGTCATAGTACAACACATAATATAGCAATACATGCCAGGTATATGGCCACACAGGACGCATACTACAGTATGCTATGTTGTGTTAGCAGACATGTGCATAGCACATGCTAACTCACAGATGCATGATGTGACATGCACACTGCTGACTGTGGCGATAGTAATGGATAATGTGTATACCTTTGTGTCATCCCTTTACAGGTACGTCTGGCATGCCGCAAACACAAGGGTCTGTTGCAGGTAAGTCTGTTGCTAGTCAAAGGCATGATATGTTGTATTGATATTCCCCATGTGTCCAGGCATGACATGCACACCTGTGTGTGCCCCAGTCACGGTATACAGGTTGCACCACCCGACACACACCACCCATGTACAGTAGATATGACCGTTAGCGTAGAGTGGCATGACACCACACGACCTATTGGTGTGTTACGTGCATTCAGCTATGCATACAATGGTGTAGGTGTTCCACAATGGCTGCATGTGTAGTATGCATCGGTATGCCTCTGCAGTATGCACACAGTACCACATAGTGAGCTGTGATCTTGCCAGAGCACAGGTGTTACCAATGTGACCTATGCCCCTGCATCGGTGCACACGTTGTGACATGGCACATGCCATGTCCCATGCACGTGGATGTCTGGCTGCAACAGTTTCACACCATGACATGACCTATGCGACATAGCAGACATCCACACTGTCTGCATATCTGTAAGGAATGTGACACCTTACACTAGTATGGTTGTATGTCACATGGGCCACCACAGGGCCATGTGCACGATGTCCACCACACACAATTGTCAATGACCCAGACAGACAAGGCCATGGTCGATACCTACAGGCATGTTGCCACACAGTACATCCACAGTGGGTAGTCACCGTTGCACCCTGTACACACATAGTGGGCTCATCACTGTAGTGGCCCCCCTCGACATCCGATGTAGTACACCACTGACATGGAATGCCTCTCCACAGCTACTACAGGTGCCTCCAATATCCACCCCTTCGTGCTGCTGAGCGGATGAACCGACTTACAGACATGGCAATGTAATGCGTCCAGGTCACGCATCACACAGAAACATAACTGTGTCCTGCTACTGTGCAGTGGCACAGTGCCGCACTCCACACTGTACAGCTATGTACACAGCTCACACCAACCGCACCTGCACAGACATCCCTGTTACCCATACATTGTATCTGTAGACTGTACACATAACACTGCACCATGACAGCCATTGTGATGTGCTGCATGCAGTGGGACACCATCGTCACATGTCCACATGATACCACACATGTATGCGGTGTACATGACATAGTGTCGGCAGACATGTGTACTGTCAACACACCCGTGGCCACACGGTGTATCCGCGGCGATGCATGCAAACTACCATGAATGTGTGTACTGCATGCCTACTAAAAGACACCTGCCTGTTGTACTGTTCCCACCAGGGCAGTGTGCATACTGCCACTAGGAATGTCTGGTCTACATTCACTGGTCTGTGGTGTGTGAATGCTGCATGCCACCTGCATTATCACATGCATGATGTCTGTGTGTGTGTGTGTGTGTGTGTGTGTGTGTGTGTGTGTGTGTGTGTGTGTGTGTGTGTGTGTGTGTGTGTGTGTGTATTGTAACTGACGGTATGCCTTTGTATTGACAGGTGCTGTAGGTGAGTACCCCTCCTGCGGTCCAGCTGATGCTAGTGTCCCCACAGATACTAGTGGTGATGCCCATGTGCATGAGGCACAGGCAGGGTCATCACAGGCACACACTGTGCCATTGGAGAACATCACACTTACGTCCCCTTCATCCCTGAACACAGTTCGGATGCCGACACATACCCCAACACCGTTGCCCATAGATGACGGTCAGTCAGCGTCTGTTGGCACCGAGCAGGAATGTGTGGTGGCTGCAGAAGGTGTGGGTACACGATGTTGCCAGTGTAATGACTGGTGCAGTGCCACGCAGGCATGTGGCAGGTGCTGCTCGTGGGGAGCACCGCTAGACATACACCTGCCGTACAGGTGCAGCAGCTGGTATAACCAGACGCATGTTCCAGACTGTAATGGCGGCGCAGGCACGTGTCGAACGGCAGAACCAGGAAGGGCAGAGGCTGCAGAGGTCTGCAATCCATTCCTTGAATGACAACATCCAGGCATTGGCGAATGCCCAACAGCATCTTGCCGATGTTCTGGATAGGAGATTGGGTGAGATGGCTGGTATCCTCGACCGAGGCATGGCCATCCTTGAGCGTGGGCTGTCCGTGCAGGAACACCAGGTAGGGGTGAGGCATAGGGCACGTGGGCATAGGCCAGCAACACCACTTGGTGCAGGTCAGCGTGTGCGTGCCACCTCCCATGCCCACCCACCCAGTGCTGGTAGCAGCAGCAGTGCAGCTGCTACTACACCGACCACACCAGGACAGAGCAGGCCACGTGGACATGGCCCTGGATGGCCCCGGCGTGGGCACGTTTCCAGCGGACATGTGACATCAGAGAGTGGACTGTCTGTACCTACACCCGGTCATGCCCGTGCGACCCCAGGCAGGCACAGGTCACGTCGCGGCAGGCCGACACAGTGAGCCGTAACACCTGCACTGTACAGTCTGGGGCTGCCAAGCATACCCCGTGTAGGCATCACAGATGACTGAACTGTGTACACACAAACCCACACACAGCAAACACGACTGTAGGGCTCCACCACACCCACATGCAATGTACACAGACATGCCCAGTCAATGCACAGGCCCTTACACACACACATGATGTCATCCATTGGTACAGCCTATGCCTGTGGCACACATCACCCTGTGCATATGATGAAGTCTCTGCCGCATAACTGTGAGCTACACCATCAGTGCATGGTTATGCAAACATATTCTGATGCACAGGGTGGACAAGATAGTGAGAGGTGTATGTGATACCTGTGTCCGCATAGTTCGTGATGTGTATGTTGTGGTGTGTGTGTATGGCTGGTGACAGGTGTGTATGTGATGTGGGTTGTGCACTGACATCATGCAGCAGACATACCATGCAGGACAGGTGCAGCATTCATTGATCTGTGTACACAGTATGTGTGGTGGTTACATGTGTAGCACCATGTTGGTTCAGTTAACCCGTATGACAATGATGGTGTACTTGCATGTGCCTACTGGGAGCACTGTAATTAGTTCCCGCCGCGTAGTCGTGGGGTACCCACAGGCATGTCTGGCAACATCAGCATAGCACAGGTACCCGGCATGGACCCCTACATAGGAACATAGGCGCACATGTACATAACAGGGTATGTGCCCTATGACATGTGTGGACCTAGCATGACTGTGTGGCTGCTAACACCCCTCAGGATGGGGATGCCACATCCATCAGTCCCCAGTCCCTCGTCCAGCACTGACACACAGATGATGCCTGGCGCATAACTATATCCACACATCCACACGTCATTATTACTCCTGGACGAAGGCAGTCAGTGCCTTTCCTTCACATGGGCTGGCACTCCTCTACATGTTGTAGGGGGTCTCCGGCCGTTGACCCTGTTCCCCCAGCACATCACACTCATCTTTGTGGTGATGTGTGTGACAGTCGCTTCTGTGCCCGTGTTTGCCTGGAGCCTAGGAAGTGGAATATGCCCATGTCACCCAGGTCAGACATGGCCGTGTATGCCAGGCACAGATCACCACAGAGCAGATGTGCTGTGAAGGTTTACAGCCGGAGTCCCCTTGGTCGTGCAGCTTGTGACACATGTCCTAGCACCGTCATCCCCGCGTTGTGTAACGTTTGCGGTCCTTCCGAGTGCTGCAGGCATCAGGTTAGCTACAGGCCAGATGTGCCAATGCGCAGTCATTGCTCTGTGTGTGTGTACAGGGGTACAATGAACACCCTGATGTCGATGCGATTCCTTCCAGACCAGGAGGCCACAGTGGAATGTCTTCACACCCACATTGCCATTGTGTGTGTTGACAGATGTTAACGACAGGTGTCGTAGCCATTTCCATGAACATGTCCACCATCTGGAATGGCTTACCACCTACATGTGACATTGGGCCGAACATGTCCTTCACACTGGGTAGGTCTGCACCTTCTCTGGCATGTAGTAGCAGGCCATGGCTCTGGCACCAGTTATCCATGTCTATGACGCCCTAGGTGGATGTCCGTGTCACATGGGGTGTTGGGTATGGTGGCCAGTGCGTAGTCATCTGCATACCTTGTCTGCCACAATCCCCCTATGATTGCATGCACATTGGAAGGTCGAATGCCATATGGCAGGGGGCCCAGGACTGAGCCCTGTGGGCCTCCACTGGAGACCAGATATGAGTGTGACAAGGCACCAGGAACACCAACCCTGTGTGGTGTGACCTCCAACCTTTCTGAGAAGCATCGGGTGACATATGTCCCCACATGTATGCTGGCGAGCCTTTCCATGAGTCCCATGTGTAGTGTGCTCTGATCGCTCCCACCAGGTCATGGTACTGTGTGCAAACCCACGTATCCCCATCAATGGCCTTGGTGACCACTCCAGACAGGACGAGCAGGTTCGGGAGGCAGGATCCGCCCTTGACTATGTTGTTGTGGGTATGTTCCGGTATTGGCTGTACACCGCTGTCTGTATCCATGGGCACCTGTATGGACCTCCCACAGCTTTGCAGACAAGGCTTGTCAAGCGGATAGGGTGTGGCTGTCTACAGTCCATAAGAGCACTACCCTGGCATAGTGGGACCACAGATGCCATATGCCATCCATTGGGTCATAGCCCATAGTAAGGCTAACATGACACAGTGGCGCATGTGTGGGCCGAGGCCCTCAATGAGGATGGGTAGCACACAGTCAGGGACACCATCGGTGCCCATTGGTGCTGTGTCAACCGCCATAGAGATATGGGATCACTCCAGGCCATATGAGATGTTTGGGAGGCTACACTCTGGTGGGATGGATATGTCCCCTCTTGGGGGGATGTATGCATGGAACATGTCCGCTGGTTTGCAGACAATGTCTGTGGGTGCAGTGACCATTGTACCATTCTGGACCATTTCCAGCCAAGTCTGTGTGTCCCCAACCATGTCCTTACCACAGTTAAGGAAGGCCCTATGGTTGTCTCATGTGCCCTCTGCAGTACCACTCCCACTGGCCGTGGATGATTGTATGTGTGGCTGTATGGTGACGCCGGTATGAATGGGAGATGGTTTCCCTGGTATTGACATTGCTCTGTCATGTATTAGCTCCAACTGTTGATGTACAGCTAGTCAGTGGCTGGGGTCCACCACACCATGTGCCTACCTGTGGTGGACAAGGTCCTGATGTTATCATGTTTGCCTGTTGCAGACATGCATGTGGGTGCTCAGAGAATGCATTCGTTAGGCGGTTGCGGTCTGGCCTGGGTTCAACACTGGCATGGAGGACTTGTAGGGTACCACACCGGTCGTATGATGTGTGTGGTTTGTTGTGGAGAGGTCATCACTTAGGTCCCCATGCGGTGTTGGTTACAGGATGTGGATGACCAGTGGATCCACTATACAGTCTGGCATCACCATTGAGGGCTGTACATCCTGTGTGGGGCATATCCTCACCATGTGTGATGGGCAGAACTGTCAGACATCCCCCCCAGTATGTATGGTGCATGGCTGTTTAACAGTGGCCAGGTGTGAGAACACCTGTGACCGGTGGCGTAGTGTGTTGTGCCATGGCTAATGTTCCCAGTCTATATATGGGTGGTTCATGTCACCCAATACGGTGCTGTTGTGAGAGCATGCCCACTCACCAGTGTCCTCAGGACATCTGTGCAGGTAGCCTGTGTTTGGGAGGGTTGTCTGTAGCATGCAACAAACTGTAGGCCAGTCCTACACATGGTTAATTGCACCTAGATATTCCCCGCTGCAACAGCCATGTCTGTGGCATGGCCGGGTTGCCGTTGTGTGGCTGGACACACACGACGGTCCACATTCCGCCACCCATGCCGTCGCACCATGTGTATGCATGTCTGCTCTGTGCCGACTCTAAGTGTCTGAGCATGCCCAGTAGGCAGCTGTGTAGATAGACACACAGCACAGTGCACACCGCGGCCGACTGCAGTTATACCCCGGGTGCATGCCTGTATTCCCTTCGCAACGGCCACGTCTGTGGCATGGCCGGGTTTCTGTTGTGTGGCTGGACACACACGACGGTCCACATACCGCCACCCATGCCGTCGCACCATGTGTATGCATGTCTGGTCTGTGCCGAGTCTAAGTGTCTGAGCATGCCCAGTAGGCAGTGATGTACTGATCAGTAGTTACTTGGTATTCCCGACTGCAGCACTAACGTGTTACTGTACGGTGACCTTGGGATGGTAACAGGCTGCGTGACTGCGCACTCTGACCTAACTCCCGATCGGGCGCATTGCCTCTGCAAATGATACCACCCACGTAGCGGTATGCCTCCTGACAGCGCTCTGCTCAGTAAACTCGGTAGCGCGTTCTGTAAATGCTTCATACTGTAGTGTGTTCATGTAGATAGGCGTAGGTTCGTCTCCCGTCCCTTCCGTGTGTGTGTGTGTGTCTCTGTGTGTGTGTGTTTCCAGCTGCCTCTGCGAATTAACATGCTTTTAGGCGCTCCGCAACACAAATCTTGGCTATTGCCAACTATTGTCTTGCGGGTGATGTCACCAGCCTACAAGTATGCCTCTGACAGCGCTCACTTCAGTAAACTCGGTAGCGCGTTCTGTAAATGCTTCATACTGTAGTAAGTTCATGTAGATAGGCGTAGGTTCGTCTCCCGTCCCTTCCGTGTGTGTGTGTGTGTGTGTGTGTGTTTCCAGCTGCCTCTGCGAATGAACATGCTTTTAGGCGCTCCACAACACATACCTTGGCTATTGCCAACTATTGTCTTGCGGGTGACGTCACCAGCCTACAAGTATGCCTCTGACATCGCTCTCTTCAGTAAACTCGGTAGCGCGTTCTGTAAATGCTTCATACTGTAGTAAGTTCATGTAGATAGGCATAGTTTCGTCTCCCGTCCCTTCCGTGTGTGTGTGTTTCCAGCTGCCTCTGCGAATGAACATGCTTTTAGGCGGCTCCATAACACATACCTTGGCTATTGCCAACTATTGTCTTGCGGGTGACGTCACCAGCCTACAAGTATGCCTCTGACATCGCTCTCTTCAGTAAAGTCGGTAGCGCGTTCTGTAAATGCTTCATACTGTAGTAAGTTCATGTAGATAGGCGTAGGTTCGTCTCCCGAACCTTCCGTGTTTGTGTGTGTGTGTGTGTGTTTCCAGCTGCCTCTGCGAATGAACATGCTTTTAGACACTCCGCAACACATACCTTGGCTATTGCCAACTATTGTCTTGCAGGTGACGTCACCAGCCTACAAGTATGCCTCTGACATCGCTCTCTTCAGTAAACTCGGTAGCGCGTTCTGTAAATGCTTCATACTGTAGTAAGTTCATGTAGATAGGCGTAGGTTCGTCTCCCGTCCTTTCCGTGTGTGTGTGTGTGTGTGTGTGTGTTTTTCCAGCTGCCTCTGTGAATGAACATGCTTTTAGGCGGCTCATAACACATACCTTGGCTATTGCCAACTATTGTCTTGCGGGTGATGTCACCAGCCTACAAGTATGCCTCTGACAGCGCTCTGTTCAGTAAACTCGGTAGTGTGTTCTGTAAATGCTTCATACTGTAGTGAGTTCATGTAGATAGGCATAAGTTCATCTCCCGTCCCTTCCGTGTGTGTGTGTGTGTGTGTGTTTCCAGCTGCCTCTGCGAATGAACATGCTTTTAGACGCTCCACAACACATACCTTGGCTATTGCCAACTATTGTCTTGCGGGTGACGTCACCAGCCTACAAGTATGCCTCTGACATCGCTCTCTTCAGTAAACTCGGTAGCGCGTTCTGTAAATGCTTCATACTGCAGTAAGTTTATGTAGATAGGCGTAGGTTCGTCTCCCGTCCCTTCCGTGTGTGTGTGTGTGTTTCCAGCTGCCTCTGCGAATGAACATGCTTTTAGACGCTCCACAACACATACCTTGGCTATTGCCAACTATTGTCTTCTTGGTGATGTCACCAGCCTACAAGTATGCCTCTGACAGCTCTGTTCAGTAAACTTCGGTAGCGTTCTGTAAATGCTTCATACTGTAGTGAGTTCATGTAGATAGGCGTAAGTTCGTCTCGTCCCTTCCGTGTGTGTGTGTGTGTTTCCAGCTGCCTCTGCGAATGAACATGCTTTTAGACGCTCCGCAACACATACCTTGGCTATTGCCAACTATTGTCTTGCGGGTGACGTCACCAGCCTACAAGTATGCCTCTGACAGCGCTCTGTTCAGTAAACTCGGTAGCGCGTTCTGTAAATGCTTCATACTGTAGTGAGTTCATGTAGATAGGCGTAGGTTTTTCTCCCGTCCCTTCCGTGTGTGTGTGTGTTTCCGTTGCTTTCACAACTTCTTCTGAAAAAGCAAATTCTTAAACTGTTCACAATCAACAATGTGATATTTAAAATCTTGTTAAGACTCACATTGTTGATTGTGAACATTCTTAGACTTTGCTTTTTTCTGCAGACGTTGCGGAAACAACAACGTTGCATGTTTTAATAAACTGTTTAAATGTTACGAAGACTTGTGTTGTGTCGAACTACGGGACTATTCTTGCACAGGTTGCTGGTTTGTTTGTGTTTCATAGTACAATATCATGTAATACGTGTGTTCATAGTATGCTTTCTGTGATGTTGACATGTGTGTGTTTCGTTAGCAGTGCGTCTGTGCTTTCTATGCTGTGGCTACATGTTCATTGTTCGCATAGAAAGTGACAAATGGAAGTGTAAGGGTGGACATTTAAAGCTTGGATACTTCCATGTTATGTGTAAGTCTCACAGGGTATACGGGTGATAGCGCATACATGTCTATGAAATACCTTTGGATACCATATGCGACGTGTCGTGGACGAAATGTTTAAGTTGACTGTTCCATCTACCTATGTGTGACATGGTTTGTGGCCATAGGGTGCCAGCAAGTCTTTCCTGTTCATTGGGTGTTTGCCATGGTCTATTGACATCAATCCTATTAATTCACCGAAGGATGTCTTTCATTGGTGGGAACGCCATAGTTTGACCATCGTATGTCATTCCCAGCAGACGTTGAGATTGTGCCATTGGTATGTTTACACAGGTCACCCATCTGTTCCACTGTATGGAAGCGTGTGATCCCCATTGATGTGCTGGCAGATTGAGTGCTGTACGCGGTATCTGCCCAGCGGTCTGGCTTTGTATGGGAGTGTCTACTGTAGTCCCTATCTGTATTTCCTGGGTTATGCCTTGCAACAGCTGTGGGATTCCCCAGGTTTGCAGCTATAGGTGCCATCTTGGCCGTCGTTTGTCCATCCATGGGAACTGCCTACTGGACACTAGTATAGGGCTGTAAACATTTCACAGCTGCATTCTCCATTTCCGGTGGATGATCGGCATTATTATTGCGGAGTGCGATATGCCATGGCCGCGTCCGCTGCAGGCGGGACAACGAATCATCTGCCAATCCACACAGACACCCATTTTGCATTCCCACGATCCCATGTCTGCAACCCTCGACAGTACACATTGCACACCCTTCATCTGTGCAGAAATGGGATGTGAGCATGCGTGTATGGACGCAGCAGCCTGGGGAGTCCTATTCATATGTCCTGCATTTCATGGATGGTTGTCATCACCCTTGAAGACGCTTGTGGTGCATATATCTACCTGTGCCGTAGTCATGGCTGTCACCTCTTCTGGTTCACACTATGCCCACACTTACATAAGGAGAAATTTTTGGGTCCTGCAATGGACACCGATGTGCATATGTAAAGTGTAGAACATGTTGGACTGTGTCCATTCGACGAGTGGGTTTGACTGCACCGTATGTTCCCCAGTCCCGGATGTCTGTCTGCCTACCCATATTATGTAGTGCTACGGAACCCGTGTCCTTCCACAATTTACCCATATGGTGTTACTGTAGTACTGCAGGTTGGCAACTGCTTTAAGTAATCCTCAGAGGTACCATTGTGAACTATCGCCACTGTATTGTCATTATAACACAGCCGGTACATGTAGAACCTATTTATTCATGACAGTATGTTATTTATGTGTGGGAACCATATTTTAACTATAGTATGACCTTCCTAGTTGGCGTTGTTGGTGTGCCATTAATATGTGTTCCACAGGTCGCCCGTATGTTCCCGGTGGAAGCGGGTGATCCCCACATACTTGCTAGCACCCTGGCTGCTGTGTACGCTGGGATTCGCGGCAGGATGGATGTCTACGGGTGTGTCTACTGTTGTTTCCATCTGTATTTCCTGTGTTATGCCTTACTACGGCTGTGTGATTGCACCAGGTTTGCTATTATGGGTGCCATCTTGTCCGTACGTTTGTCCATCCTTGGGAAATGCCTACTGGACACTGGTGTAGGGCTGTACCCATTTCACAGCTGCATGTAGCATTCTCCGGTGGATGATTGTCAGTATTGGTGGGTGGTAAGGCATGTTCTGTACCCACATCCCTCCCATGGGGCGGGACAATGGATCATCTGCCAATCATCTCCAACACCCATTTCTGCATACCCACGATCCCATGGCTGCAACCCTCGACAGTACCCATAGCAAATCCTCCATGTGTGCTGGAATGGGATGTGGACGCACATCTGTGGACTCGACAATCTGTGGATTTCTGTGCATATGTCCCACATTTCATGGACAGTTGTCATCAACCTTGAACACGCTTGCGGTGCATATATGTAGCTGTGCCGTAGTCATGGCTGTAGTTCATCTTGGTCTTCCGCTTGCACCCAGTTGGCGTTGCAAAAGGAGAAATTATTGGGTCCTACAATGGACACAAATGTGCATATGTAAAATGTAGAACATGTTGGGCTGTGTCCATCTGGCCAGTGGTTGTGACCGCTGCTGTATGTTCCCCACTCGCGGATGTCTGTTTGACTACACATATTATGTTGTGCTACGAAACCCATGTTCTACTACGATTAACCCAAATGGTATTGATGTAATGCTGCAGGTTGGCAAGGGCTTTAAGTAATCCTCAGAAGGCCCAGTAGGACATATCGCCACTGTATTGTCAATATAAAACAGACAGAACATGCATACCCTATTTATTCATTGAAGCATGTTAGTTATATGCGGAACGCTAGTGTTGAAACATCGTATGACTCCTTAGTTGAGGTTGTTAGTATGCCATTAGTATGTGTTCCACAGGTCGCCCATTTGTTCATGGTATGGAAGCAGTGATCCTCATGTTGTTGCTGGCAGATCGAGTGCTGTGTAGCCCGGTATTCGCATGCGGTCTGACTTTGTATGGGGAGTGTCTACTGTAGTCCCTAATGTATTTCCTGTGTTATGCCTTACACAGCTGTGTAATTCCACCAGGTGTCCAGTTATAGGTGCCATCTTGGTCGTACACTTGTCCATCCATGGAATTGCCTACTGGACACTGATGTAGGGCTGAACACATTTTACACCTGCTTTAGCATTACCCAGTGGATGCTTTGCATCCTTAGTGGGGACTAAGGCACGTGCTATACCCACAGCCCTCCCACGGGGCGGAACAACGGATTATCTGCCAAACAACACCGAGCCCCATTTTGCATACCCAGGATCCCATGGCTGCAAACCCCCATGGTACGCATTACACATCCTTCATGTGTGCGGGACTGGGATGTGGGCGCACTTCTATGGACACGACAATCTGGGGATTTCTGTTCATATGTCCTGCATTTCATGGACAGGTATCATCAACCTTAAACACGCTGGTGGTGCATGTCTAGCTGTGCCGTAGTCACGGCTGACACTCTGTCTGGCCGATCACAAGGTCGAAGGTGTAAAGCGAACTATTTTGGAGTCCTACAATGGACACCGATGTGCATATGTAAAGTGTAGAACGTGTTGGACTGTCACCACCTGGCCAGTGGTTTTGACTGCCGCTGTATGTTCCCCAATCGTGGATGTCTGCTTGACTACCCATATTATGTATTACTTGGCCTATCTATATCCACGTGCCAGTAAGCGGAAATACAGCAAACCTTGCGTCCTGCCCATCTTCATAATCCACATTATCGAACATATATCGGCCAAAACAGACAATGACAAAAACGATAGACTCCACAGTCAACCGATACTGAGCTCTTTCACCTACTAACATGGGGCATCGTCGGAGCACGAAATGCATTACATAGTTGTCCCTTATACACTTCCTTCAGAGTCAGTTTAAAGTCAAATAATCAATAAACCTGCTCATAGTTAAGTGGACAGTGCTACAAGTCTTGATTATAACGTGACATATACAAATCAGTGTTGCATACATTACTTCATGGAAACAATAATACGACAACAATGTGTTAATATAAATACAATATTGGTCAATACAATCAGTATCTTGAAACATAGTTGATAATTGTTGTGAGTAAACCTTAGAATGTAGTGTGTTGATCAGGATATTTTATATCAATGTGTATAATTGTAGCATTACGATTCCAAAGCATGGAATCAGTAAGTACTATTTAAGCATATATTTTACAATTATGAATGTAAATGAGTGGAGGACACATCCTTAACCGTCCCTGCTTCCAGTGGATCACACACGCACACCACACTCGCATTTCCCAATTGTGGGTTACGCGCAGGCGCACATGCATATCCGTATTCTGTTTATATATGTTTACTGGGTCTGTGTGGTTACGTGTTTTGTGTTAGTTGTGACTATTCCGGTAACATATGTCTGATCCGGTTGACGGACGTGTGCAGAACGCACTTACAACTTTATACATGTAACAGTCTTTGCAGCATGGATGCATTACGTGCGTTCACATCTATATGTTCCATAGTCGTAATTCAAACGTGACTGCATTCACGTTTGCCAGTTACTGTGACCACTACACGTTAGCTGTTCGGTGTCATTAATATGCATACCCATGGTACTTAAGTACATTTACATATCCCCCGCACTCACGCGCCGTCACAGGCATCCATTCTCCTGCTGGGAAAGGTCGCGGTACTGCATGTTAAACATTCCTTATTCCCCTCGCTCATGGCCCAGGATGCATATGTCGTGACCGCAGGGATGTTCAGATGACAGGTGCTTATATCCCCTCATACAGGCCTTCGATTGTCAGGGTGTTGCTGTGGTGCTTTGGGTTTGGTCTTGTCCGCCCAGTGTGCAACTGCCCTGACCATGTACGAATGTTAGATGAGTCACATGGGCACGTTTGTCCGTGTCTATGGTACCATGTCACCCCCAATTATTCATAACCGTGTACCGATTGGTCGTTGTACCCATTGTAGATCTTGTTATACTAATTGCACACGGTCTGGTCGAACGGACCTATTTCCATTACTAACCCTCGGTATGTATGACCTGTGTCACAATATTACATGGGTTTACCATTGCGTGATGGCTTTCACTGAGCCACAGACATGTCCGTTGCTTGGTTTGGGCGGTTCCGCTGTGCTACACATTTAACATGGCGGAACAGGTTGAACAGCTCAGCCACGGGGACATCGGGTTCTCCGTCGCTGTTTAGTATTGAATCGCTATGTGGAGTTTGTTTCACAAAGCGAGACAATGTCGACATTGGTAACGGACATCTCGCGCAGTACGTCCGCACCGCGCTGGTGACGTATGTCTGCGTTTGGGCGGCGGACAGGCATTATGCTGTGCCATTATGTCTGGGAATATATGGTTTCTTGCCATAGATGATATGCCATACTAGCAATGACCCGCGTCTGGGTGTGGGTACTGCTGTATTACCCACGGGAAGAGTGGCCTTAGGTTAAGTGGTGCCCTAGGCAGAAGTTGCCACCGCAACATCACCCGCTACCCCCCTCCTGGTCTACCTACACCAAACAAAGTCTGGAAAGGTGCCCCGAGTAGAGCGGACGGCTGCCTACTTGGCCTATGCCTAAGGCCGGCTATGTGTGTGGTCCCTTCTGCATCGAACTCGGGCGCCACGTCTGCCGTGGGTATGTCCAGCATTACCCACATCCAGCCGTGGTGTATTGCCATGATGTTCCATGTGTACAGTGGTGCCGGTTACCATACATATGCCTTTCTCAAAAGCCGATTTCACACTTCTGAACACTACTGTGGTTTCCTTTAAGGCCCCTGAGCCAGTGGTGAACATCACTCAAACCGCTGAATCACGTACATATGCCTTCCACCAGCACCTACAGGACTGCATGGATCAGGCAATCCCATACAAAACTGAGACTCTTTGTACCACAGACAAGCATGCAGTCTGGTGGACCCCAGCCATGAACAAGCTCTACAATGACAGGAGGTAGATACTACAAGTTAAAGCAGAATACTTGTAAGGTAACACACCCTTGCTCATTATATGTGAAGAACTACAAGCTGTCATGAAATCATCCAGGGAAATTCAACAGAGAAATTAACAAGGACTCAACAGATATTCATAAGATCTACTTTAGCTATGTTGGACACCTGGGAGGACACCTGCAGATATGCTCAAACTGGGTTCACAATGATGTGAAGATGACTGAACCTACACACATTGCCAGCATACTGGCTGACATGTTCAGTGCTAACATTTCCCCTCCCCACATGGAGAGTTATCTATACCTGAGACTTGTAGATCCTGGAACATCTGTAACGCACAGGTGGGAAATGCTGTCTCAAGGCAGTCAACACAGCATCCATGGGACCAGATGGTGTCCCAGCTGTGTACTCCATGAACTCTATGGGGAATTAAACCCACACTTAGGACAGCTGTTTAATCTTAGCCTCACCTCAGGATAAGTGCCAAGTAGTAGCACAAGGCTGTAGTCACACTTCACATAGATGGTGCCTCCACTGACCCTGGTTATTACCATCCCATTAGCTTGACAAGCCTTATCTGCAAAGTCATGGAGGGATCATAATGGAACTCATAGATAAAGACATAGGGGACTCGCATACTTTGGATACAACCCAGTTTAGCTTGGTCAAAGTCAGATCATGCCTTTACGTGTTTGACTTTGTAGGATCAGTCACCAAGGCCATTGATGAGGTAAAGCAGTCCATACAGCCTACCTCAACCTGGCAAAGGCCTTCGACACAATACCCCCTCGGGTATCAGTGATAAACCCGTCATCTTGAGCGTATATCCATACATCGCCATATGGGTTTGCAAACTGGCTAAGTCACAGAACACACATGGTCATAGTTGCTGGCGCCATGTCATACTCACAGCCAGTCACTGGCGGTGTCCCATGGGGCTCAGTCCTGGGTCCACTATTTTTCAGCATCTACATTTCCAAAGTACAAGCAAACACAGGGGGGTTATGGGTGACAATGTTTGCAGATGACTGCAAACTGGGTGCCATAGTCAGACACACATCTGACACAGATATCCTTCAGGAGTGCCTCACAGATGTGGATAAGTGGTGCCAGAGACATGGCCTACAGCTAAATGCCAGGAAATGCATAGTCATACCCTTGGAAGAACAAGGTTACCCCTAGCTACCATATAGGTGGCAATCCACTGAGCACAGAGGGAGTTACCAGGGATCTGGGGACCCGGGTTGTTGTTAACCGTTTGTTAGACACACACGTTGCTAACGTAGTTAGGTAGACCTTCCACATTGCCCACATCATCATGAAGGGATTCACATCTAGATCAGGGAGGTCATTGTCCCCTTGTACTCATCACTCATTAGACCTATGATTGGGTACAATGCCCGTTCAGAATGTATCTGACCCGACACCTGCAGCAGCTGGAAAGGCACCAACAGTTCATCGACAAACAGATGCAGGGTCTCAGGAATATGTGTTATACTGACCAACTGAAAGAATTCCAGATGTATACAGTTGCATACCACTTGCCCAGAGGTGACCTGTGCCTGGCATACAAGGCCATGTCGAACCCAGATCTGATGAGTATGCTTCATCTAAAGAAGTTAGATCCCTCAGAACCACAAGGGCAGGTGACGTACACCTTGACACTGTCATTAATAGAACGTGTTGGTGGGACAGATTCATCACCCAGACACTCACTATGTTGTGGAACAACATCCCAGTACATGTGAGGGCAGGCACCTCGCTGGCCTTCTGTTAGTATTTTGACATGGATGTCTGAATTGATTTATTTAAGTAACCTTCTAAATGAATATTTACATTACCACATTGTGAATCTTTACATTTTGTTGGTCTATTTTACATTAGTCATAATCATACGGTTTATCTGTGTATATTATGGTTCATTTATATTACTAGGTGTCTGCAGTTCTTTTAATATATTGGCACAGTCCGTAGAACATATATATGTAGCTTACACAGTCAGACATTTGGAAAACATTATGTTGGTTCATCTTTCATATATATACATATATTTCTATTTCTCTATGAAGAATGTACCTTCCGAAGCAATGTCTGATGTCCTCACTGTGTGGAATCTGTAACCCAGGTAAAGTTTGTTTGCTTGTTTGCCTTTAAGGCATGTAATTAATACCTAGCACATCTAATTTACTGACCAATTAAGGGTTTTACATGTAGTAGGTTGGACTGCATTGTATGTATTCTGAATAAGTCTGCTTATGGCAGACGAAAAACTTCAATAAACTATGGTGACTGCATTTAATTCCTGGTGTGCTCTGAGTGGTCACTGACGGTGTCTACAGTACCTTGTCTTTGCTTTAGACTTCATCAGCTGGTTGTCTGTGTTTGTTGTATGGGGAATGTCAAGTGTAGTCCCTATGTGTATTACTTGTGTAATGCCTTACTACGGCAGTGTAATTCCACGGGTTTGCAGTTATGGGTGCCATCTTAGTCATACGCTTGTCCATCCATGTGAATTGCCTACTGGACACTGGTATACAGCTGTACACATTTCACACCTGCATTTTGCAGTCTCCGGTAGATGGTTTGCATTATTAGCGGAGTAAGGCAGGTGCTACGCACACATCCCTCCCATGGGGTGGGACAGAGGATTGCCTGCGAAACAACACCGAGGCCAGATTCTACATACCCAGACTCCCTTGACTGCAACAGTCGACAGTATCCATTACACATCCTTCATGTGTGCGGGACTGTGATGTGGACGCAGTTCTATGGACCCGGCACCCTGGGTATTTCTGTGCATGTGTGCTGCATTTCATGGACAGCTATCATCAACATTGAACACGCGGTGCATATGTGTACCTGTGGCGGGTGGACGACAATGAGATCACGTGAGTAATGCAGGAAGCTAGCAGGCATTCCATGAATGGAATTTTTGGGTCCTACAATGGACACCGATGTGCATATGTCAAGTTAGATGTTGCTGGACTGTGTCCACCTGCCCAGTGCTTTTCACTGCTGGTGTATGTTCCCCAATCGCGGATGTCTGTTTCACTACCCAGTCTACATGGTGCTACATAACCAGGTGATTTAGTACTGTGAACAAATGACATACATCCAAAGATGCTGGTTAGCAACTGCTTCATATAAACCTCAGACATCCCAATGGGACATATCCGTCACCGTATTTCAATATAACACCACGGAACATGTTGATTACCTATGTTTTCATTTAACCATGTTGTCTTCATAGGATGGAATGCCATAGTTTACATATCCTACTTGACGTTGTGTGTGTGCCATTAGTATGTGTTCCACAGGTCGCACATCTGTTCCGCTGTATGGTAGCGGGTGCTCCTCATTCTGTTGCTGGCAGATTGAGTGCTGTGTATGCCGGTGTTGGCACGACGGTCCGGCTTTGTATGTGGAATGTCAACTGTAGTCCCTATGTGTATTTCCTGTGTTATGCCTTACCGCTGCTGTGTAATTTACCGGGTTTGCAGTTGTGGGTGCCATCTTGGCCATCACGGTTGTCCATCCATGACAATTGCCTACTGGACACTAGTATAGGGCTGTACACATTTCACACCTGCATTTAGCATTCTCCGGTGGATGGTTTGCATTATTAGCGGAGTAAGGCAGGTGCTTATGCACACATCCCTCCCACGGGCGGACAAAGGATTGCCTGCGAAACAACACTGAGCCCAGAGTCTACATACCCAGAATCCCTTGACTGCAACAATCGACAGTACCCATTACACATCCTTCATGTGTGGGACTGTGATGTGGACGCAGTTCTATGGACCCAGTACCCTGGGTATTTCTGTGCATCTGTGCTGCATTACATGGACAGCTATCAGCAACATTAAACACGCTTGCGGTGCATATGTGTACCTGTGACGACAATGAGTTCAGGTACGCATTGAAATAAGACATCATTCTGGTCTTTAGTCAATTTTTGGGTCCTACAATGGACACCACTGTGCATATGTAAAGTGTAGAGCTTGTCGGACTGTGTCCTTGTGAGCAGTGGGTTTCACTGATGCTGTATGTTCAGCAATCGCGGATGTCTGCTTGACTACCCATACTGTGTAGTGCTACAGGAACCATGTCTTCCGACGCCAGAATCCAATGGTGTACATCCAATGTTGCAGGTTAGCAGCCACTTTCATACCCAGGGGTCACGATTGGGAGGTATTGCCACTTTATTATCGGAACAACACCTCCAGACTGTGTACATCACGGAACTGTAGGCCAGTCTTACCGCCATTTGCAATTGTAATTAGCACATGTGTCAATACATGTATGATAAGACATATTATCATGCAGAAGTTAATCTATGTTATTTAGACATTGGCTTCTGCTATTGGCATCCGTTGCTGTGAGTGTTGCCAGTTACCATACACATTGCTTGCTCAGAGGCAGACTACACAATTCTGCACACTACTGTGGTCTCCTTTAAGGACCCTGAGCCAGTGGTCGACAGTACTGCAGCCACTGCATCAATCACATTTGCCATCTACCAGTACCTACAGGACTGCATGAACCAGGCATTCACTTACCCAACTGTGGTTCATTGTACCAATGCCAAGCATCCAGTGTGGTGTACCCCAGCCATACACAGGATGTACAACACAAGGAGGTGGCTACTACAAGGTGGAGCAGACACCTTGTGAGGTATGACACCCTTGGTCATCATATGTGTAGAGTTACACACTGTCGTGCCATGGTCCAGGGCACATTCCACAGATATACCTACATGGACCTGGCTGACAATCATACCACCTTCAGTTGCTATGCTCAACACCTGGGAGGTCACTCCCACATATGCTCTGACTGGGTTCACAAAGAGGTGGAGTTTACTCAACATACACACATTGCCAACAAACAGGCTGACAAGTCCAGTAAGGACATCTCCACACCCTCCCCACACATGAGGAGATGTCTGTACCAGCGGTTTGTGGTCACCAAATGTTCTGTGACACACAGGTGGGACATGCTCTCTCCAGGGTAGTGGACATAGCATCCATGAGACCAGCTGGTGACCCCACTGTGTACTCCACTATCTCATTGAGGTATTAGACCCACAGTTAGGACAGCTATTTCTTTGTAGCCTCACCTCAGGTAAGGTACCCAGGTTGTGTCGCATGGCAACTGTAGTCCCACGTCCACAGGGCCAATGCCTCCACTGAGCCTGGTTATTACTGTCCCATTACCATGAGGGAGACCTATCTGCAAAGACATGGGGAGGGATCATACTGCGGCTCGATATGACTGCATAGGGACATACATACTTTGCATCCAACACGGTTTGTCTTGTTCAGGGCGGTTCATGCCTTTAAAGCATGGGTGACATTTTGGGACAGTCACGAGGCCATTGATGGGGTGTTGCAGTCCATACAGCCAACCTTGACCTGGCAAACGCCTTAATCACATTACCCCCCTCAGTTAGCGTTGATAAACCCAGTCGCTGGCATGTGAACACGACATCACAGAATGTGTTGGAAACTGTCTATGTGACACAACCCACACGGTCATAGTTGCTGGCAGCGTGTCAGACCTACTGCCTGTCACAGAGTGGTGTCCCATGGGGCCCTTCCGTGGGTCCACTCACTGTCATACATCTACATTTCCACGTACAGGCACACACAGGGGTTTTGTGGGCAACATTGTTTGTAGATGACTGCAAAACAGGTGCCATAGTGGGACGGACATCTGACACAGATATCCTTCAAGGGCCTCCCAGATATGCATATCTGCTGTCAGGGACATGTCCCACAGCTAAATGCTAAGTAATGCAACATCATACCTGTGGAGAACTACTAGGTCACCCCTGTCCAGCATATAGGTGGCTGTCCACTCAGCACAGGGGTGATTACCAGGGATCAGGGACAGAGTTTGCCAGTCACCATTCATTCAAAACACACGTTGCTATCGTGGTTGTGTGGGACTTCTACATTGCCCACCTGTTTGTGCAGGGATTCACATCTACATCAGGCTAGGTCATTGTCTCCTTGTACCCATTACGTGTTACACCTATGATTTACTACATTGCCCCATTCAGACTGTATCTGACCATACACCTACAGCAGCTGGGAAGCCGTCATAGGTGAATTGTTGTACAGATGCAGGATGACATCATTTTGTGTAATGCTGCCCCACTTGTAGGACCCCTGCCACATTACGTCACATACCTGCTGTTTAGTGTTGACCTGTGCCTGACATACAAGGCCATGTCAACCCATATGTCATGTGTATGCTTCACCTACTGTATCTGCATCCCTCAGAACCACTAGGGCAGGTGACATTTACCTTGTCACAGTCATTAATGGGATGTGTTGGAGTGACACATATATCACCCAGACACTCATAATGCTGTGGATCTACATCACAGTACATGTGAGACAGAGATCCTTCCTAGCCTTGTTCGCGGGTGTGTTGTCCATTGGATGGAGTATTGCAGGTATAGGCCAGGGATTACATAATTATCCCTGCTTGACGGAGGTACAGCACTATCATGGGTATTTTATCTGAAGCACAGAAGGTTGGCAAAGTCATCCTAACTATGGTGTAGTGTTATGGCTGAACCTGGGACGATGGCCTACCCTGTACCTATGGACGTATGAACCTATATTCATAGTTTGTCACATTTACAATTGTCTATACCCTATACTCTTTCTCCAGTGTATATTTCTGTGGCACATGATTGTCCTCTGTATTACATGCAGGTATGCTGTGTACAGTGCACATACGTCACAGTTGATGACAGTGTATCTGTGTCCCTAACACTGTGACACCGAGGACTACCACACATCCTTCACAACATTACATGCATATATCCATTCTATTCTTCTTTGGCCTATGGGGGGGTGTTAAGGCAAACATTACACAAGTCCCTGTTTGTGCATGCTTCATGTTGGTGTTTGACCAGGCTCCGTTGCAGTCGTGTGTTGGACAGTAGTGTTTCTGTGTGTTTGCCATGTGTTTTTATTGCCGGTACATCTGTGGGAGGTGTGGTTGGCACATGTTCCTCTTTGCAGGGACACCCATCCTGGGGTTTGTGTCATGCATCTGCACTTGGCACGTGCCATATGTCCTGTACTATTCCCACAGTCGTGTATGCCTTCATGCACTACTACTGCGTGTTACTGGCTGTTTGTATGTGGTACACATGGACATTGTGATGGTTGGCTTGACCTATTCCATGCTAGACCATACACATCTGTCAATTAAGTTGTTTAAATCAAACTGTAACACTCATTCGTATTTTCAAACTGACAGTCAATAACACAGGAAGCTGAGATTAATAACGTTTTACTACTGTGCAGCAGGAGGCAAAGAACTATGCAGTAAATGTTTAGACATTTGTTTTACTCTATACATGTTACAGCTGTATGAACATTGGGTATACTATCATCTTTTGCAGAAAAAATACTGAAGTGATAGTCACAACATTTACATCGCTAAGTCCAACTTTTATTCCTACAACAGTGCTCTTAATGCTTATTAAATGCATGCCAATAACACACCTTCAGACAAGTTTGAGTGTAAAAGTATACAGGTATTTATACTCATTTTAATTGAACAATTATCTAATTAATCAAGCAATAATTAATGAACTCAAAAAAGGAGGTAAAATCTCAGATAATTCTGACCAATACATATTAAATACAAAGTATTACAATTTCATATAAACAGTTACTTTAAAAATAACATATGTTTAAAAATATATATAAGTATTGTGTGACAGCATGAATGACATCAACAACAATTATATTCATTAAAAACAGCAACCTAATTCCAGAAAAACCTGGTGTAATTGTTGGAAATATTTTGGAAAAAAATAAAAAATGAAAAATAAAAACCTTAGCAATAAGTATTATATGTAAATTTTACTTATTATATTAAATAGAAATTAAATTGATATTCTAAATCAAAACATGTTATGTGTCTTTTATATATATATATATATATATATCTGCAATATAGCATATATATATACTGACACACATATGTTATATGTGTGTATATAAATTGATTCAAATTCAGGCACAAGAGCAATGACCCATTTCTAAGTGTAAATGGTGGAAATAATGACCCATTTCTGAAAAAGTGTGTAAATGGTGGAAAAAATGTGTCATCTATTCAAAGCCTTTAGCTTCAATAGGCACTTAATCGAAAACACATCATTAATACCAGGATGTAAATAGGCATTAGTTTTGAGTTGCCACAACAATTCGCTCTTGTTCTTGTAATATTAAGTGCCATGGTCCACCCTAAGATTTTTATGTACAATTCAATCATTAAATACAAAACTGTGACTTGGATTTTCAACTCGTGTTTAGCGAGGGCATTCGTGATGTTTTGTTTCCCCAATAGCATATAAATGCTCACACATGGACATTGTGATGGTTGGCTTGACCTATTCCCATGCTAGACCGTACACATCTGTCAATTAAGTTGTTTAAATCAAACTGTAACACTCATTATTTTCAAACTGACAGTCAATAACACAGGAAGCTGAGATTAATAACGTTTTACTACTGTGCAGCAGGAGGCAAAGAACTATGCAGTAAATGTTTAGACATTTGTTTTACTCTATACATGTTACAGCTGTATGAGCATTGGGTATACTATCATCTTTTGCACACATTAATGATGTGGTCAGTCACAAGGCATTTACATCGCTAGAGTCCACAACGTTGTATTCCTACAACAGTGCTCAGGTAATGCTTATTAAATGTTTTCCCATGAGAATAACACAGCCTTGCAAGGCACCTTGTCAATTACAGTGTCCTTCTGTGATTGTAGCTGTTTCAAGGACCCTAGACTGTTCGATACTGTAGTCGGTTAATTTCTTAATACGTTGCTTTGTCTCTCTGGTAAGGAGTTGTACTGTTATCTTCGATAGAGCTCACAAGGCCATCCTCCTCAGGGAAGGGGTGATGTTATGCATGTACATACATTTATTGTTCTGTAACCCAGCAGATAATTAATGCTGACAGACATAAGCCTGCTGTACTGGTTACTGCCAGGATCAGAATTCCATCACACTACAGCTTAGCTTCACCAATTACATGCAGGCTTAGTTCTACTGCCATGTATGCGGTACAATTCAATGCATTATCTAGTATTTCGAGTCTAAACTGGCACTTCATATGTGTTTCTATATATATTTTTTGAACAACATCCATCCGCCATATGCATTTTGTTCCGTCCTTTACCTTGACCGTGTGTATTTGGCCGTCCGCAACGCTACTCTCCACATGTGATGTCCCACCTTCCCTTCTTTGCCTGTAGCACCCTGTTAGGAAGTCCTGTTTGGGGCACGTGTTCCGCTATATGTGATCGACTTCACTGCATAGCTAATCATCGATGCGGTGGTTCAACAACCCGACTTGTCCACATGTGTACAGTTATGTGCACCGTGTCGTATGCAAACCTATATGGTTTTGACGGGTACATACCACATGCAGGATGTACACATTCTGCAGACACATTCACATGCAGCCATTTACATATCTGTACCTGAGGTGGGTTGGTGACATGTGGGTGCGTATTTGCCCGTGGCATTGCCTAACACAAACATCTTACCACATTTCAGGTATGCACATTGTGTGTGGGTGTATAGCTGCACACGGATGCTAGCGGGTTAGGGTGCACAGGTGTACATGGGTGGGACTGACATGTACAATGAGGCTATTGTGTATTACATCTGAATGCATGGGTTCTGCTTCTGGATATTACACTTCAACATACGCCATCCAGTGTATGCGACAGAGACGTTGCTGGGTGTGGGATATGTTGCTATGCACATGTTTGCCTGTGTTTAAGGTATCTTGATTCCTTACTGTTGTTATGTCAACACAGCTACCCGTCTATGTACTCTCACTACTGCTTGTGACCATTATGGTTGGCACCTTTTCCAATGCCCATAGTGGGGCATGTTATGTGGAAACTTGAATTTGCAGGACTACACATACCCACGGCAAGTGCAGTTGACAGAACTTCACTTGTTTGCCATACTATAAGCTTATTCTGTAAGCATTTAGGTTCCTTATTCATTTTCTTCTGCCATGTATGTGTTTCATATACAAATGTATTATGTTTTATACTACTATTACATGTATATTGCGGGAATATTTTTGGCAGGGGATCTGAGGTCATTTTCCATTTTTCCGATTGTTGCAGGGACACAACTGTCCAATCAGGGACTGTCCATGGCACATTGGGACAGCTGGTAACCCTGGTGACCATGCCCATGTCGCTACTGGGGTTGCCACCTTTTCCAGTTTCCAAGCTGTGATATTTCGGGACTCACATCTGACTTTACAGGCCGACACATACACACGGTCACTATATAGCATAGGACTTCACTTGTTTGCCTAAATAAAAGCTTATTGTTGTGGCAGTTTGCTTGCTTATTCTGTTTCTTGTGACATTTAGGTATTTCAGTTGCAGAAATAACCAATTCATGCTACCATTACATTACATACGGGATATCATTATGTCCTACAATCTTAGCACATTTGCCATTTTTAATATGTTTTTTCGGGACACAACTGCCCATAGAGAGACTGCCCCACCCAGAGTGGAATAGGTGGTGACCTTAGTCGCTGCTCCTATGTCGGTGCGGCGCTCTGACATGCTGCTGTACACCTTCTCTGAGTGTAACCACTGACGGTGCATTGCAGGACAAATGCGGTCTTATGCGTATCCTTTGCTCCTTGGATGGGTACACTTAAGCCTTCGTGGCTTGTATTTGCTTCTCCGTTTATTTGGGACGGGTACTATGTTGCATACTCTACGTGCGTTTCATTCTGCACGGGACCTGGCTGCTGCCATTACTATTATGGGCAGACCGTGGCTGTCAGCACATTAGGTTGCTCACCTCATGCCGGCTTAGACACGCCTCCAGACGCATCCTACCTGGGCTCGCTCACGTACACTACGCACGTAAATAAAAAAACAAACTGAAAGCAAGAGGAGCTGCACCAAAGTAATAGCGTAATCAGTAGTTTATTTCCGCTTTCGTCAATAGACTTCATCAGAATACAAAATCAACACAAGTCAAAACATTTAAATACCACAGTAGTAAGTAAACTAATTAATCAATTAAGACACAATCAATTAAACATTTACAATAATTAAAAAACCAAAAAACTGCATTCATCCAATGTTAAAAAACCCCAAAGGAAATAATTCTTTGTTAATGTGTAATGTTCTGTATTTTAAAAAACATTTAATGTTGATGTAGTCGTTCAGACCAGGGGGTTTGTCAGCGTTGAGTTTAATTTGCCATAAGGTTTCACGCTGTTCCACAAAATTCTTAAAATCTCCTCCTCTAAGGTCAGAACGTACTACCTCTAAAACCGAAAATAAAATTTTTTTGTATGTCCTGCATACTTTTGAGTGTTTGTAGAGAGCATTATTCTCGTCTTTGGTTTTAATGCTATAAATATGTTCTCTGATTCTGATATTTAAACTGCGGGTGGTCATGCCAATGTAAAAGGCAGGACAACCCAAACATTGACTAATATAAATCACCCCCTTGGTCTTACAATTAACATATCCAGGAACCTTGAAAGTGTAGTCAACATTCTCTATCTTTATGTAAGGACCCTCTGAAATGAATCGACACATGTTGCAACTGTGACAACAATGCATCCCAGTGTTGGTAGAACTAACAGTAGGCAAACATACCGATTTGTTTTCTAGGATCCCTTTCAAGTTGTTATGGTTCCTGAATACAAAAGAGGGCCCACCCACAAATATCTTCCTCATCTCCTCATTGCCTTCAATAATTTTCCAATTGTTTACTATGACTTGTCTAATAGAGGAACTATCTGAACTAGTCTCCAAGGAACACATGAGGCGTGTTTCAACTTCCCTCACTTTGTCCCCCTTGCTACCTGCTCCCACTGTTAAGGTCGGAAAATCCATGATAGATCTAAATATACTTTTACGTTTCTGTAAAATTTCGTCCCTAATAAAATGTAACTGGTTAAATTCATACCCCCTCTCAAGAAATAAATAAATAATGATGTTAAATTCATCAAGTAAGTCACTATCTTTAGTAGTCATCCTACTTGCCCTTATAAATTGTCCACGAGGAACGTTCTTAACTACATGTCTAGGATGGTTGCTAGCGTGGTGTAAATATCCGTTAGTAAAGGTCTCCTTTCGGTAAATCCTACTATGCAACCGACCATCGTCTACGTCCCAATGTAACAAAATATCCAAAAAATTCACTTTTGTTCCTTCAACGCCCATGGTGAACTTTAAATACTCAGAAGAATCATTAATTTCTTCAAACAACATGTTTACTGTCGAGGAATTTCCTTCAATGACAAAAAACAAATCATCAATGTATCTGCAAAAGAATTTGATGTTAAATTTCTGCTTCAGAGTAGGTATTACTTCATGTTCCCACCTGGCCATAACCAAATTAGCAAAGGCAGGGGCGGCAGAAGACCCCATGGCCACCCCCTTTCTCTGCCTGTAATATAGTTTGTCAAAAAGGAAAACATTATTTTCTAAAATCAATTCCAAAAACAACCGAATGGTAGAAATGAACCTGTTTGTAAATACCCCACCTTTACTAGTCAAAAAATCACAGACTGCATCAATTCCTTCACAATGAGGAATGCATGTGTACAAGGAAATGACATCAACTGTAAAAATAATGTCTTTCAAGGGATCAAAACCTTGTTCAAGTATGTAAATACCAAACTTTCTTAAAAAATGCCAAGAATCCTTGACATAAGATGGTTCTTCACTAAGAAGGGGGCTAAGAATAGCATCAACCACAAGGGAAATACCTTCAGTGACAGAGTGAGGACTAGAAACTATAGGTCTAAGAGGGGGATCTTTAATGTTTTTGTGAGTTTTGGGTATCCCAAAAATCACTCCTGTACGTGGTTCAGATACAACACAAAATTCATAAACTTCACGTGTTATTTCCCCTGTCATGAAAAGACCATATAGTTCAGAGTGAATAAATCGAACTCTTTTTTGAAAGTCATAAAAACCAATTTTCTCATATTGTTTGCCATACTATAAGCTTATTCTGTAAGCATTTAGGTTCCTTATTCATTTTCTTCTGCCATGTATGTGTTTCATATACAAATGTATTATGTTTTATACTACTATTACATGTATATTGCGGGAATATTTTTGGCAGGGGATCTGAGGTCATTTTCCATTTTTCCGATTGTTGCAGGGACACAACTGTCCAATCAGGGACTGTCCATGGCACATTGGGACAGCTGGTAACCCTGGTGACCATGCCCATGTCGCTACTGGGGTTGCCACCTTTTCCAGTTTCCAAGCTGTGATATTTCCGGGACTCACATCTGACTTTACAGGCCGACACATACACACGGTCACTATATAGCATAGGACTTCACTTGTTTGCCTAAATAAAAGCTTATTGTTGTGGCAGTTTGCTTGCTTATTCTGTTTCTTGTGACATTTAGGTATTTCAGTTGCAGAAATAACCAATTCATGCTACCATTACATTACATACGGGATATCATTATGTCCTACAATCTTAGCACATTTGCCATTTTTAATATGTTTTTCGGGACACAACTGCCCATAGAGAGACTGCCCCACCCAGAGTGGAATAGGTGGTGACCTTAGTCGCTGCTCCTATGTCGGTGCGGCGCGCTGACATGCTGCTGTACACCTTCTCTGAGTGTAACCACTGACGGTGCATTGCAGGACAAATGCGGTCTTATGCGTATCCTTTGCTCCTTGGATGGGTACACTTAAGCCTTCGTGGCTTGTATTTGCTTCTCCGTTTATTTGGGACGGGTACTATGTTGCATACTCTACGTGCGTTTCATTCTGCACGGGACCTGGCTGCTGCCATTACTATTATGGGCAGACCGTGGCTGTCAGCACATTAGGTTGCTCACCTCATGCCGGCTTAGACACGCCTCCAGACGCATCCTACCTGGGCTCACTCACGTACACTACGCACGTGTCTGTGGTTGCGGTGCACTCTCATTAATATGCATATGGCGCTACTGCGCCGGCTATTCACTGCACCGCCGGCGCAGACCTTACGCCGGCCTTGCGCCGAGCTTCATGAATCCCGGGGCTTGTAGGCTCAAAGCAGATTTTCTGGTAAGCAGTTGGGATGGGGCAATGCTTATGTGCAAATGGAATGACTGCAGTTTTAGCTTGCTTTGCATGACTAATGTGCATTTGAGTGAAGTAAGATCAACCTTAAGCTCTGAAATGAGTGTTATGTGAAAAAAAGTAATACTTGCCTTAATGACAGTATTGTCTTTTTTGTTGTTTTTAACCTCTCAAGCTCAAATTAGATACTGTGGGTGGGGTAGAAACTGTGAATTGTGGCTGGGTGTGAATTAAACAAATTGCCCTGCTGTTTCCTGTTGTAATTATATCTTTGTAAAACTAATACTTTTTTGTCTGCATTTTAAATTAATGTAAAATAATTAGCGAGTTAATGAGTATTTCTGTAACATAGCTTCATCCCTTTCTAGTTGGCCACACCCCTTTCTAGCTGACCATGCCCATTCAGCTGTATTCTGCAGCCCCCTTTGATTTGAAGTCACCAGCCGCAACTAGATATAGAATGAAAAGGTGCAGCATGTTAATAAGGTGTACTATATGATATTGTGACAGCACCACATGAGCAAAAATGGTGGGAATCATTTCAGAAGAATTAATAATAAGATATTTGAAAGTGCATCTAAAAAGTCAATATCCCAATACTGGCTGAAGCTGAAGTTAAAGGCATATAAAAGGAACTAGACATATTGTAAAACAGTTCTTATTAGAATGAGTAGTTCTGCGATTACAGGAATACCCACTATGTAACTATGGAATTCTGGCAATTGTGACTGTATAGGCCAATATTTCTGAAATCTGATGATTCCTAAGGGTATTGTTTTGCACAGAAAATGATATAGCACATTACATTCTTAATAAGAAATGTAGTATCATGTCAAAAACAAACAAGAATGAGTTGTTAAAACTGTGGAACAACTCTTTAAAATGTAGATCTCAGATCATAAAAAATATCAGCTTTGCTCAACAATGTCTGCCTTCACAAGTGAACCTCAAACTTAATTCAGTGGAATGGAAGGTTTGGTTTTACTTGCTGAAAAGCAATTAAACCACTGAGTTCAATTTGATGTGTAAAACCAAGTCTCCCTACAAAACAATAATGTTCAGCACATATCATTTATCAAATGCATAACTCACATTTTAGGGGACAGATATCCACTTAACAAAACAGGATGCAAAACCAGACAAGTTCTGTTTTTTTTTTCTTAGTCAACAGCCTGAAAGATACCACATATCCACTAAGAAAGAAAGTTAAGTATTCATCAACTTACTGTAAAGCAAAAATGTACAGAAATGTACTTGGATTAAAGAAGATACAAGATAAATCTAAAGTCACATGCCTTACATATTTTGTACTTTGAGCATTCATATATATGCGGATGGATATATAATTGCTGTAAAGCAAACAGAAGCAATGTAACTGAAGTCATGCAATTTGTGGTGTTATGACTAATTTGTGGCGTGCTATTCTAACACAATTTTATTTATTTATAATTCACTGGCTATAACTGAATAACACATATCTGACATTTTGCAACTTCCTTGTGCTGCACTCATCTAAACTTCAGAGCAGCAAGAAATATTCTCAGCCGTATTCTGCTGTTTCATCAAATGGATCTAAAATTATCCAGTAATTACACCATAACTGAATTCTTCATTAAATGTTAACAATATTATTACAATATTTCTTAACTTTGGAATAACCTATATACAACAGAGTTGTGAAAACTGTTGTCATTACTTTAATTCTTACTGTAATGTATTTATTTATTTATTGACTGGGAAAGTCCACTGGGTCAGGAACTCATTTTCAGTGGAGGCCTGGAGAGAAAAGGTCCACAATTAATACAGTCAAAAATATAGACACTTGACAAAAATATTTTTAAAAGTGGAAATATGCAAACATTAAAAACAAAAATGATAAAAGTAGAATACATGGATGATATACAACTTATCAGTATGTATCAGAACTTATATAACCTTAGATAACCATTGGTAGTATAAATCTTGAGTTGTTTCTTTTTGGCATTGCATGAAAAAAACATGGCAGTTCTTGCCGAACAGTTATAAATTTAGCCAAAAGTAGTAATATGAACAAAAATTTCATATTAAAACAAAACCAAAGCATAAAAACCTTAACCACAGTCTTGACTTTCTCAGTAATCCTAAACTGATCTGGTTCCTAGATCTTTTCATAACCATAATCTACCCAAGCATTTATCCCATTAGGAAAAAAGTTGTAACTGGCTTCACAAATAAGATCCCATATCAGGTAATCTGTGAGACGACTTTCTCTGATAGAATCTCCTTGGTTTGGAATTTTCTTGTCACCAGATAAAATATTTGTTTATCAAAAATCCCTTGTTTAAAGATGCCTGCAAACTTGTACCAATGCACACTAAGACACAGCATGGTGTCTACTTAGAGGCACTCATCCTAAAGGCTCATCAGTCTAGCCTCACACCCGTGTGAAAACCTTCCTAAAAATCAAGAAATTATGCAGATTTGATGCTATGATATTAAACAAGTGATACAAAATACACACTTGTACAACTTACAGAGACCTTAAACAGGAAAAAACTGGCAGAAGGACAGTCACCCACAGGGGAAGGAGACAGGTTAATTCATTTTATGGAAAAGGGTTCTCCGTAGATTAACCATTATGGTAAGAACTTAACTGCTACAGCTATCATTAAGAATATTCTTTGATGTGCCCTTTGATGAGTGCAGAACACTGAAAATTGGATTTTACTGAATTCTCAAATGTGGTCTGATTCCCTGAGTTATGATAAAAAAAATGAGGTTAGGTGAAGGCATGCAGAACATCCTGTGATCATGGCAAAAGTGTCATCTGCTAGGAATTTCTCGAAGTAAGTAATACAATCTGTCACTCTTCTAAAGGAATCTGATGGTGAAAGATAATGCAGGTGGCAAAGCAAATGGAATGTTTCCATGTGGCATTTTTAAGCCTTTTTTTCTGCATAAAGAAAATGAGCAACTTCTACAAAATGTTAAACTCGTATACTCACTCCAGGTATTAACTGAGCTTCTAATACCTGTCCTGGGTGTGAAGAACTCCCCTCTCCCTTAATTTCAGTAAGGAAAACAAATGGAAGGTGGAAACATTGGTTTAAGGAAACCTGTGACACTAATTTAGTAGGAAACATGGGTTCATCCTGAGGGATTCTCTATATCTGTGAAAGAACTGATATGGATGCCTGCACATAATGACTGAACACTGGGTTCTTATGATATGATATGATATGATTGGTGCAAGGAAATGTATTTCCAAGAAGTTAACTTCAGTGGGATGGACTGACCTACTATCTATGAAGTTCAGTTCCCAAAGAGGATTGGAATTCTTCAAAGGAGGATGGAGATGAAGCACTGCTTTCAGGAACTGTTTGAAAATCCGGTGCTGTAGCACAGTTCTGCCTTCACAAGGTCAAAATGTACAGAAATAGCTAACACAAGCATGTGAACTGTTGGCTAACTGACACACAAGTCATTCTGTTACAGACATATATTACAATGAAGGTATGGGATGATCAAGAATCACATATCAGCAATGAAAGAAATACAGTTTTACTTTGCTTTCAAGGAAAAAATAAGTTGTGTCCAGGTCTTCATGATCAGAGCCAAAGAATCAGCTCCTAACCAAAACAGAAATCAGAAATCACATCTGAGTATAGTGAAATGCAAAGAAAGAGCAAAATATCCAGCCACTGTATTCAAAAACATAGTGCACATTCAGTTAAATACATGTATATTGTGTTTAGTAAACAATCATGTCATGAGTGTGAGAAATGTTTGAATCATGCTAATGCAATACTAGAATACTACCATTCTCAATTTAGTACAGGTGAACATGGTATAGATCAGAGTGTATGGTGTACCTTTAAGAAGTATTCCAGTCAATGGGCGCATGCATATAAGTACAGAACACGTGCAAGTAAGAGTGCCATTTTGAGTGAGCACCCAGAGTGATAGCATGTATGTATGTACTCAGTCAGTTAGTAAGATAGTTTAAGTTCAATGTTCCTGCCATCCATCCTGATGTGTTTGTGTACAATAAACTACTTAAACAAACACCCAAGCCTTAACATTTTCTTAATGTACAGAAGACGAGTGATATGATGTCAGAATGGGATCCAGAGTCACAGCCATGAGGCAGCAGGTTAGAACTGGAGGAATATATAGGAGTCGATCATCCCCAACTGCTCAAATGACTCACAAAACAGGTCAGAAACAAATTTGCTTAAATGATTTCTTTTGCTACAAATATAAAATGAAGCACTCGGAATGTTCAGAATGACTTTCTTATTAAAGAAATGTCAGAAACTGTGACATATTGATAAAAAGTATTCAAAATAATTATGGAAATGTTTGAAACAATATCTGAATAATATAAAATGTACAAAAAAGGGTAAACAAGCATATTTTTTTCACTAGGTACAACTTTCTTGCTTTACCTAAAACTATTCAAAGTATTAGTAGTGTGCAAAGTGTTTGCATGTGTGTGCAGCATTACAGTGTAGGTATTTCACAAAGTACAGTTATTTCAAAGAATATTTCACAGAGTGTAGTCTTTTGAAGAGCTTATTGTGCATTTGACTATTATTACAAGTACCTGGAGTGTTTGCATGTTCATACATAAATACAACGGCCAAGATTGCATTGTGTTTTACTATATTCTGTGGGCATGGCAAACAGTTTTTGCAGACCCTCACCACTTGTGTTTGATAACAATATTGCAAGAAAATTGGAGAGTGTTTGAGCAGGAATACAATATATTCATGCAGGCTGTTTTTTCTGACAAAGACATGTACAAAAGTGTGCATTCTGCTTAATTTAGCTCGTTCAGAGGCCATTGAAAGAGAGCATTCATTTGTGTATGTACCTGCTGTGTTTGCAGGTGAGGGGGGAGACCACCATATTGTGGTACCAGCTGAAATGCGGGAAGACCCTGAGTTCTTAAATTTTAAATGTAGCGAAATGTGTAAACCCCAAATGAATATTGCAGTGGAAAGACACTTATTTTACACAAGGGATCAAAAGTCTGGTGAAACCTTTGCAGCATATATAACTGACTCGAGAAATAAGGCTAAAACATACAGGTCTGATGATTTGAGAGATGAGTTGATAAAGGGCAGGCTTGTGTGTGGTACTAACAATGACACAGTAAAAAAGATTTTGCTTTGAGAAAGTGATTTAACTTTAAATAAGACCATTGAGTTTTGTCAGATATATAACCTTGCAGAAAGGCACACTAGCATGCTTACAAATGAGAAAGTAATCCTTGCAGTACCTTCCCCAGCTCATGTAGATAATATGCAGCATGAGGTTAAAAGACATAGGTCAAAGGGTAGAGGTGCCACAGCCCCACCTTGAGTAAAACCCAGAGCAATTTCAGTAAGGCCTAAGGTGCATGCAGCAAAGTATACGGGTGACTCAGCAAAACCCATAGCAAACCTCATAGCCAACTGTCATACTTATGGTGGTAATAATGAACCAAAATGAAATATTTTCTAAATCAAATAAGGCACACTATTTTATTAAAAAGGACATTTCAAGAGGCAAATTGATCAATTAGAAAGCTGCAACCTGACTTTTTTATGTTGATGTTGTGTCTGTGCTTGGTGAAACAGTCAATGAAGTAGATTTGTTGGCAAAGAACAAAATCTTTTGTACTGTTTGGATTAATGAGAGTCCTGTAGAGCTCAAAGTAGATACTGGCTCAAAGTGCAATGTTATGTCAGCTGAAATCTTTGCTAGAGTAAAAACTGCAAAACAACTTGATTTGACAAAGTGTACAAAGCATGCTGCTTATGGTGGTGAAGAGATTCAAACTGAAGGCTCAGTAGTGCTTTCATGTTACTCTGATGGGAACTGCTATGACTTACAGTTTTACATAGTCAAGAGACATGTGCAGTCATTATTAGGCCTCAGAAACAGTTTGAAAATGGGACTGCTTCTATTTAACAAAGAAGTCCACCACATAAGCCTGAATGACAACAGCTCCAATTTCACCCACACTATTTTTTTCTGAGTATGTTGATATTTTTGCAGAAAATCTAGGAAAACTGCCAGTTGTGTACTCTATGAAGTTATACACAGAGGTCAACCCAGTTATCAGACCAGCATGAAAAGTTTCAGTAGCTATGCAGAACAGAGTCAAAGCCGAGCTAGACAGAAAGGTGCAGCTAGGAGTAATTTGCCCAGGAGAAGAACCTACTAAATAGGTATTCTCCATGGTAGTAGCTCATAAGAGAAGCACAGATGATATCAGAATATGTATTGATCCCAGGGATCTGAACAAGCTATTAAAAAGGTCTCATCATCTAATGCACACAGTCAAAGATGTTGCTGCCCTCATGCCAAATGCCACTGATTTTTCTGTCTTAGATATAAAGAGTTCATTTTGGCAAATTTTACTTGACTGAAAATCTTCATTACTAACTACTTTCAGTACTCTTTTTGGCAGATACAAATTTTTGAGAATGCCATTTGGGATTAAATTCTGCCAGTGAAGGCTTTCAGGGTGCAATTGAACGAATTTTTTTGGGCTATCCATGTGCTATTATAATATATGTTATTCTAGTAGGAGGCAATGGTGAAGTTGAGCATAACAGAAACCTCAAAAAAGTTCTAGAATGAGTATATGAAGTAAATCTTAAGGTAAGTCCGCAGAAGTGCAAATTCAATCTACGAGAAGTTACTTAATGTTGGTCACTTTTTTACCAGTTTAGGCCTACAACCACATCCTTCCAAGCAAACAACAGTTCTCAAGATGCCACCTCCAGACAATGTTCAAGCCCTCTAACTTTTTCTTGGCATGGTCAACTACCTAGGCAAGTTCGTTCCAGATTTAAGCCAACTTTCAGTACCATTATGAGAGCTGACATGCAAAGATGTAATTTGGTCATGGTCAGAACAGCACCAAAGAGTATTTGATGCTCTGAAACAGAAAATTGACAACCCACCAACTCTCAACTAATATGCTGTTTACAAACTAGATAGTCTTTCTTGTGATGCTTCTAAGTTTGGTATAAATGAAGTCATTCTTCAAGAGGGTAGACCAGTAGCCTATGCTTCAAGAACTCTTAACTGAACCAAGATGCAGTATGTCTAGATTAATAAAGAGCTTTTGGCAATTGTGTTTGCATGTTCAAGGTTTCATGATTATATTTATGGTCAGCCTATCCAGATAGAAACTGATCACCATCCTTTAGCTACTATTTTGAGAAAGCCTATGCAGACAGCTCCTGCCAGTTTGCAACATATGATGCTCAAATTGCAGAAGTCGAATTTCAGTCTTGTCTATACAAAAGGCAAACTTCTTTATCTTGCTGATACCTTATGCAGATCACCCATAAAAAAACACAGAATGTCATAACAATGATTATCTTGATTTTGAGATCATGTATGTGAGAATTTTTTCTTCCACACATCTTGATGAGCTCAGAACACATACAGCTTCAGATGCAATTCTCCAGAAGCTAAACCTCGTTATCAGTTGAGGATAGCATTCAAAGCAATCTTTACCTGTAGAAGTGCAACCATATTTTCCATACAGAGATGAGAGGTTGTCAGACAATGTTATCATCATGAAAGGTCCTAAAGTGATTATTACAAAATCCTTGCAACAAGAGTACATTCAGATTTTACATCGTGGCCACCCAGGAAATGATTCTACCAAAGGAATGGTGAATGGACTAGTAATTTTGCCTAATACGTCAACAGATATCAAGAAAGTACTTTCATCTTGTTCAGTTTGTAATAGTATGAAGTTGCATCAACAAAAAGAACCACTTCAATGAAGCCAGATTCCTAAACTACCTCGGTCAACAGTAACCACATATATCTTTGAGTGGAATGGTCAACATTACTTGGTGTTAGTAGCCTCTTATCCAAACTGGTTCGAGACTGACCTACTTCCCAAACTAACTTCCAGTGCTGTCATTACTAAGTTGAAGAAACTTTTTTCTGTCCATGGTAGTCCACACAGAGTTATTTTTGATAATGGTTTACAGTTTACAGGTCAGCAGTTCAAGAAATTTGCAGAAGCTTGGGACTTGGTTCATATTACGAGGAGTCCAGAATACCTTCAGTGAAATGCTTTGGCTGAATGTGCAGTTGAAAGTGCAAACCCGCTGTTAGAGAAATCCAGAAGTGACACTACTGATGTTTTTCTAAACTTATTAATTCTCAAAAAACATTCCTCGTGATAATCATCTGGGTTTACTTGCCCAGACACTTATGTTGAGACAAACCAGAACCACATTACCAATCAGCAATAATGTATTAGTTCCATGTGCTAAAAACAACAAAGCAGTAAAAGCCCAACTGCTGAAGAAGCTTTTGTCCCAGAAATCTTACTATGATAAAACCAGAAAACTGCTCAGTTCAATGAAAAAAGGGGAGATAGTGAGGATGCAGATGTCAAAAGGCTATTATCACATCAGATATGTGAAAAGTTTGTGTCAAGAGCTGAGATCGTATATAGTGGAATCACAAGGAATGGAATTTAGATGAAATCGGAAGCATTTGTTACCAGTGTCCAAACCAGTGTTACAGTATCTTGCCTGTGACAAAGACTCACGACTCTAGTTCTCAGGCTTGTCCAATGTTCCTGTTCTAGAGGATATTCCATCAGCAGTCCCTGACAGTCCTCAAGCAGAACATACCCCACTGACTGTCCCTGTTGCTAAACACAGTTCTAACTATTATGTTATGAGTATAAAGAGTAAAAGGCGTGTAGATTGGAAAATAAAAACTTTTAATTCAAAAGTAGTAACAAAGGTAAACGCTTTTGAGGTTGCCCTCTTCTTCAGACCTTAATAAAAATGTGAATATCAAGACAGTTTAAATACATGCCATCAACCAATAAAACACTTAAAATAAATCAGTGTTTGAAACAACTTATTTGCTTTTGTGCTTTATTACAGAGAGTTCTCAAAGAAATTCACATTGGAAAGAAAACTTCAGAAGAAAGATGCATTTGTGGAAGGTGTGGAAGTGCAAAGAACTTTTGGTATTTTTTTCAGATTGGAAAATTCAATGTGAAAAGGCAATAAGAAAACTTAGGGAATGTAACTGCAAAATGGAAGGCATTAATAGCAGAGCGAACATGTTATGCATCTGCACAAGCAGTTGCTATACACCCTTTTCAGTGGTATAAGCAGTATGTGAGGGTCTCATCTATACTAGAACATATATAAGGCTGAAGGTTTCCAGGAGAAAACAGTATAAAGTGCACACAAGAAACCCTGTATGGAGAGATTAATGAAAATTAACATGAAAGCTCTTTAGGGTTGGTGTGATGGTTAGGATGTTTATCTCTTTGAAACAAGGATGAGCTTGATTTTCATCTTTGGAAGGGAAATTGGCTATGCTTTAATTGTCCTACAAGGATAGCTTGCCTAGAACTTTCCTATGAACCTATTAAAAGAAATGTGACAAGTTAAAACTCCCATACATCTTAGAATAGGATAGTTTTTTAAATAAAATTCAAAGAAAAAGGAACATGACTTGTAATAAGAGCAAAAGATGATAATAATTCATGGATGTTATTTATTTTTATCTTACTTTTGGATTTTTAGTATGATAAGTTAAGGAGGTATGTTACTAAAGGTGACATCATCAGCCTGTATTTATTTGGATGTTTACACATCAAAGAATAAAATATATTAAACAGTATGATAAAAATAACTTTACAATGTAAAAGATAGAAAAATAAACAATATAAATAAATCAATGTATGGCCATCAGTGTTAAGGTATCCCAGAATGATAAAAATAAGCTCTAACATATAAGTAGCATTAAAAACGAATAAACTTCAAATAACCACAAAAAAGAGAAAAGAATGGTACCAACAGCAGGCCAGACTATTGTTAACACAAAAATAGTTTACTTGTTAGCGCTTTCATGCAGAAAAATCTCCGCACTTCTTCAGACAAGTTTACAAGGATTAGACGTCAAACATTTATACATCACTTAATAATCAATCAACCAAAATTGCCAATTAGCAATTAACAGATAATTGTATACCAAAATTTAAAAACCAATATTTTAAACTATGAATGTTGTATTAAAATATATAAACACAACAAATCCATTCAATAATAAAATATTCCATATGTGTTATCTTATTTTCCTTATTATATTAAACCAATAAATATAAACATTCAACTTATACGAACCTTTGGAACAACCTAGTTAATTTGGCACCTATCTAATAAGAGCTTTCTATTTTAAAAGACATTTTATGGAACAAGTCTCATTTAAACCAGGAAATACATAAGCATTGGTTTTAAGCTGCCACAGCAACTCCTGTTCTTCTAGTATCAGGTGCCAGGGACCACCCCTCGGATTCTTATTTACTTTTTGAACAACAATAAACAAAAATTTATGATTTTTATTTTCCATAATGTGTTTAGCAAGGGCATTCGTGACTGTATTTTTAGAAATGGCATATAGATGCTCATAAATACGTTGTTTAAGCTAGCGTTCAGTTTTCCCAAAATAGAACGCGTAGCAAATCTGACAGACAGCAAGATAGACCACTCCTTCAGTCTGACAATTATATTTCTCATTAATGAAATATTTAGCCCCTCTTACATTAAATGTGGATCCTGTTTGCCATTAACATGTTTGTAGAAGGATTTTGTGAATAATTCTGATTAGGTAGCCATGCTCTTGGGTTAGGGAGTCTTGAATTTTGGCAAACTGTCACTTAATTGGATGGAGTTTGGCTTAGAATAGTTCCTAACTGTTACTGGTTTAGCTCAGTTTTCTGGGTTGACTTTTACTTCAAAAAAGACAATTTTGTGATCTGATCTTACTAGTGTGGATGTGACATGATGGATGGGGGGGGGGGGGGGTGCAACATTCTCCTATGTTGGTGAGTACCAGATCCGATATGTCTGATCCTCTGTTTGGAGTGTGCAGTATTTGTTCCGTGGTGTTTTTGTTAATAAAGGAAGCATTGTGCCTGTGAGTGTTTGAGGCAGTGTAAGTTTTCCAGAAGGTTACACAAACAAACTGCTGAAGGACATTTTTAACCTTATCATTGAACAGAAAACTCAAGGCAACTTAAGCTTATACAATACTTTCCAAAATACCTGTTTAACCACTAACAACAAATGGGAACTTAATATGATTCTGGACTATTCCCTTGACTACTGAAGCATCACCAAATTTGTAATGGAAAACTGGAGCATCATAAAAAAAAAAAACAGAACCTTTGGACACATCTTTTCCAGCAGACCTGGCTTCATACCAAGAAATTGCAGCAGCACAAATTACTTCCTTGAATGGACCAAAACATCCCCCACCACAGAAGGAGGGAACTTCCCTTGCAGTTCCTCTCTCTGCCAATACTGTGAACACGAGTGGAAAAACAGCTTCTATTGCCCCGACAATCACAAAATATTTACCACTTGGATCCAGGGTGATTGTAATTCTGAAGGAGTTGTCTACAGAGCTGAATGCAACCAATGCAAGGCATTCTGTGTTGAGAAGACAATTAACCAGTTCAAAACTGGGATTGCCAAACACCTTCATGATCTCCAATACCTCAGCTAGACAACCCCCTAGCAGTACATGCAAGGACCTGAACTGGCCAGTACAAATTCAGCTTACACATCCTGGACCAGATCCCCAAGATCCCACTGAATGGGCACTATAACGATCTTCTGGAGAAAAGAGAACTTACATGGCAAATCCGACTGAAAGCGAGGGACAACCCAGGATTGAACACCACTGAATCCATTATTCTGATTCTCAACCTGAGGGCCCCAGACCACAAGAAGTTCCACTGATAAAAGGATACCCTCGAGATTCACAATAGGCAGCCAGTACTGGGGCCCTAAGAAGGTTTTCACTTCAAGGGTTTCTCTCCAGCTAACACCTACAACTCAACCAGAGATACTTTTTATTTTTTATTTTTATTTTTATTTTTTTCTTACTTTCATTACTTGGTAAAGAATGCTTGAACTAAACATGAGTTGGCCCTCTTAGGTCTCTGCAATGGCCTTTTACAAGATCTGCTTTGACAGTGTTCTTTAGGCTTTCTACACTGTACAATATGGCTATTGAAAATGTGCTCTATTTTGTTTCTGACTTACTTTTTGTTGTACTTGTTTTCTAATCAGCTCCCCTTGTTTGGAAGTTACTACACTGCATAGGAATGTCTGTGGGAGTTAAACATGAATTAGCCCTCACAGTTTTCCCCAATGGACGTTTATAAGATTTACTGAAGGTTTTATATAGGTTTTCGCACCTTAAGCCAGTGCTTCTGGAAATATTGGCCAACAGCATCTCTGATATACTCTTGGGCATCATCTTTTTTGGTTTTATTACATGTATGGGGACTGGCTTAAAATAGTAAGACTCTCCATAGCTCGAACGTGCAACGCTGTCCACAAGCTTATGTCCACATTCCAAAACTACCTAATGATCATTCACTTTTACACCATCACTGTTTTAAGATTTCACTCTTTTAGAAAATCTTTTCCAGGTACAACTCTGCACCCACCAGCTCCAAGGAGGGCACAGTCTCTTGGATGGCTGCGCATGGACCCCATGTGGATCCTCTAAACTGACAATGATTCTTCATAGCTCCCTGATAATGGGGCAACAATATTTCTGGTCTCTCTGATTTTGCTGATTGGAAGGCTATGTGTGATGGCTCAGTCAGGAACAACCTCTTACCCAGGATGCCAAACCTGTCTAATGAAGGATGAAGCAGCCCTATCCATTTTCCAAGCTGCTGGCAATTAATAACATGTTTATTTGGACAAACAATGGATAGGATTCCACCATCCTGCCGTGACCGGTTAACAAACCACAAGCCCCAGTTCTATTTTTTTAGATATTTTTATGTTTTCATTTCTGTTTTATTTTATAGATAGATTTTTTTGTGTTTTTCTGAAGAAGAACCTTTGTTTCAATTAGAAATCCATGGATTCCAAAGTCAAACATGTGCCGACCCACACATGATTACCGAGGAATGCAGACAGTTTGGGTTGGACTTCACTTATTTTTTCCACTTTCTTCTGAAAGATTGAGAACTTTTGTGACTGTGGTAAGGTCTATCACATTGCATGGTCAGTGGTTAATGGACCCCACTTTGTATAACAAACCTGAAACTTACTTAGAGATTACAGCAATAGCTCCACATGTTCTGATCACAACAGGGAGTTTCTGAAAGGGACTAAATGTTTGCTTTTCCCTGGGGCTGAGCATAGAGATGGGGGCTGTACTAGTGAAAGCCAATATGGCTTTTTACTCTAATAAAGGGAAGACCGGGGCTCACTTCCTATCCCCATAATCTGCAGCACAGTTTCTTTTTTCACTTTTTTTCACCTTTATGACTGGCATTTATTTTGTCTTTAATATTTACTCTTTATTCTTGCATTTATTGTACTAGTTTTTGTTTCAAAAATTGTTTTTTTAAAATCTTATTAGATCTTCTTAGCAAGTGACTACCTTGAAGCATTCCTGAAGAATGCACGAAAGTGCTGCAAAACCCAGTGTTGTTTTTAAAAAAAAAAACTGTTGTGATTACAATCTGATTTTGAGCGTATGGAAATGTTTGCTAAACTTTTCACCTAAACTTTTACTGAATGCTACTTTATAGTATGGTTGATAGCACATATTGTTTCATTCCTTTCATCTAACAAGGGAATTCCCAGGACTCTCCTCCAAATACGTCACTATCCATACAATAAAGGCTGATGCCCTGCACACACACCCACTCAACCTGACTGGTTGGAATTCCCGGGACACTCCCTCAGTCTTGGCAATAAATAAACATGCTGTTTGTAGACAATTCTATATTCTCACTAAGCAGTGCTTGAATATTTCTTTAATAGATGCAAAAAGGGAAAATCCATGTAATGCCTATTCCTGCTTAAGCAGGTAAATTTCATGCAAATAAGGCAGAGGAAGTGATCCAACAACCAGAAATTCCATGTCTGTGTTCATAGTGTGCAGGACTCTACATGGGCAGTAGGGGATGAAAATGTCCACAAATGTGGACACAACTCCCCCGAAAAGGGTATATCACAATGAGAAATACATTGTGGATGTGAAAAAATGCAAGGGGAAATGTATAATCAATACTAATTTTTTTTAATAGTGTCTTAATGAAAATAAAAAATGAAAAAATAAATAAAAAAATGTAGTTCACAGAAATGTACTGTAGGACCTTGCATCGGGTTTCTATAATGGACCTTGCATCGGGTTTCTATAACGGTGCATTCATGTTGTTGCCCAGCACACACAGGTATGATCCAGGTAGTGTCCAGGCTGTCAACATGAACATGTATGCAAATGAGGTAAATTTGTTGAATAGCTAAAATGAGCAACCGTGTCCACAGATCCCTTTCGTGTAGGCTCCTACACAGTGTTGACATTCCCAGTGAATGGATGTGTGTCATGTTTACTTTCAGCAGATTTTATGCTAGCTGCATGTGTTTGCATGGTGTGTGACATAGCTAAGTGTGTTCATGCAGCCAACCCCCCCAAGGGTAGGATACTATTATTTAAAACCGGAAATATTCAGTTGAGAATATTTACTTTTATATGCTAAGCTCCACAGCACTCTGAGCCAAGGCAAGCAAATAGGTAGGGCCTTTAAATTATTTTAATTATATTTTAAGCACCTGATGTGCATCCAGATTCATGAATCCCACATGGTGGACTTGCACTACAACTGTATAAAGTATGTATACACCTTACATTCTGGTTTTCCCTCAATACTCTGAGCCACTGGAGTACAGATTTGGGGATTTTAAACTGCATAATGCTAGGGGCTGCTGCAGCTATTCTACATGTGTATGTGCTAGAGGCTGAACTCAATGCTGCTGGTGCTGATGACCAAAGGCCTAGGCCGAGGAGGAGAAGAGTGTTCTGGCCCAGGGTAACCTACTAGGAGCTACATGAGCTGGAGATTGTAGACCGCTACTGGGTGGACTAGGACATACACACCAGCTCACTGAGCTTTGCCACCCTCATCTCAGAGCCAGAGCTAACAGAGGGGAGCCCATCCCAGTGGAAACTAAGGTATGTGTAGCCCTTAGAATACTAGCTACAGATACCTTTCAGGGACCAACTGGGGACATGATGGGGTGTCACAGGCATCTGCATCCAGGATACTTCATCAGTTTCGGGATGCTATGCTTCAACATTCAAAGTGAGTACATATCTTTTCCCCTTAACCCTGAGGTGAGGGCCACCAATATGCAACACTTCTCCCATGTAGCACACTACCCTGAAATACTGGGTTGCATAGATTGCACTCATGTACACATCAAGGCTCCACCTAGTGAGCAGGGTAGAACCTACATTAACCACAAAGGATACCACTCCATCAATGCCAAGTTGTGTGTAATGCCCAGAGGATTATCCTGAATGTGTGTGCTGGCAGCTCTGGCAGTTTTCATGACTCCCATATTTGGCACACTGCACAGCTGTAACAGATGCTTGCTAGAGGTGACATCCCACACTGCCATTTACTGGGGGATATGGCTACACTTTGGACCCATGGATGATGACACCCATCAGAAATGTACACGCACCCACAGAAGAATGCTATAATGAGGCACATGCACTAACTAGGAGCATCATAGAATGTGCGTTTGGACTTCTGAAGTCACAGTTCTGGTGCCTATATATATATTGGGTGGAGCTGTTCAGTACTTTCCAGCCACATGTGCACATATATTCACAGTATGTGCTGTCCTACACAATATGATCCTGTGGAAACAGCTGCAGCAGGATCAACAAAGGGAAGGGATACATAGCCCCACACAAGTGCCTAGGTCACCACAGCCACACTCACAGGAAGACTCAGAGGAGGAACCCCCTACTCATGTCCCTGTAGGCAGACACATAGACATGATCAGTATGCCCTGGCTTTGGCTAAAAGTCAACACATAACACATTCACTGGCAACCTAGAGACCTAGGGACTAACACCTCACTCCTACTTACATACAGATAGTAACAGTGATGCCAGCCAATGCATACTTTACCTATCCATGTATTGGCTGTCTACAGTTTGCATCACACAGAGTTATCCCTGAAATACAGTCTTGTGAACCACTGCACTTCCAAGGTAAGCCCATAACATACATTACAGTGGATTGTTATTGTTAGGTCATCGTAGCTATGGACCAGTACAATATGCAGGCTGCTATACTGGCCCATTTGGACAGATGGTACATTCACATGGCACTATTGACAACCATTGCACTAACATGTCACCATTTGTAGTCAGTAGTCCTCATGCATGGAATATTCATGCTGTTCTACTGCAACAGATTATTGGTACATCATTCAAGGGACATGTTTTAAAGGGAGGTTAACTGATAGATTACTATGTGTCCTAGCATAACATGTGTGTTACCCCACCCCCCACCCCACAACACAGCACTGCCCCCATGCAATTGCCATAATACTACAGTTATGTTGTATGACTTGTCACACAGGTAGTATGCCACACACCATCAGTGCAGTAATGCATAATCTCAACATACACCTCATGTGTAATTTAATTGAGAATAGCACAGTACATATTAATGCAGGTGATAATGTGATGACTGGTTTGTTGCTCATCTACCAGCCTCTGTGCCTCAAAAGAATAAGGCAGTTAAGTTGTGTGATGGTGTGCAGGGTTTTACTCCTGACATATAAGATGAGTAGAATGTATGTGAAATAGCAATATGCACATCTTTTTACAGACTGTTTCTGTGTGTGCTATACTAGTATGAATCTATTTTACATATTAATTACACATGTGCAGCTGTGCCACAGTGCTAAGACCTATTTAATAAGTCCATCATTACTATTGGATAACGTATTACCAGAATTGTGAAGGCTGGGACATAAAAACATATATCAGCATGTGTATGTAGAAAACACATCAGGACCTCATGTAACATGATATAGTATAACAATATAATAACAGTTGTGAATGAAGGATTGTGCTGTGATGTGATTCATGTGGAACTGACAGACTCATACGCAACACAATGATCACTACATCAGAACAACTAGGTATCAATGCAATCTAAAGAAGATGGATAGCTGCATGGTTTACATATAGGACATGGCAATTATACAGCAGTTGGACAAGTGATATTTATGGTTACAGTCAGGGTGTCCCACAGGGCTCTGTAATAGCCCAACATTTCTTTACAGTTGTCTTCTGAAGACTTCTGTTTCACATCACAGTTGTCTTACAGTCTGTATGCAGATGGCTTGAGACTGGATATACTGTTTAAATGTGCTACAGATTGGGCATGTCTGCACAAGAACTTGGCCACAGGAGCATCAGACACTGTTAAATACATTGAAATGTAAGCATATGACATTTGGAAGACAGAAAGAGAAAGACAACTATTGAATACAGCACACAGTGATTAATACTGTAGATTAATTCGAGGAACTGCCTATTTAGGTAGACTCAGACTGGGGTTTTCCAAGTCATCTCAGACTCCCAGCCTGGAGTACACCAAGGTGTGGAATGGAGTCAGTTTATGCAACAGGAAGTCTCAGATGTCAGCAGTGTGCATCCCATTTGCGAATTGTTAAGCATGTAAACAAGCCAAAATGCCACTGAGGCAAGCTCACACACTTAATTAAGCAGAGTACAAATCTGTTGCCCTATGCAATATTTTGTCTAAAGAAATATATATTATATCTTATATATTTCTATACTTAGAAACAGATATATCTATATATACATGTGAATGTGTATGTATGTATGTATTGCCCTGCATACACAGATCATGGATATTAAAGCTACACTAAGACACTTAAAATGGTTGAAGGGACACAAGGAAGTCATCAGCATTAGATACTGCACGTAACGACAATTGAAACTGCATAAACCAGCATGTGTTGCAATCTTAGGACTATTGGAATATCTGAAGTTCACAGCTCTGGCCATCTTCAATTAGCACGTGTAACCGATATCACATGTGACAGCAGAGCATAATGTACTGTGAAACACACATAACCATGAGTCACACATGCATACTTGCAAATAGCTGGATGGTGTTAAGTCATAACACATCTCCCTAACAGACCATGTGGAACTCCTGAAATGTATAGCATGGTATATGAATACGTACATATCTTGTGAATTCATATATGGATATAGCTACACCAGCAAGAAGAGCCACATCCACTACAGCCCACTTTGTCTGCTTGATTTCATCAAACACACATCAATAACTGTGAAACTGGTGCAATGTTTAGGTTGTATGCCCAGTCATTACCTGGGTAAATGTATTTCTGCCACAGGCCTGTCCATCCACATACAAACAAGACTCATATGCCTAACACAGGCTATTGACACATAGCTAGGCTACATAACAGTTGTCTCACTGTTAGGCTACTAGCTGCAGTTGACAGTAGGAAGCTTTGTGATTATGCAGCCTTATAAACCTGTTAAACATAGGGCTTCTCTATGATAACTTCACCTGCAGTCATTTGCAATATCATACTTAAGCTACGGCACTGTGGTCTGTAGTTTGCAAGACTAGATAGACAGGGATTTTAATATCACTCCAACCCACATTTTGTGTGTGTGTGTGTGTGTGTGTGTGTGTGTGTGTGTGTGTGTGTGTGTGTGTGTGTGTGTGTTTGGTGTATTTGTGTCTTCCTTCCAAACAAATAGGTTCATAGGTTCATACTAGGCTATCTGCCCTGGGGCAATTATAAGCCTAGCCAGATTCTGTATGGCTTACGCCACCCCTTGATTTGAGTATACTGTGCCCTTTTTAAGGTTTAGTTTACTGTGCCTCTGTCTAATAGTGACATGGGAGTAATCCCTGGGACAAACCTACGATCCCCCATCCACTTATCAAGATTCTTCTTGAAGAGATTCAGTGAGATGCTCTGCCTCACATGAACTGGAATTCTATTCCAGAGCGAAGGGAGCCTCTGGGTTATGCACCTGTCCCTCCAGCAAGTTCTATTTATTTCTGTGCTGAGGTTCAAGTCCCTTGAGCATGTGGCTCTAAGGGATTTAGATTTACTGAGGTGGAGCATGTCCATTAATTCTAGATTTGACATAGCTTTGTATGTCAGGCATAGATTGCCTCGAAGTAGGCGGTATGCAACTGAGTAGAGCTGGAGTTTTTTTAACCGAGCAGCATATGGCATCTGTTTGAGACCCTTGATCCTCTTGGTGAGATACTTTTGGGGTCTTTCTAATTGCTGCAGGTGTCGGGTAAGGTACATCCCAAAAGGGGCATTGTATTCTATGATGGGCCTGATGAGGGATGAATAAAAGGGCAAGATTACCTCTCTTGATCTAGATGTGAAACCCTTCGTGATGAGGTGGGCTATGTAGAAGGTCTTTCTAACCACTTTGGCAATGTGGTTTTCAAAGGAGAGATTGCTAACAACTTGGGTCCCCAGGTCCCTAATAACTTTCTCTGTACTTAAAGGGTTTCCGCCTATGTGGTAATTTGTGGGCACATTGTTTTTGCCAAAGGGTATGACTATACATTTTTTGGCATTTAGCTTTAATCCATGGCGCTGGCACCAGTTATCTGTCTCTGTGAAATGCATATGTAATCCTGTAATGTGTCATCTACCATAAGAGTATGTAAAGCCATATAAGCTGTGGTGCATGTGATACGTATTGTGATTAGTAGTTCATAAGACTAGAAAGGTAGGGGTTCTAATCTCACTCAAGTCCATTTGATATGTGTGTGTATGTGCATCTCCCCTCCAAATAAATGCACATATAATATTGCAATGTTTTTGTACTTTTTGGCTTTTGCACCTGACACAGGCCTCCAAAGTGATCTCCTCCACAAGGCCTGCTGATAGCAACTACCATAAGAGTACCTAAAGCCATGTCAATGCATGACTTAAGCTGTGTCAAGTGCAATAAGTGCTGTGATCTGTAGCAAGCAAGATTAAATAGGTAGGGATTCTAAACTCACTCCAGTCCACTTACAGTATGTGTGTGCTGTCCAGTGTTTTGCACACATAAAAAGATAGTGGTAATGTTCTTATTGCATCCATGTTGGTGGGTGTGGATGTTAGTAACTGTTTTACATCAACCTATAGGATCATTGGAATGTTGTAGGCTAATGGTACTATGGCCCTTATATGTCTAGCCACCTTTTACCCTTATTAACATGTTCAACACCTACTGCTCCTGTCCAGGGTATACACAGGTGGAGCCAGTGTGGTGTAACTACGGTCACCCATCCAATCATACAGATTGCATCTGTAAAGGTCCAATGAAGTGCTCAGTTTGATGTGAAGTGGAAGCGTGTTCCAAAGGTGTGTTACACTCTGATAGACATTTCTCTCCCTCCAACAGGTGTTATAAAATTTACATGCCAGGTTAAGATCTTCACTGCGTGTAAATTGGTTATCCATTTCTCTCATGCATGTGAAGCATGTCCAGTAAAGCAGGGTCACAGATGGACTTGTATGCAAAGCAGAGATCACTTTTGAGTACTCCATGTGATGCACACTAACTTGATGGTTATTTCAGACAATCTCCATAGGGTAGTTGCTGAAGACTTGCAGCCCCCTTGTTTGAAATCTTTGTAGTATCCCCAGTCACCACATCTGTTTGGTAAGTAACATAGAAAATGGGGCAATGCAGTCAAATAGTGTCCTGATGAGGGAAGAGTACATGTAGGTACTTACTACTTGTACTGGAGACAATGCCATCATGTAACCATGAGCAACACATAATGATGTGCTCACCACTGTGTAGGCATGGTGATCTAGGTTATGGTAGCTGTCAGTACGTGTCACAGATCTCTCACCCCTGCGTATGTGCATATGATGTTGCTGTATATGTGGTACTTGGCAGGAACATTGCTGTTATCAAAATGAATGATAATACATATACTTGCATTGAGTTTGGGGTCATGTGTATGGCACCAAACATCTGTCCATGTAATACCATAATGTAGGATGTTACCATACTATGTATATTGTATGACTGCTCCCAGTTAGCAGACATCATCAAACATGGTTAGCCATAGGCATGTACGTCGTACTTGTACATCAATGAATTGGGTTCCAAAGAGTAGATGTTTCAGGACAGAAGTCTCTGGGACACCACTGGTTATAGCTTAGCTATTGGAGGTGTCTTCCCATATTGGAGCATATGACCAGCATCAGTGAGGCAGATAACTACCCCTGTAATGATTTAAGGGTTGAAGTCTAGTTGGGTGGGTTTTTAGATGATGCTTGAGTGGGGGATATTGTCCAATGCCTTCTCTTAGTGCAGGAAGGCTGTGCACATAAATTTCCCATCAGCCAGGTTCTTGATGACTGTCTCAAGGAGGTCCACCAGGTTTATCAGGCATGATGTCATCTTGACAAATCCAAACTCAATACAGTCATGCGATTGAACGTTACCTACTTTTTAGTTGATAATGCTCATGATGATCTGTCCTGTGGACTAGCAGATATGGCTATTGAGGCTGATAAGCATATAGTTTGAGGGGTCAGTGGACGCACCACATCTATGCAATAGAATAACTGTGGCTACTTTCCAGTCTGCTGTGATGAAGCCGTCGGTCAAACTATGATTGGGAAGAGGGTCCAAGGATTTTACAAGTCTATGTTGGAGCCCATGTAGAGCACAGCCTGGAATATTATCAGGTCCCATACATGCTATGTTTCTATCCTTAGAGAGACCAGTTAAGACATGCCCTTCAGAGTTACAGGGTAGTAGACAGGTGGTAGGTATGTCATGTTGTATGTGTGGTGGGGGCAGGGTAGGGTGATTTTTGCAGACCCAGTCAGCCAAAAGATGAGATATGTCTACAGTACCAGTATATGTGGTATCATGAAGTACAAGGTTGGTACTAAACTAGGCCTTTCCTTTTAGGTTACATATGCAAGTACAGAATGCCTTGTGGTTGTACTTTGTGGGGGTGACTAATTTGGAGCAATATTTACTTTGAAGGAATTCACAGCAACTCTTATTTGCTCCTTCATGCTAATGAGGTAGTGTTTCCATTTCAGGGTACTTCCACCCTTCTACTCTTACAGAGCAATGTCACCTTCTCATTGTAAAGCCTAGCAGTCATCCAACAGGCAGGTTTGCCCTACCATAATGAGCTTGTGTTGCACGTATCAGGTACAACCAATTCAATGCACTTATACAGGTGTTTGTATAACACATTGGTGTACAGCTCTAGTTGCTGGTTCCTTCTGAGGGGGGAGGTGCAATGAAGCCATTAATACCATCCCCTAAGAGGTTATAATCAGCTTTGGTGAAGTTTATTACTCTGTCTTCCACAAGGAGGGGTGTCAGGTGTGATATGTAGTTTGAATGAGACCGAGTAGTTTTCAGATCTCACCAAGGAGGAACACACAGTGAAGGTGCTACAGTGGTCCTCCATATCGGTAAGCACCCCATCCAGTTTGTAGGCTCCCTTTGTGGGGATATCAAGCAGCTGGTCCAGGGCATTGTGGTTAATGAAGTCAGGAACAGTAATGTGCAAGTATGTTTGAACATGACTAGTATACCCAGTTGGTGGGGAGTTAACGCCGCCCAAATTAATGGTGTCTGGATGTATATTGCTAGACTCAAGTAGATGCAAATAAGCAGAATGGGTGTCCTGATTCATGAAGGAGCTCCTGTAGCTGGAAATTACTTGAATACGTGCTTACAAAAAGGTCATACCTCCTGAATTGTTACCAGAGAATCATACTGTCTAATCAATCTGGATGTGTATGTATCCATAATGAATATTTATATACCAAACTCATTACTTTGCATGCCATGAATTTGAGGTGTGCACATGTACAAAGAGTTGCAGCCTACTACAGATGTTTTGGTCTCCACCGCCCTGACCCAGGTGTCTGTGACTGCACAAATGTGTATGTCTACCAAGTTGAGGTCTGCTCCCAGTGCAGGAATCTTATCTTGACACTCCTAGCATGTAGCAGCATAACCTTGACATTGTTTGTAGTTGGGCTTTTTATATCAGCATTTTGTCTCTGGGACACCACCTAAAAAGGGTACTATGGGGGTGGTGATTACCTTGGCAAGTAGCCAAAATTGCATGGGTGACAGATGAAGGCCATCTCTAACAAAACCTTGAGGTCTGTTGATCGTGTCAAACCAGGGTGAGAGATAGTGGATCCGCTTCGACTGACACCAGATGCTAAGCCAATTATTTATGTCAATCATGTTCTTTTTGCATGTTGGCTTCATTCCAGATGAAGGTAAAATGAAGCAGAAGGCCAGCGCCATAACCACCTGCGACACTTAGTCCAAGACCTCAGTCATTTATCTCTTCATACACTCCTGAGAGGTACATCTCCAGTCATACACACAAACAGGAACTATGAAATAGTCATAACAGTACTTGTTGTTGACAGACTTGCATGCATGGTATATCAGGGCTCCTCACATACAGCTGACTGTGACTTTTCCCTTATATAGTCTGGTGAGTGGGATATCAAAGTATCTCATGATGTAATTGCATATGAGTAATATGTGTGATCTACTGTTTTGCCTTAAGGGTTTGAGTGGTGATACAGTGGTGCATGACCTATTATGTGTACTGTTCTTCAGAGGTAGTATTATATGTAGCATACTTGCATCAGTGTTTGTGAGGTGCCTGGTGTGCATGCCTGTTTCTGTTAAGGAGCTTCACATATGGTGGCAGGTGTGATGTGGTCATATGTATCAAATATTTGTAGTAGAGATGTGGATGTCCTTGTATGCACAGGAAACGTGTTTAGCATTGCAGTCATTATTTGTCCTACCATACAGCAAATGGATGAGTTGCTAAATGATGTGGACACAGTGTTGTGTTCCGGGAACATAAATGTACAGTATGACATAAGCAGAATATGTGGTAGGAACAGCTACATTGACCAAAGGTGGCCACGCCTCTGCAGTAGGCCTCACATCCATGTCACCCAGATCACCACCATGACACGGTTGAAGGACAGGCTACATGACTTGCTGTGATGCCGCCACCTAACATAGACAACTGCCACTGTGCAGTGTGTCACATCAACCTTGGACATCTATGTCACCTGACATACAACACTATATTGTAATGCTACAGCTGTGCTCCAAACTACATCAGGTCAGTACCCAGTCAAATCCTCCGAGGCTCAGAACCCAAGTCATAATACATGCAAAACTGACATGACTGGTCTGGATGCTAATCAAGGCATCTACCCAGAAAGGGCTGCAAAAAGCCTACAGATGCTTGCATCATCTGGGGCAAGCATGTGGATCAACAATTAGGGCTATGGCCAGCTTCATATCTTGAGCTTGATGGTAATGTTTTGCTCCTGGTGACAGACAGAGAATAGGAGCTGTGTATTCCAACAGAGTGATGCCATGGTGAGACCAGCAGTACTAGTAGCCAGGTGGAAGCAATTCAGGCTACTCCCCTCTTTTCAGCAGTCATCACAAGGTAAAACATTGTTTTCAATAGGCAGTGCTTCATTAGTGTCTAACCTCAGAATCACTGCCTAAATACTCCATCCTTAAGTTTACAGGGTGTACATAGGTTCATAGGTTCGTACTAAGCTAACTGCCCTTGCAAGCCATTTTAAGCCTAGCCAATTATCCCTTGTGAGACTCAAAGCCTGCACCTTGTGTTTGTAAGGCAAACACCTTAACCATTAGGCCACCCTCCCAACCCTCAAATAGTACTAAACTAACTAGCCTTGCGAGCCATTTTAAGCCTAGCCAAATATCCCTTGTGAGACTCAAACCATGCACCTTGTGTTTGAAAGGCAAACACCTTAAACATTAAGCCACTCTCCCTTAAGTTTTCCCTAAACTATTTGGCAGTGCTCTGTATAAACTCAGACACCTTGGGTTACAATTATCCTGGAAACCATGATGGAATTAACTCAAAAAGAAGTTGCACAGATAGTCTGTCAGGACCTCTGGATGTAATATTTCACTGTTGCTACCAAATAGGCATTGTGCTTCATGAATGGAGAACAGCAGCAGTCATCCCTCTGCACAAAGGAGGCCCATCTACAGACACTCGTGACTACAGATCTACAAGTCTCAGTAGTCTGATATGTAAAGGCACAAACACAAAACTATCCTGGAAATGATAAACAGAGATGTAGAACACCCACAAACAGTGTACTAGATACAGTTTGGTTTAGTCGTGGGCAGATCATGGCTATCCTACTTGGTGGACCTATTTGATAAGGTTACAAAATCAATGGATGAGGGTGAGGGAAACATGAGTCACTCCACCTACAATGGCTTGACAAGACATTTCATTGTTGACAAGCCCAAGTGGTATTGTACAAACTAATCTGTCAGCTGGTGGATCTCCAAGTGGCTGACTGACAGTATCCATGACATTAGCAATGAGGAGTGCCTCTCTACAATGAGGCCAATCACCAATGAACTCCCTCACAAACATTCCTCACACTGCTTCTTTTGGGCGATAATGTATCTGCAGGCATGGCCACTGTCAGTGGTCTGCGGTTGACTAAATTTGCTGATGATTGCAAATTAGGAGCTGTCATTGCATCCAACACTGACACAAATGTTATCCAGAAGGGGCTGCCACAGACATGCAGTTGCTGTCAGAGCCATGGAACAACAGTACATGCCAGGAATTGCACAATGCTAGCCTTTGATTAAAATGTGTCAGCAATATTGGGTAAAGCATTCCATGTAGCACAACCTGTAAACCAAGGTAAGGCAAATAAATCCAAAGAAGTCATTGTTCCACTGTATTCAACATTTATCAAACCTATCACTGAGTGCAGTGCCAACTTTGCCATGTAACCAACCAGTCTTATCCATCAACTGTAACAGCCACAGAGGTTCCCAGTAAGCTACATCACTGTGTATGTAACATGTTGTATGGAGGCTGCATTAAGGCTCTATCCATGGATTCTGTCCTCTACATGCTTTGGAGTAGTGGTGTATGGCTGCCATACTGGGTGGTTTCATACCCCACTGTGGACCTCCTTCATATCCACAAAACAACTAACACCAGACTTACCTGCTCTCCAGACCTACACCATGCCTGTGGTATAAATTGAACATGCTGGGGAGACAGGTACATAACCCAAAGACTATACCCTATATGGAACAGGATTCCCATCAATGTGAAGTACAGTTTTGCCCTAATACAAATCAAGTGCAAGTTACACATTTTGGTAGGGAACAGGACAATCATACATGGTTTAGTACCAATATCTGGAACGGACACAGATAAAGTGGAGCTTGTTCATCACCCAAACCCCAGCATGTAAATGTGTCAGCATCCAAAACTCTGCTTACACTCTTTCAGGGTATCAGTCCTTGTCACAGAGTAGGGATGCATGGCTATGCCTCAATAAGCCCTTGTGTCCGTTAGCCTTTTAAACGCATATGAACCCATATCCCAATGAAACTATAGTGTCTTACCTTTTTGATGACATTTCCTTCTGTGTTGACATTCAATCCTGTGCTATGACACTGACAGTTTGATTGTACATGTGTAGGCTTAGCTGTGTCCTACAGAACCGTGGAAGAAATTTTACACATTTCCATGAGACACCTTTCACTGGGTGACCACAAAGCCATTTCTACAGCATCCATGATAATGTAACCACATGATGATTCTAGGCTCAGTATAAATGGCATTCTGCAATATCTTTAAATGAGCAGTACAATTAGCATGCAAAAAGCAACAATGGATGATAGGTGATAGTGATGTGAGTTCATAGGTTCATAGGTAGGTACTAAATTATCAGCCCAAGGGTTTAAGTAAGCCTAGTCAACAAGGTTTCCTGGCTTACTCCACCAAAGAAAGTTAATTTCCTGTGCCCCTGTCCAGCAGAGCCACAGAAGTGACCCCCAGGGTGTATTTCCTATTTCCCATCCACTCATCAAGATTTTTCTTGAAGAGTGCTAATGAGGAACTTTGCTTGACATAGATGGGTAGCTTGTTCCAGAGTATAGGAAGTCTCTGGGACAGGAATCTATCCCTCCAGCATGTCCTGTTTATTATGGTGATAAGGTTTAGGTCCCAAAAGCATGTAACTCAGAGGGATTGGGATTTCTTTAGGTGTAGCATGTCCAACAGCTCTGGGTTTAACATAGCTTTATATGTTAGGCAGAGATCTTGGAGTAGGTGATATGCTACAGAGTAAAGCTGGAGTTTTTTGAGCGGGTCAGTGTAGGGCATCTGTTTGAGGCCAGTAATCCTCTTTGTGAGGTACTTCTGTGGCCCTTCCAACTACTGCAGATGTCTTGTGAGGTACATTCCAAAAGGGGCGTTGTACTTTATAATGGGTCTAATGAGTGCTGGGTAGAGGGGAACAATGACCTCTTTCTTCCTGGATGAGAACCCTTTTGTAATGAGGTGTGCCACATGGAAGGATTTCCTGACTGCTGTGGTGATGTGATTATCAAAGGAGAGACTACTTTCCACCTGGGTCCCATGCTCTCTTATCACACATTCGGCATTAAATAGACTGCCGTTTATGTGGTAGTTCATGGGTACAGAGTTTTTACCAAAGGTTCATAGGTTGGTACTGGGCTATCAACCCTAGGGCCTGTACAAGCCTAGCCATAAAAATTCCCTGGCTATTTCTTCCCACAGTATTTACTTCCCTGGATCCCTGTCTAGCAGAGTGACTGACGTGATCCCCGGGGTGAATTTCCTATCTCCCATCCAATCATTAAGGTTCCTTTTGAAGAGGTTAAAAGAGGCACTCTGCTTAACATGTATGGGCAGTCTATTCTGGAGTCTGGGGAGTCTCTGGGTCAGGAACCCAGGAACCTATCCCTCCAGCAGGTTTTGTTCATTGTGATGACAAGGTTTAGATTCCTGGAGCATGTGTCTCTGAGGCATTGGGATTTCTTTAAGTGTAGCATGTCCAACAGCTCTGGGGATGACAATGCACTTTTTGGCATTGAGCTTGAGGCCATGCCTCTGACACCAGGCATCTGTCTCAGTGAGACCCTTCTGTAGGATGTCCACATCATTTGGGGACTTGACTATGGCTCCTAGTTTGCAGTTATCTGCGAACTTTGTTAGCCAGAGGCCTTCTGTGTTAGACTGTTCAGAGAAGTAGTTACCAAACAAGAGAGGTCCCAGAACTGAACCCTGTGGTACTCCACTTGTCACTGGTTTGAAGTCAGATTTAGAGTCTGTAACTTTTACAGTGTGGGTTCTGTCAGTAAGCCAGTTGGCAACCCATCTTGTGACGTAGGGATTTATACCTAGTTTAGTGAGTTTAGCTATAATTCCAGAATGGGGGATGGTGTTGAAAGCCTTGGCGAGGTCAAGATAGGGTGTGTGAACCACCTTACCCTTGTCTACGACTTTGGTGACTGCCTCAAAGAAGTCAATCAGGTTCAGAAGGCATGATCTGCCTTTCACATACCCGAACCGGGTGGGGTCCAGAGTTTGGAGGTTACCGATGTCTTTGTTTATGAGTTCCATGATGATACATTCCATGTCCTTACAGACCAGGCTCATCAGGCTAATAGGACAATAGTTCCCAGGATCAGTGGTGGCTCCCCTTTGTGGAGTGGGATAACTGTTGCTGTGTGCCATTCAGTGGGCACACAGCCTCTCATGAGACTATGATTGAACATGGTGCTTAGGTGGGGAGCCAATTTGTTCTGAAGTTCATGTAAAACGCAGCCTGGGATGTTGTTCGTTCCCATGGATGCTGTGTTTTTAGTCTGTAGATGTAACACATGTGGAGATCAATGACATGTTATCAGTAAAGTTCTAAGAAAGACTTACGGACATAATGCCATTCCCCATAACTATATTCTATCATATTCATCATCTTGGTGATAAAATGATTACATACCTGCTGGAGTATAATACACTTCATTGGGAAGAAGACGATATATATATATATATATATATATATATATATATATATATATATATATATATATATATATATATATATATATATATATGTGTGTGTGTGTGTATATATATATATATATATATATATATATATATATATATATATATATATATACATATATATATATATGGGTATACTTCACATGACTGAAATTTCATTTGACTGAATTTCATTTCCCCGAGACCTTTATACCGAATTTTCAAAATACGGAAAACTCGTTTGACTGAATCTCATTATACTGAATTGTAAGCCATAGACATGATGTGGGTTTCCTTTCTCCTGTGACTTGCTTGTGATAAAAAGAATTATTGTAACTCATAGTGCTGATTGTCAGAATATTAATAGTCATGTAGAAAGTAGAGTTGTAGTGTTTCTAAATGTGGGCATGTCTGTTTACATTTTTATGGGAAGTATCTCAAGTAATATGGTGGATATTTTGTGCATTCCCAGCAGTAGTGGCAGCATGTAGACTAATATAAGGTAAGTAAAAGGTGTATGCCCTTTTCCCCACTGTAGTGCGATTGGGAGTTAGTATATATAGTTGGGGGGTGTAGACCCCCCCCCCACCTAGTTTGGTTTTATATCGTACGGTTTCTGTTAAGACAATACATAAGTAGTTTTTAAGTTCTGGAAAGAGTTAGTCATTGGTGAAGTAAGTGTGCATGTCTATGGTTTACAAGTTAGTATTTTGAAATTTAGCATTGTAAGGTTTCAGTCTTCTGTCTAATCGGAAAAAGTGGTCTCGCAAACCCTTGTTGTGGAGGATTGACATATTCTTTCCGCCGCGCTGCCACATCTTGTGGATGCGGGTAAAACACCACCTATGAGGAATGTTGATGGGCCGGATATGCCTCCTGTGATTACCAGTGGGGTGAGCAGTTCCTTATCTCAGGGACAAGTAAGAGATCCTCTTGACACTGAGGGGGATGTAGACATGAATGTTCGGTGTTCCCTGAATGCTCAGTCTGTCATACTGGGTAAGACACAGGATGTGGCACTGTGACAGAAATGTCAATCTTCCACAACAACATATTGTGAGACCACCTTTTCTGATTCAACATAAGAGAGACAGAATGGCGAGTCGCTCGAGGAGTTGTGGGTGCACCAAAAGGAAAGGACTGATGGGGGCTGTGAGCTACCCCACCATCAAGAAGATGTGGGAACCACACAATCTTTAGTTTTAAATCTCTCATAGAGACCCTTGACTGAGACTGAGACTAGGGTATTGAATATGGGTTGTCATTTATTCCTGCACAGACAGCGGATTTATCTAGCTCCATCACGGCCTTGGAAATATTTGCAAGGAATGTCATGCTTATGTTGACTCACAATAATATTGTTGTAAATACAAGGCAATGTGGTTTGAAAAAATGTTGTATTTATGTACCCATGAATCTTCCTATTCTTGAAGCTTTTTGCAAAATTTGTGAACAGGATTTATATAACTAAGTTAAGTACCTATATCTGCACTTTTAAAAAAAAAAAATACAGTATTATACAGTATTTAATTTGATTTAAACTGTGTATGAAGGAATGTTGAAGGAATTTTTAACTGAAGTTATTCTGCTCTTCAGTTATTCCCACGCACCCGCTCTGTTTTTGTTTTGGTGTTAATCTTGTGGCATTGAAACTGCCCGCCCCTCAGCCTGCCTCTGGGCCCATCTCATTTGCTCACTCAACTGAGTGCAGTGAGATCATATTCTGATTTCAGGCACTCCTACTGTGTACAAAGAGAGCATCTGGGAAATAGAAAAAAAAAAATTAAGCTTATTTCCTGCCTTTCTTGTTAAGTGGTACAGACTATTTGTAGGCTTCTGAGCCCCCAAGCCCTTCTGTGTTTGAGGGAAGCCTTCTAGCTTGTTTTTTTCTTATAACTAGCCAGTTTTCTAGTTTCAGCACTCAAATCTGTTTCTTTGATTTCAGCACTTGTTCAGAAAAAAAAAAAAAAAATTTCATCTGCTTTTACTGTACTTGTGTTTTTACCTACTTCTTTTTACTTTTGCATCATCTTAAAATACTCAATTGTATTTATTACTGCTTGGTGTAACTCATTCTAAGCCTTTTGGTTTAAACACTTGGGCTTCGGACCAGTTAGTTGTTTTGCACTGAGAGGGTTTGTGGTCTGCACTGTTGTGGCAGAACAGGTAGCTTACATCCTTCTAGGTTGAGAACTGCTGATTGAGGGCTCAGTGTCTGTTATTCTAAAAGTGTATTAATTCTGGTTTAAGCACTTGGGCTTTCAAGCCAGTTATTTTACATTAAGAGGGTTCGTGGTCTGCACTCTTGTGGGAGGAGAGGCTGGACTCTGCCCTTCTGAGCTGGGAATTTCTGGTTAAAGGCTTATAGTGCATGCATATCTGAACTGTTTCTTACTGAAGTTGGTGCGCCTTGTTTGCTGTGGCATAGACTGGATTCGGGCCTGCTGGATCTAGCTTTGTTTGTGTAACTTGAGCACTAATCCAGACATTCTCTAAAGTATTCAATGGTATTTATTACTGCTTGGTTGTAACTTGATTAAAGTGTAGCTATCATTCAAGTCTTTTGGATTAAGCACTTGGGCTTCAGACCAGTTGTTTTACATTAGGAAGGTTTGTGGCAAGCACTGTGGTGGCAGGACAGGTAGCTTTCATCCTTCTAAGTTGGGAACTGCTGATTGAGAGCCCAGTGTCCAAGTGTATTAGTTCTGGTTTAGGCACTTGGGCTTCAGGCCAGTTATTTTACATTAAGAAGGTTCGTGGTCTGCACTCTTGTGGGAGAAGAGGCTGGACTCTGCCCTTCTGAGCTGGGAATTTCTGGTTAAAGGTTTATAGTGCCTGAATATTTGAACTGTATCTTACTGAAATTGGTTCACCTTGTTTGCTCTAGCATAGACTAGATCCAGGCCTGCTGAATCTAGCTTTGTTTATATGCTTGTTGTTTGTTTGCTTGTTATTTCTCTGGAAGCTAATTCCACCTATTACGCAACTTCTCAGCGCTTCTGTGGATCACTAGTGATATCTGCATTGCTTACTGTACTTATTTCCTTGTTTCACTTGAAAGAAAGTTACTGTTTGTCATTTTTGCATTTAGTTACTTGTAACACATTGCACTCAAGTTACCTGGCACTTGCTCACTAAAGCAATTATATAAGTCAGCACTAAAAATTAAAAGCACTACACCCTCACTCCCCACTGGCCCTTGTTTTCAATTAAGGATTTCCCAATATTATTCTAGCATGTCCAAAGGTCAGTTGTCAATCTCCTCTCTGGTCCAGCTGGTGAATCTGGGAATCTTGAGGCAATGTTATAACTGCCTCATGTACACAGACAACCCTCTCCTCCTCCCACATAACACAAATACTTGCGAGAGATGCAGCTATTTAGCCAAACTGGAGGCTGAGCTCTCTCAACTCAGGACTGGCAAGACCAGACAGGAGGAGAAGGCAACTACACACACCACAAAACCAGCCTCACATAATGCTACCACTCCACTGAATCAAACACATAAACACACAAAGACATACTCGGAGGCTCTGAGTAAAATTTACCTAAACAGCAGAGGCCTCCAAAGCAGACACCCAAACAACTGCTACCTCAAGACACCCCACAAGCAACACATAAACCACAAAAGCAGTGTGCAAAGCAGTCACAGCCCTTAAGGCCAAATACAACATCAAACATACTTGTCATAGGTGACTCCATAGTCAGACACACTGACGTCCCACTCACCAGGCTGAACAAGGAGAGGGTCACAGTAAGCTGCCTATCGGCGCTAGAATCCGCCACATAACACAAGCACTCGGGTCACTCCACGGCAAGTACAAATATGACACAGTCATTGTCCATGCTGGTGTGAACGACCTGAGACGTACCTCCCTGGACTACATGAAAAGAGACATAGAGGAGCTCTCTGATTATGTAGCCCAGGCAGGTATGACCCTAACCCTGAGCAGTATCCTTCCTTCACCAAGAATGATGCCACAATATAGAGACAAGATGATCAGCTTTAACAATTGGCTTAATGTCTGGTGTAATTCAAAGGGGATCCAGTGTCTGTCTGCCTGGGATGACATGCTTGACAAGCCACGCTACTTCGCAAGGGATGGCTTGCACCTGTCACCCATGGGATTCCGGATATTGGCTAAGGCTCTTGCCACCCCCATAGTGCCTGTTTTAGGCAAGGCTCAAATTCTAAACCTACCACCCTAGAAAACAAAAATGGGAAGAAACTGAGGGTAATGCTGCTCAATGCCAGAAGTCTAAATCTCAAAATGCACGCACTCGAGGCCCTTCTCAGTATGGAGAACATCGATGTCTGTGCTGTAACTGAAACCTGGTTCAAGGCTCCTGAGAGCACCCTGGCACTATTAGGTTTTACCTCATATCATGCGTTCCGGCCCCAAAACCCGGACCACACCACAAAAGGAGGGGTGTATCCATATTCATAAAGGATACCCACACCTCCAGGTTGGTGCCAACGCACGAAGCTTGAAACCATCCAGGTGCAACTAACCATAGGCAAAACTGCTCTACAAATTGTAGCATGCTACAGGCCACCCTCTCAAACTCAGGAACCCCACACAGCCTTCCTGAAGACACTGGAGGGTATAAATGTATCTCCAAACACCATCATATTGGGTGACTTCAACTACCCGAATATAGACTGGGAACATTACTCAAGCCCTAACTTTCTAGCCCAACGGTTCCTGGAGTTCATAAATTCAAATGCCATGGAACAGCTAGTCACTGTTCCCACAAGAGGAGAAAATATACTAGATCTCATTGTCACAAACATGGGGACAAAATGCTCCACACGGAAGTATATCCCTCATTGGTGAGATCTGATCATAAACTAATCTCACTGGAAATCCACATCCCGCCCCACCCCAAACAAAAAAGACCATAGTGAAGAACTTCTCTAAAGCAAACTTCACACTACTCAAGACTGGTGTGGTATCCTTCAAGGCCCCTGAGCCAGAGGAAACCACAACCCAAGCTGCGGAAGCCCTTACAAATGCCTTCTATGAACACCTCCAGGACTGCATGGATCAGGCAATCCCAAATAAAACCAAGACTCTTTCCACAAAGGGCAAACGTCCAGTCTGGTGGACCCCAGCCATTAACAAACTTTACAATAAGAGGAGAAAGCTATTACATGATAGAACAAAATCCATAAAAGGGAAGTCACCCCTGATCATTATTAGTAAAAAATTACGAGCACTCATAAAATCAACTAAGGCCAATTTTGAGAGAAAAATTGCCATGGATTCAAAAGACAATCATAAGGCCTTTTCAGCTATGTTAGGAACCTGGGTGGAAACTCCCAGATATGCTCAGAATTAGTCCAAAATGATACAAAAATCATTGAACCCACAGACATTGCCAACATACTGGCAGACAGGTTCAGTGCAAACTTCACCCCCCTCTCCCCCCCTAAAGGAGAGATAACTATCCCAGCCGAGTGTAGCCTCCCGGACATCTCAAATGCACAGGTGAAAGCTGCTCTCTCTAAAGCTAAAAACACAGCATCAATGGGACCAGATGGTGTCCCCGGCTGTGTGCTACATGAGCTAAATGAGGAATTAACCCCGCACATAAGGCAGCTGTTTAATCTCAGCCTTACCACAGGATACGTGCCCAAGGAGTGGCGTACGGCAACTGTGGTCCCACTCCACAAAGGCGGTGCCTCTACGGACCCTGGTAATTACCGCCCCATAAGCTTAACAAGTCTAGTCTGCAAAGCTATGGAGAGGATCATAATGGAGCTCATAAACAAAGATATAGGGGACTTGCAGACATTGGACCCGACCCAGTTTGGCTTTGTCAAGGGAAGATCATGCCTTTTGAACTTGGTCGACTTCTTCGAAACAGTCACCAAGGCCATTGATGAGGGAAAGGCAGTCCATACAAACTACCTTGACCTTGCAAAGGCTTTCGACATAATACCCCACTCGGGTATTGTAGAAAAACTTACCAGCTTAAATGTAAACCCATATGTCACAAGATGGGTTGCAAACTGGCTTAAGGACAGAACCCACAGGGTTAGAGTTGCTGGCGCTGTGTCAGACTCCAAGCCGGTCACAAGTGGTGTCCCACAGGGCTCGGTCCTTGGCCCCCTATTGTTTGGCATCTACTTCTCAGAAGTACAGGCCAGCATGGGAGGACTTTGGCTGACAAAGTTTGCAGATGACTGCAAACTGGGCGCCATAGTGGAAAGTGCATCGGACACGGATATCCTTCAGAAGGGACTCACGGAAACAGATAGCTGGTGCCAGAGCCATGGCCTGAAGTTAAACGCCAAAAAATGTATAGTCATACCCTTCGGGAAAAACAAGGTAACTCCAAGCTACCATATAGGTGGCAATCCACTAAGCACAGAAGAGGTTATCAGGGACCTGGGGACCCAGGTTGACAGTGGCCTTTCTTTTGACACTCACATTGCTAAAGTGGTTAGAAAGACCTTCTACATTGCCCACCTGATCATGAAGGGATTCACATCCAGATCTAGTGAGGTCATTGTTCCCCTGTACTCTTCACTTATCAGACCAATGATCGAGTACAATGCCCCATTCGGGATGTATCTCACCCGACATCTGAAGCAATTGGAGAGACCCCAAAAGTTCCTCACCAAAAGGATAAAGGGACTCCAAAATCTGTCATATGCTGCCAGATTGAAGAAACTCCAGCTCTATTCAGTCGCATACCATCTGCTCAGAGGTGACATGTGCCTGACATACAAGGCCATGTCCAACCCGGAATTAATGGACATGCTCCACCTCAAAAAATCCAAATCCACCAAAACCACTAGAGCAAGCGACTTAAACCTTAGCACGGATATAAATAGGACGTGCTGGAGGGATAGATTTATCACTCAGAGACTCCCTATGCTGTGGAATAAAATCCCGGTCCATGTGAGGCAGAGCACCTCGCTGACTCTGTTCAAGAGAAATCTAGACCTGTGGATGGGAGATCGTAGGTTTACCCCGGGTATCATCTCTGTGTCACTGCTGGACAGAGGCACAACAAACTAATGGGCACAGTACTTTTTCATATAAGGGGTGGCGTAAGCCACAAAAATTTGGGCTAGGCTTATAAATGCCTTAGGGCAGATAGCCTAGTATAAACCTATGAACCTATAAGATTTTTGATGGTAAACCAACTGGCAAGAGGTTTTTTAATATGAGAAGGAGTGAGGAAGAAGCACTTGATGCAATACGGAATGATACTTCCATAGTATTATGCCCAGCAGACAAGGGCAGCATGACTGTAGTTAGGAATAGAAGTTTTTATTTTGATTCAGTTTATAATATGTTGCTGGATGGGTTGGTTTATGAGAAGATAGATCTTAAGTGTGTACACGATCTGATGAGAAAGATGTGGTACATGGTGAATGACTATTTGTTGAGTTACTCGATAACTATGGAGTTAGCGCAATATCTTACAGTTGAGTCCCCAATTATACCCTTGTTTCAAGGCCTGCCTAAGGTACATAAGAACTCCAGAGTACCCCCTTTTAGACTGATTGCGGCTGGGAAAGGTAGGTTGGGTGACTGAGCCCTTTTCCATCTTCGTTGAGAGGCATGTTAGACCTAGTTTGGATAAATCCACAACCATATTGAGAGATAAGAAACAGTTTTTACAGGATCTGTTTTTGTTTATGGAGGGCTTTGATAAGTCCAGTGACTTTATATTAGTCACTTTAGTTGTAGTTTCCCTGTTTACAATTATTCCCAATATGCAGGGGATTGAATATATGCGCGGGCATTTGAGGAACCAGAGTGGATATGAACATAAGCGTACAGATTTGATCTGTGAGTTTATAGATGTGGTACTAAGTAACAACATATTTGTGTTTGATAATCAGTATTACAGGAAGAAACATGGCGTGGCAATGAGGACTTGCAGTGCCAATAGTTACGCCAATGCCGTTATGGTGCAATGGGAGTTGGAAGAGGTGTTTGATATGGATTTGTATTTGCAGAATGTGCTCTTCTATCATCGTTTTGTTGATGGCATTTGGTTGTTGTGAGGTGGGACCCATGAGAGCTTAGAACAGTTTGTCATGAGACTGCATGAGTCCAGTAACTTTTTTAAGATTCACTTTTAAATGGTTGAATATGTCGATGGAGTTTCTTGATATACAGATAAATAAATGGCCAGATCTTACACTCACTACAAGTTTATTTAGGAAAGAGTGCTATAGAAACTATTTCCGCCATAGCAGGGGTATGCACCCCAACAAGGTTTTTAATAACATTGTGAAAGGACAGAGTATGAGGGTTTCCCAGCTGCATAATGTTGGTACAGGTTACAGGGAAGGATGTGAGACCCTTAGGTAGTCTTTGAAATGGGATATAGAGAGAATGATGTAGATTCTTTCATAGCAGATGTTGATTCAATGAGGGTGGGATGAGCCAAACCCTTTTTTTCATCAGCCCAGGACCTAGGTGGAGTGGGTTGAGATGTTGGGAGGTATGAGGATTTTAGTGGGATGGTCCAGGTTCCAATGGCATACACAAGTAATGTTGGTGCCATCAAAAGAGTATTTCAGAACCATTGGTCCCTTTTGATGATGGATAAAAAGATCAGTAGAGTTGTAGGGGAGACTCTGAAGTTTGGATTTAGAAAATGTAAGTCACTTAAGATGATTTTATGCTACCTTATAGGGAGATCAAGGGATGTTAGGGTCGATATGGGACATACCCATGTGGTTCTTGCAATTTCTGTAGCTTGATAGAGAATGATGACATGTTCATACATCCTAATAATAATAGAAGGTTTAGATTTAAGGTAAGGACAACATGTGTGACAAAACATCTGGTATATCTAGCACAGTCTGGATGTTGTAAAAGATTCTATGTCTGGAAAACAGATAGCATGCTTAAAGAGCATATGAGGGAACACTCATACAGTATACGAACTGGTAATACTACAAATGCCCTTGCTAGATATGTGATAGGCAGTGATCGGGTCCATTATTTTAGATTTAGGGCTGCAGAGGTTTTAAATATAGCAGTTAGGTTAGGTAATGTTGAAAATAGGACTAGCAAGACGGAACTTAGATGGATTCTTACGTTGAGAGCTGATAAAAGATCCGGTTTGAATAGTGCGGTTTCTGTTTGACCGAAACTTGATAAGAGGTGCCTACCAGGTTAGGACCTACTTGTCAGTTGGTTTAATGAAATTTGACTTATGTTTTATTTACTGTTGCTTTTTAGTAGAGTTTTATTTATAGTATTGCAAGCATCTTGACTTGTCTGCTTTAAGACATGATGATGTCATGAGGATGTATGCACTTAGTATATGAGATGGGGATTGTTGTGGGGAATGTTATTGGTGAGTTTAAACTGTTTTAATTAATTTTTGATTATTTTATCATGTGCGTTTCTGTGCTTTGTTATTATGTTCTGATGAAGCCAATGTCTGGTGAAAGTGCTTACCGATTTGCAAATGTCCTATTAAAATGCTACATTAAAATATTTATTTCATTTGATGTTTTTATGAGTGCTGTGCATCCTGCTGTCATTATTGTTTGTAGTGCTTTATCATCTGTCTATGTTTTTAAGAGCAATATTTTAACAGCGTCTCTATTTTTGGGCCTCTCTACCCCCATTTTTTATGGCTTTGTCCAGATTTCTTGCTCTAAGAAGCTGAGAGGTATAATCAGGACCTCCATATGTATATGTTAGTTGTGCAGCTGTGCTAATCTGTAATATCATTATCACATAAATGCATGCTGCACTGTGATATTAGCGAGCCTTCTTTGCATTACCTAAGGTTTAAATCCTCTGTGAATTCATATTAATGCATGACTTGACATGTCATGCACTTTACAGTGTTACTATAGGCATATGTCAACTGTGGACCTATCTGCAGGCTTTTGACTTCCATCATTGCAAGACAGACATTGCATTTGAAATGCATTGGGTGGATAAATAGTGGATGCCAGTCATTCATTGATGACTTCACAATAATGTAATTTAAATGCTACACACCAAGGGATTTGAACCCAGGAACATGTGTAGAAAAAGATGCTGTTGTAAAGCACTTAGCAGACTGAGCTACTGTTATAACAGATATCTTTGTGAATATGTAAGTGAACACATACAGGCTGTAACATACCCTATTTACATTGTGTATGTCTTTATAGGTATGTAGTTCTCCATCAGAGTACCAGCTGAACATGTATTTTGCCATTAATGTTTTAGCAGGTGCATTTCTAAATGTTGCTAAGTGCACAATTACCTGCTGTTAGAGACTTCACTTACATCCATTATTCTGTGTCTAGCTTTCTAGTAGTGTAGTCCTGTACCAGACTCCAAGTTACACCCATTTTTACCATTACTCTTTAAGCAGGTTTGCACAATGTAGCGTGATGCAAAACTCTGCTTAAACATGCTTAATGATGGTAACATGCTATTACTATGTTTTGCTTAAACCACCTGTTTTAATTAACAGGTGTGCAGTGTAGAAGGTTAATGCACTGGTCTGCAGCTGTGATGGTCTGGGGTTTGAAACAGAGCACAAGTGTACATTTTGCACATTTTTACTATTTCAAACACTTATATCACTAAAGCTAATTTTAGCTGAGCTTAGCAGCACGCAGGGGGGAAAAACATAATGAAAGGCAGGTAGGTTTGTGCAAGAAGGGCATAGGAAAGGACCATAGCTATTTCTTGTACAGCAATAACTATGCACTTTAACAGAATTTGTGGATGAATTTGGACTGTCACCCCCAAAAGGGTGAGGACAACATAAGTGCATTGTCAAGTCAATTGGATCAAATTACGTGTCTAGCAGACACATGTGCAAAATGGAGCATGGGACAATATTTTATTTTGGGACAGGTGCCCATTTTTTTAAGGTGAAAGTAGAATTTGGGGAACGGATATAGGTATGTGTGGGGGAGGTAAGTTAAGAAGGTGAAGAAGCATTTGCAGACAGACAAGACAAACAAAATAGCAGATAGAGTTTGTGTATGACACAAGAGGGGGTTGAACACCGTGGCTGGGGAGGGTGTTGTGGAATCCCAGTCTCACATGCTTCCACCCAGAAGAAGCATAACTCAAGTCCCCATGCATGGAACTGTTGGCACTGCTCCTTCACCACCCCTATGGTGGCAGTGGTGAAGGCTGGTGTCTGGGGAAAGCTTGTCCCACAAAGGTGGAGAGCATGCCCTCCTTCCAGTGCAGGTACTGACAGAAAGTTCTAAATGGTAACCTAAACACCATATCTAGCAGTTCATCACTGGTGACAAAATTACCTCCTTCACTGTCACACCCAGAGGGGATCCCAGACCTAGACTGTGGGGTGGTAGTACCTGAAGCCACAGATAGTGCATGGGCAGCTGAGGGGGCACCACAAGGCTGTGGCCCAGATGTGTTTGGCCCTGATGCCACGGCTAGGGGAGGCAAGGTTGGGGGATTGTGTGGGACTGGGCTACCTTGTCTTGCTGTAGTAAATGAAATGTAAGCATAACATAAGATAAGTAATAACCAAACAGATGTTAGTATTAACATAATAGTAGATAATATTGATTAGTCAAAATACATATTAAGGTATATTATGCAGAACACAACAATACATGACATAATACTAAGTATGTTAACCACAAACCAGTATGAAATAACCCTTAAGGCCAACATAACAGTTATTTTAACAATAATTATATTAATATTAAAGCATAAAAATATATAACAATGATAAATTAAAGAAGATAAGGGTGATAGAGAAAAACATACCATTAGTGAACTTGCAGATTATATTACTACACAGACTACTACTACATACTTCTACAGGTGTGCAGTGTCACTTGTGAGTACAGTGACTGGGATTCATGTATAGAAGTTGAATGTACATACCTTTCAACCTGTTGTCATGGGACATTATGGGCCATGCACTAAGAAATGCAGGTACACAACTACAGGTGACTGTTTCACATACTGTGGGCATACATTACTAGCAAGGTGTTCTGTGAATAGATTTGCAGATAAATTACATTACAGGTACTCATTTAGCTGCTAACAAAGGACCAGATTGGGGAGTTGCATTGTATTATGAAAAATCATGACAGTTTAGAGTTATGCTCATGTACAGTAAGTAGACTAGACAGCCATCCATGACTTTGTTGGCTGGCATGTGAGTAGAACCCACAAGCTGTGACTCCAGGGGACATGTGTCCTTAATTTAACAATTGACTGGTGTCAGATTAGAACACATACACAGTGAATACAGCCCAACCGTAGATATTTGCACACATTACTTATCAAAGCACAATCCTGCTTTAAACTTTATTGACAGTATTCCTTAAAATCTGTCAGTTATACATATATGATATCTGTCCAGAACGTGAGCTACCTTACCATATACCTTGTTCCTAGAGTGGGAGGAATAGAGAGCATTATTTGACTCAAACTACCCATACAACAGACCTGAACCATAATGTGAGTACTGAACTTAATTTATCAGACAATTCATTCTGCGATCTTTATTAATTTTCTCTGTACAGTTGACTGGTGTCAGATTTGAACACATATACAGTGAATACAGCCCCACAGTAGTTATTTACAGACATTACTTATCAAAGCGCAATCCTGCTTTAAATTTTATTGTCAGTATTCCTTAAAATCTGTCAGTTATACACATATGATATCTGCCGAGAACGTGAGCTACCTTACCTATATACCTTGTTGCTGGAGTGGAAGGAATACACAATGTTATCTGACTCAAACTAACCATACGACAGACCTGAACCATAATGTGCTTACTGAACTTCATTTATCAGACAATTCATTCCGCAGTCTTTATTAATTTCCTCTGTACAGTTGACTGGTTTCAGATTAAAACACATATGCAGTGAATACATCCCTACAGCAATTATTTGCACACATTACTTATAGAAGCATAATCCTGCTTTAAACTTTATTGTCAATATTTCTTAAAATCTGTCAGTTATACACATAAAACTTACCACACTCATGGTGTATCCTGGCCATGCACCCTGCATGAGACTGGACATTGCAAGCCCAGTCAGCTGCAGCTGTTGGAAGAGGAGCAAACCATTATGCATGCCAGTTTTGCACATACTCACCTTGTATATTAGTAAAGTAGTAGCAAACATACTTACATATCTGTGGGCCATGCCCACCCCAATCTTCTTGGACCCAGGTGTCTAAGGTTCCACTCTTCCTTTGCTTCAGGTCATAATAGTGGTGAAGATACTGCTCACCAGTGTGAGGATACTAGTAGCACTGGTAAGGTCCATGGCCAACTGACTTCCATTCTGAGTCCTGGTAATCGCCCTGCAGCAGCTGGGGTTAATAGTGTTTGACCAGGACTCCAACAAACACTTTGCACTCCTGCACACCCCACCTCTGCGCCCAAAAGCACTGTCCCTCACCAACTCCACCAGGCATATCAGCAAGCTAGTCTAGACTCCAAAGAATGGTGCAGAATTCCTGCCTATTGGCCTTCATATAGGCTGCTTTCCCACCCTTACACATCATATTGTAATATTCAGAAAATTGCCATGTTGCTTAGCTTCGCACAAACCAGCTTAGCAGAGCTGAGCATTGTGTAAACTCGCACAACCGTGTTTCACCGCAGCTTAGCATAGCGCAAACAAGAGTAGCCGATGTCCTGTTTAAGCAGTGCCTGACATCATAAAGCTTTTCAAAATGTAACAATATTGTTTTTATATTTAACTGTCCTTTAATCATCTGATCCAATTTCACACCACAACATGTAAAAAGGAATGACTACTCATGACTCGAACCCAGGATCTTCTACTCTTTAGGCCATGACCCAACTTATTTAGCTGCTTGGATAGTGAGACAGTCAGTAACTTTCACATATACTACTACAGTGCCTGTTAGAGTTGCTGAACATCACACTGACTGCACAAACGACCGTTAAAAATAAATAAATAAATAAATAAATAAATAAAAGGGAAAAATGTCAACTAGTTGATTTTATCCAGTTTCTATTTTTAGAGGTTTGGTAGGTGTCTGCTGTGTATGTTTAAGTAGAGCTTGATTCCGCTACACACAATGCTGTGCTGCGCAAACAAGCCTTAAAAAAAAAAATTTAAAAATTAGTAAAAAAAAAAAACAAAACAAAATTATTCTACAATAGTAGAGTGCATTAAATGGATTATTGCCTTGTGCCTACCATCTGTCCAGGACTTTCCTGGATAGACCACAAGTACAGCACAGCCTCTCTTCTACTACATACATGGATTCAGTATCCATTTTGACATGTGTACTATCAGTGTTAATATGCAGGGTGCACTGCTGAGGAGGAACCATGGCCGTGTACACAGGTACATCCCATGTAGGCTCTAGACGGAGCCTTACATAGAGTTTAAAGAATCATGGGGTGAAGTTACATCTACTTGCTTACCTTAAATTTAACAAATATAAAATAAACTGTCCTAAATAACTATAAACACTCCCAGACACCAGCAAAGGTATTTTAAACTTATAGAACTGTTGGATATATTACTTTTTCTTTCTTCCCTACATAGGCATGGATATTTTAAAAGGGGATAATTCTTTGATAATCCATTGAAGCAGAGAATGGTTGGTACCAACTATGTTACTGAGATTAGATATTTTTCTCACATGAAATGGATCACAGCAGACAACCCAGGATTTGAACTCCTAGGCTCACTCGTCCATTACACTGGAGGGCTGGCATGCTTCAGTTTTCCTTTAGCCTCTAGATGGTAGCAACAGACTCCCATGAATATAGTGTTTGGTTGGATGGTGAGTGCCTCTAGTAGGTTTAGGTAAGAGTCATGAGACTCTATGTTCATAGATTGTGATCTATAGCTAACCATAATATGGTGAAGGACCTTGGCTATGGCGATTTGCATATGAAAGAGCTCCATTAAATCATCCTGTTTAACCAACCCAGAGGTATGTTTGTTGCTAATGTATATTGATCCATCTCCACCAGTCTGTGCTGTTGTTGGTCTAAATGTGTGAAGGCACTGTAGTTTTCTACTGCTGGCATACTTTCTATGGCATTAATCTAAGTCTTGGTCACTGCACAGATGTTTACATTCTCCAGAGTGAGGATGGCTCGAAGGGTGTGCAGTCTTTTGTTTAGGCTCCCAGCATTGAACAATAACACCTTAAGGTTGCTTTGCAACTTTTTCACTATGTCGGTAGCTTTGTCTTTTTTGCATTGTATAAAAAAAGGCTCTAAGGGGGTGGATACAGTATTAGCCAATTTCCAAAATCCTGGTGGGAGTGGGGGGGGGGCAGGAGCAGCCCATCTCTGACAAAGCAGCGTGGTCTGTTGACCATGTTTCTTCATGCAGATGAATATTGGAGCACCCTGGATTGGCAACAAAAATGAAAGAATTTATTAAAATCAATCATTTTATGTTCATAGTGTAGCATTATCCTTGGTGAAGGTAGAATGCTGCTCAGTGGAAAGTTTTGACATGTCTGTGACACATATTCAAAGAGATCCATTATACCTCTTTTCATATAATCCAGTGAGGTACATTTTGGGTCATGTACACTCACATGGACTATGATTGAATCATATTTGTACCTGGGGTGCTCTGACTGGATTGTGTTTGTGATATTGTGGATCATGGCACCAGATATGCAACTAAACATTATTTTCTCCTTATCTAACCTGATAAGTGGGGTATCTATGTGTCACACAAGGGTATCTACAATCACAAGAGTATTAGATAAAGTATATGCTTGCTTTATGGGCTTTGCTCTTAAAAGACCAGCAGATGTTGGCTCATGTGAGATGTTTGGTGTTTCTTTTGGTGTGTATTTTAGTAATTGCTGAACAGCACTGTTGCCCTTAGGTGGCTTTAAATGTCTTTGAAATATGAGAAGATTTCTTTTAAGCACCTCAGCATAAGACAACCTGTGTATGTGGTGAGCAGTATGTGTCAGTATTCTTGGCAACCTAGTTTCTATGTGAGATTTTTTCCTCCAAGGAAGTTGTGTATTTACATCTCTTGCATACTGTGTTATTTTCTTTAATGATTAACTGGTTGTCTGAGAACATGAGACCATTGCTACATTGCCTTAGGATGACCAAATCTGCCACGCTGGTGACAGATACATATGAAAATTAAATATCCATGTTGTTTGGTCCTGCAATAGGGTTGGCATTTTAGAATTAAGGACTGGGTGTTAACAGGGGTCTCCTAAGGTAGTGTTTTGGGTTAAAGGCAAGATGTTATACAGTACTAGGATATGATAGTGATATTCTATATGCAAACTAATTTCTGGGGTGAAGGGCAAGATGTTTTATAGTGCTAGGATATAGTAGTGGCTCACACTATCAGTGACCATCTTCCCAATTTGTGAGCCAACCTGTTAATAATAGTAACACTGTTACAACTTTGTTACCCTCTTAATCATGATGTAGGCTCAGGGTTGTAACATTTTTTCTCTCTCCTAAGTTCATGTCATACCTCTAGCTGTCCAGATTTTCATAGAATGTCCAGATTTTTGCTTCATATATTTAGTCTACTCCTCATAAATTTGTAGTTGACAAATCAATGTGGATTGAATTCAGTGAATAATGACAGCCACTTGTGTTTTTAAACATCATATCCTTTCAGAAAATGCATGCAAATGTAAAATCCTTTTAAAATTTGTCCCCATTATTTTTGGCATTGTACAGATTTCTTGATGTAAAAGATTATGAGAAATGGCTGTGTTAATAATCCCGTAGAGTTATGTTGATACTGTAAGTTGGATAACTTCTACTACTGGACAGAATTAGCAAAATGTCATTATTCTTGCCCAATCTTTTTGCCATGTCTCTCATAATTTGTGGTTTTCTGGCAAGTCCTTAATGTTTGGAGTCACTAATAATAGCAGGAATTTTGGTTTATCTTCATACCATTCAGTATATGCATGTTAAAGCAAATTATGTATCATTTTGCTATGTTTATAGGAGCAACAGTTGACAACTGCAAAAAAAGGGAAATGTAATCAGAGGAGTAAAGGTCCGATAATGTACAAATCACCAAATAGCCAAACTGAACAGTAATTGGAGCAACATGGCAAGGCACATAAAACAAAAACTATATTTATTAATACAAATAGGTGAGCAGGTAGGCGCTTTCACAGTATAAACTGTTTCTTTGGCCCTGTTACTTAAAATCAAGTAAAACACTAAAAAAGTAAACTGCATCAATTAGAAATGGCAACATTGAACATGTTTAGCTTTCAGCTCGGGTATAACCCCTACTTAAAGAATCATTGGCTACTTAATTCATTGCTGCACATGCTGCATCATCATCATCGTGTAGAGTCATAGTCCTGAGAAAATGACCTCTTAGAACATTCTTAGAGACATGTCGTGGGTGCATGCTCGATTTGTGAAATATATTATTCCATTTGCAACCACAAGATCCTAAAGATCGTACATGTAGAATGGCACTTACTTTTTCCAGCAATATAGGAAATGTATGTAGTTCGATTAAGAAGAATTGGTCTGTCCTTATGACTGATGATAGAGTGGCTGATGTAGATAGAACTTATACTAGTTTTTGCTTTAGGAAGAGCCTCTCTTTAAAATGGCAGCTTTGTTACAAGAGTGCATTTTTGAAACCCTGCATGGTAATGGATAAAAAGGGAATGTTTGCCTGCCGTACATGTTCTAGCTGCGGGTTCATTCTTAATACCACCAGTTAATTTGTGAGTACTATTCATAAGAAATTTTATTTTAGGGTGGCAGTGGTGGTGCAGCAGTTAATGTTGCCACCTCACAGCAAGAGGTTCTCTGGTTCAATCCTCGGCTGGGGTGCCTTCTGTGCAGAGTCTGCATGTCCTCCCTGTGGTTACGTGGGCTTTCTCCCACATCCCAAAGACATGCTGTAGGTGGATTGGACACTCTAAATTGGCCCTAGGCATGAGTATGTGTGTGTATGCTTTCTGTGGAAGGTTGGGTGCTGGGCTGACAACTTGACACCGTAAAACTCCACTGCCAATCATGAGCAGAAAGGTGATCCACTGTGGCGACCCCTAACTGGGAAAAGCCAGAAGAAGATTCATAGGACATTTTATTTTGATTTTTATGCAGATTGCAACACATGTAAAGTTGTTTATTGTGCTGTTTGCTCCTTGTGTGAATGTTATTGTGTTGGTAAAATGAATTGCAGCTTTAGAGAAAGGATCTTAGAGTATGTCAATGACATTAGTAAAAGCAAATTAACTAATGCCTTGGCCAAGCATGTTTTTGAGCATGGGGCACATTATTCTTTTAATTTTTTAGTCTTAGAGATTGTTTGTGAGAATCTTAGACTTGGGGACATTGAAAATATTACTGAATGTGCTGAATTAAACTGGATCATCACTTTAAGAGCAGATAAGTTTCAGGGTTTGAATGGGCGTGTATCCCTTAAGCCAATCCTGAAACGAAGGAGTTCACTTAATTGACTGGATTGGTAATTTTTTTATGAATGGATGAACATGTGTTTAATGTCGCCATTTCTGATTGGTGCAGTATACTTTTTTAGTGTTTTACTTGAGTTTATATAACAGGTCTGAAGAAGTAGTTTATACTGTGAATGTGCTAACCTGTTCACCCATTTGTATTAATAAATATATTTTTTCTTTTACGTGCCTTGCCGTGTTGTTCCAATTTGTGTTCACTTTGACAGATAACATCTATCGGGTTCTTGCACTAAGAGGTTGACAGGCAGGATGTATTCTAAAGCAGGACCTATTTGCCAAAATAATGTAATAAGTTAAACAGAAGGTAATATATAAATCAGAACATAGAGAGCTATAATGCAGATAAATTTGCCTTGCTACTGCTTTTATCATTTTATTTATTTTTATTTTACATTTGTTGACCGGGATAGTCCGACTGGATGCATGTCCATTTCCAGCGGAGGCCCGGGGAGAAAACTTCAAGGGTAAGCAGATACAGCATTACATAATACCAGCATTACATATTACAGACTATTTACAGAGATTAAATAAGTAAGCAAGTTAAACAAGTTCCACAGGTTAGAGTTAATCCTGAGTGCAAGTTAGGATTAAATTAAATTACACAGTAAGCTGGTTAACAGATTTATACACATTCTAGAGTGAGTTAGCCAGGCTTGATACATTGACATAGCCAGTTAAGTGACAAATGTTGTTTGAATCTAGTTTTAAATTGACCTAAGGTGGAAAGTAAGGTAACATCAGCTGGAAGAGAGTTCCAGGATCTACTTACAGAGTTTGCAAAGAGAGAGTCACCAGCTGTGTTATTAATTTTACTAGTCTGAATTAGTAGTTTGTTAGAGGATCGAAGCAGTCTAGGATTGTTATAGGGGGGTGATAATATTTTAAGTGCAGGAGTATTGTCCTGGTTATAGAGGATTTTATAGGCCATAATCAGTTGGTTATGCTGGATTAGGCTGGGTAGTTCAAGCCACCCAAGCTGATTTAGATTGATGCAATGATGTTTCCTAAAAGGCAGCCCAGTGGGAAACCTGGCAATGTGGTTGTAGCAAATTGAGAGTTTGTTAAGGTCAGTCTTGTTTAAATTTGAGAGTAGAGGGGATGCATACAGAAGGGTTGAAAGAAGGTGAGAGTGAGATATGGCAATTTTAGCTGGAGGGGTTAGGAAGGCTTTTATTCTGTAAAGTGACCCTAGTTTTTTTTTGATGGTTTTGATAGTTTGGTTAACATGTAGGTTGAATTTTAGATTATTATCTATGATGACTCCTAATAGTTTTGTGGAGGGGTCAGGGGAGATTATTGTGCCATCATTTGAATTTATGGTAAAGGTGAAAGCGGTAGACCTATGTGTTGGTGAAAATAACAGCATTTTAGTTTTTGGGGGTGGGATTTAGGATCAGATGACGTTCAGAAAGCCAGTTTTCTATTGTATTAAAGGTGGTCTGGGTAGCTGACCATAACTCTATTGGAGATGTGGCCGAGCAAATCAGAGTAGAGTCATCAGCATATTGGATGACAGTATAAAGGTCGTTAATGAAGATGAAGAACAGCAAGGGCCCTAGTATAGAGCCTTGTATTATTCCAAGGGTGTTAGGTAGAAGTTTAGAGAGTTTGTTCTGCCAGAGGACAGCCTGCTGTCGACCATTCAGGTAGGATTGAAACCATTAAAGGGCTCTAGTATCTAGACAGAATGTTTGCAGTGTGTGGATTAAAAGTTGGTGATCAGCCATATCAAATGCCTTGGAAAGATCCAAAAAGAGGGCTGAGGATATATAATTATTGTTGCGATTATGGTTTATGGTATTGGTAAAGGCTAGGAGGGCTGAAGTAGTGCTGTGATGAGGACGGAAGCTATGCTGAGTATCTGCCATAAGGTGATTCTGGATTATGTGGAGCATGAGTTGTCTATGAATACATTTTTCCATAATCTTTGCAAGTGGAAAGAGTATAGCTATTGGCCTATAATTGGAGAATTCAGTAGAGCTGCCTCCTTTGCGAAGTGGAATTACATAGGATATTTTCCAGATGGAGGGAATTTTACCTTCTACTATGGTTTGATTGATTAGTATTGAGACGGGGTATCAATAGTATCAGCTGATTTTTGTAGGTACTCAGCAGGGAGTTAATCAGCAGAAAGTGTAGTGGGTTTTAATTTTTTGATCAAGGTACGGATAAGTGAAGTGGCGACTGGTTGGAAGCTGAACGTGAGTAAGTTTCTAGGGGTGCTACTTTCAGGACCAGGGGAGCTAGGAGGTAGTTGGCTAGCTAGGGCTTGAATTGTCTCAGTAAAGAATCGGTTAAAACTGTCAGAAACATCTTCAAGGGTTTTATCAATAGTAGCAGCAGGGATTGGGGTTGAAGTTTGTCCAGGATGTAGTAGATTATTTAAACCTGCCCAAAACTTCTGAGTTATTTTGATTTACTGCCTGTAAATTGCAGTAGTGTTGTTTTTTGTCTTGTAAAATGGATTTTTTAGTTTTGTTCCTGGAGTGCATGTATTTAATGTGATCTTGGGGGTCTTTAGAAGAATGCCATAAAGCCCATGCTTTGTTTCTAAGGGTAATTTTGAGTTTAGACTCTTTAGAAAGCCATGGCACAGTTTTTGCCTTTGTTCTCTTTGAACGAACAGGTGCATGCAAATCAAGGATCTCAAGGAATTTGTTGTTAAAGTATGCTACTGCTTCCTCTAAGGGGAGGTGTTTTAGAAAAGACCAATTGCATGAGTTTATTTCTTGTTGGAATTTGGCAGGGTCAAAGTTTTTTCTGAGTAAGGGTTGCTGGAAATTAATGGCTTTGTGCTTAATTACATATGTGAGAAGGCGATCACTTAGGCCATCAGGGAGGGTACCAGAGGTGTACAGTTGGGGGTGACTATTTATGAGTACCCAGTCAAGTATGCTTTCTTTTTGGTTGGGTTTACCTATCCTGGTAGGGGTGGATATGATTTGTGTAAATGCATGCAGGTTAATATGGGTGGTTGGGGATTCTGAGGAACAGGTGCCCCAGTCTATGTTAAAGTCTCCAAGTAGTAGGGTTTCTTGGGGGTAGTGTCATGATAGCCAGTGCAGGATATCTTCAAGTGTAGATATATTGTTACCTGGGGGAATGTACATACAGATGATATTAATGCATTTATTTTTATTAAGTTGCAATTTGGTGGCAAGAATCTCTGAGTTATTAATCTGAGGTGGTTGTATTACATCTATGGTGACATTTAACTCAGATTTATAGAGTACAGCTACCCCACCCCCCTTCCTGGAAGCACGATCCAGCCTGTGTATGTTGTACCCAGGTGGTAACACTTTATTGTCTGTAGTGTTAGGTTTTAACCAGGTTTCAGATAAACAGAGACTCTCAGGGGAGTGGACATCCAGAAGTGTATGCAATTCATGTACCTTGTTATTAATGCTTCTAATATTGAGATGACAGGCTAGGAGAGAGTTAGTTGGCCTATTAATTGTAGGTTTGTAGCTTAGATTGCAAGTAGAGGGGGTATGTGTATCTGAAGTGGGTGCGCCAGGGTTGGGGTGAATATTACCACCAAGTATTAGGTTAAGTCTATACTTGGTGATGAACTTCAGGAATTTATTTATTAGTCTGTGGTAGTGTTTAGATCTAGAGCTAATGTGCATGGGGTTGAGATATTGATAGACTGAACAAGATTTATTTTTATTTATTTATCATTTGTTGACCGGGAAAGTCTGACTAGGTTCCACAGAGCCTGTTTTCAGCGGAGGCCCAGGGAGAAATGCTCCAGATGCATGTCTTTGGAATGTGGGAGGAAACCGGAGTACCCGGAGGAAACCCACGCAAACACAGGGAGAACATGCAAACTCCACACAGAAGGCACCCCAGCCGAGAATCGAACCGGTGAACCTCTTGCTGTGAGGCGACAACGTTAACCGCTGCACCACTGTGCTGCCCAATGTTGGATGTTGATGTTGGATAGGACCTGGTAGTGTAAGTATGCTTGAAGGTGGGAGGATTTACGGCTGGGGAGATAGTATGGCCTTTCAGGACCTGAAATCCCGTGAGAAAGTGGTTTTCATACAAGGTAAGGAGGTATGCTGCGAACAAGAGGGGTAGTAAAGAAGAGTATATCATTATCTGTGATTCATCTAGTGAGTTAAAGAACTGTTTTACCTGGTGATGCAACACCAGAAGATAGGGTGGTGAGGTAAAGGTACTGAAAGGGTTATGGGAGAATGCCAGATGAAAGCCAACAGGTGCTATTAAAATGTAGGTAGAAGAATGGGGGTGGGAGGAATTATCCTAGATAAAAGCAGATAGGATCTAGAAAGTGGGGGAGTGGCTATAGTACTATAAATTTAGAGGTACTGGGGCGTGAGGGAATTGGGGGCAGGGAGGGGAGCGAAGAGAGCCTGAGTGTAGCGAGGGCGAATGTAGCGGGACTATTGCAGTTTACAAGGTTTCCTAAGGTGTCCTAAAGCTATAAGGTAAGTATTGTAGTTCTTAATGCAAGAGTCAGTTTACTTAAGTTACAGGGGAAGGAGGCAAACACTCAAGTGGAAAAAAGAGCCCCATGGCTGACCAAAATAGTGACCTGTTTACTTACACAGCACTGTAAGTGAAAGCTTAACAGATGCTTTTTGTGTGCAACCTACTCTGCTTAAATGCTGAGAGAAACTGATTTTGTTATGTGATCAATTGCAGTCCTGTAGACTCCGTTTTGTAGGGGACTGCAGAGTTCAATCTGCTTAAATGCTGAGAGAAACTGATTTTGTTATGTGACCAATTGCAGTCCTGTTGACTACGTTTTGTAGGGAACTGTGGAGTTCAAACTGAGTCACACCAGGTCAGCCAAGGGGGGAAGAGAGAGGGAAATCATAAGCACCTAGATTTGAAAATCATGGTAAGCCTGATAACTGTTCTTAGACAGCATAAGTCTGACACTAGTCTGTTTGTGTGTTTTAGCTTGTCAGGTAAGGTGACAGTTAATAGTTTAATAGATTAGCATGTGTGTGTGGTTTAAGCCTGCTGAAGGTTTTCTTTTGAAATAGCATGTATTTTGCCTTACATAACAACTGTCAGTTCTGGTGTATCATTACACTAAAATAACAATAAAGTGCACCCAATTGCTTATTTTTGTCCATTTGACACAAAATTAACTTACAATTTTTACATGAGAATTATTTTCTGTCGGCTATTACCTCAGCAGTTTGCATTTTTGTGGGTGGGCCTCCCTGCCTTTAAGGCAGAGACAGCTGCTTGCAGTAGTCTGACTCTCTCGTTTTCTCACTTCTTGATGCTTATCTCCTTTGAGGAAGGTTGTCTCCTGCTCTGTCAGATAAGCCGGTCACTGTGTACTCCATGTACAATGCCAGCATTATGCCAGTTTAGTCAGGAGGTTACATTTACTAAGACATTTCCTTGTTAGCCCTTGCTACCTCATCCTGTAAATCTTTGAGTATGTCTTCATTTACTCAGGCTATATAAATTAAAAGAAAAAAGCAACTTTGTTGGGATAAATGATGAAGACATTATAGGTCATAGGTTCATAGGTAGGTACTAGGCTATTGGCCCTAGGGCCTATATAAGGCTAGCCAAATGGTACCCTGGCTTTCACCACCCAAGAAAATTATTTTCCTGTGCCCCTGTTGAGCAGAGCCACAGAAGTGATCTCCAGGGTAAATTTCCTATCTCCCATCCAGTCATCAAGATTTTTCTTGAAGAGTGCTAATGAGGAGCTTTGTTTGATATAGATAGGTAGTTTGTTTCAGAGTATGGGAAGTCTCTGGGACAGGAATCTATCCCTCCAGCATGTTCTGTTTATTGTGGTGACAAGGTTTAGGTCCCTAGAGTGTGTAGCTCAGAGGGCTTGAGATTTCTTTAAGTGGAGCATGTCCAACAGCTCTGGGTTTGACATAGCTTTGTATGTTAGGCAGAGATCACCTCTGAGTAGGTGATATGCGACAGAGTAAAGCTGGAGTTTTTTGAAATGGTCTGCATAGGGCAACTGTTTGATGCCAGTAATCCTCTTTGTGAGGTATTTCTGTGGCCTTTCCAGTTGTTGTAGATGTCTTGTGAGGTACATACCAAAAGGGGCATTGTACTCTATGATGGGTCTAATGAGTGATGAGTTGAGGGGAACAATGACCTTTTTTTCCAGGATGAGAAACCTTTTGTGATGAGGTGTGCCCCGTAGAAGGATTTCCTGACTACTGTGGTGATGTGATTATCAAAAGAGAGACTACTGTCCACCTGTGTCCCAAAGTCTCTTATCACACTTTTGGTGTTAAGTATACTACCGCCTATGTTGTAGTTTATGGGTACAAAGTTTTTACCAAAGGGGATGACAATGCACTTTTTGACATTGAGCTCGAGGCCATGGCTTTGACACCAGGCATCTGTCTCAGTGAGGCTCTTTTGTAGGATGTCCACATCGTTAGTAGTTTCGATTATGGCTCCTAATTTGCAGTCATCTGTGAACTTTAATAGCTAAAGACCTTCTGTGTTAGCCTGTACTTCAGAGAAGTAGATACCAAACAGGAGAGGACCCAGGACTGAACCCTGTGGTAACTCCACTTGTCACTGTTCTGAAGTTGGATTTATAGTCTGCTACTTTTACAGTGTCGGCTCTGTCAGTGAGCCAGTTGGCAACTCATCTTGTGACATAGGGATTTATGCCTAGTTTAGTGAGTTTATCTATAATGCCAGAGTGGGGGATGGTGTTGAAAGCCTTGGCAAGCTCTAGATAGGCTGTGTGAACCACCTTACCCACATCTACAGCTTTGGTGACCGCTTTAAAGAAGTCTGTTAGGTTTAGGAGACATGATCTGCCTTTTACAAACCGGGTAGGGTCCAGAGTTTGGAGGTTACCAATGTCATTGTTTATAAGTTCCATGATGATACATTCCATAACCTTGCAGACCAGGCTCATCAGGCTAATGGGGCTGTAGTTCCCGGGGTCCGTGGTGGCTCCCCCTTTATGAAGTGAGATGACCATTACTGTGCACCATTCAGTGGGCACAAAGCCTGAGTTGAGGCTATGATTGAACATGGTACTTAGGTGGGGTGCCAGTTCATTTTGTAGTTTGTGTAGAACGCAGCCTTAGATGTTGTCAGGTCCTATGGATGCTGTGTTCTTGGCTTTGGAGAGTCTGTTTTTACCTATGCAGCCGTGATTACAGGAACTTTGCATTCTTCCAGTATAGAGATGGGCCCTTTAGGGGGTGAGAGAGGGATAAAGTTAGCACTGAACCTATCTGCCAGGATGTTATCAATATCAGTTGGTTCTGTATATTTAGTGCCATTGTGCTGTAACTCAGCGCAGCTCTGAGTGTTGCCATTGTGATTCTTGGCATAGCTATAGAATGCTTTGTGGTTGCCTTTAGAATCAGTGGCAATTTTGTTTTCGTAACTAGCTTTGAAGGATTTTATGAGGGATCTTAGCTTCTTACTGAGGCTGACCAGGGAGTTCCTCCAATCATGGGATTTTACTCTTTTTTGCAACAGTTTTTTTCTTCTGTTGTAGAGTTTGTTTATGGCAGGAGACCTCCAGATTTCTTTCCTTTTTTTGGAGGATAGCATCTTGCTTCTGTTAGGGATGATCCATGCACTTGTGTAAGTGCTTATAAAGTACATTTGTCTAGGATTCAGAAGTCATACCTCTATTGTCTGTCAGCATGGGTGTCGTGAAGTTTGCTACTTCTGTCTTAAGAAGCGTGAAGTTGGCTTTGGAGAAATGTTTTACGGTGGTTTCCCCTAATGGGGGGTGGGGGTGGGATGTGGATGTCTAGGGTGATTAGCTTGTGTTAGGATCTGACCAACAAGGAATTGACCTCTGGTGTGGAACATCAGTTGCGCATGTTGGTAATGACCAGGTCTAGGATATTGCTGTCTCTGGTGGGGGTGTGGATAAGTTGATCCAAGGCATTGGAATTTATGAATTCCAGAAAAGATTGAGCACAAGAGTTGGTACATGAGTAGTTTTCCCAGTTAATGGTGGGGTAGTTGATATTAGGATACAAGAGTCAGTGAGTTAATGCAACAAACAAGTGTACATTTTACTTTAAATTAGTAATTTGCTTTTAAAGCAATAAATAAACAAATCAATTATAAAACAAACAAATAACTATTTACATAGGTCCAGAACTGATAAATGCATCAAAGTTATACATATCAGCAACAATTAATATTTTTCAAGGTAGTCTTTAAGTTTAAGCCAAGATTTATATGGATGCATAATATTAGAAGTTCTCATCTTTATAGTATGCTCTTTATAGTATGCAATTCATTACTGCAAACAATTTTTGCCATACTAATAAATTCAATACTAGAGGAGGGTAATTTTACTTTTCCAATTTTTAGTAATTCCTTTTTTGGCTGTAACAAGAATAGACCAAAGAAGAGGCACTTTTTTGGAATTATCTCAGGAACTGGAGCATTACATGAAACTAAAGATTTAGAGATATTATAGCTATCTGACCATAGAGATTGATTTAAGTTATTCCAAAAAGGGGAGATGACTTTACATTCATATACCATATGTGTCCAGTTAGCTATTATTTCAGAATCACATCCTCAGTATTTAATTCTATTTGATTTATACATAATTGCAATTTTATTAGGAGTGACAAAAGTTCTGTGTAAGGATTCCAACTGAATATTTTCCAGTATAAAGAAGATGTGGTTTTATCTGTAGATTTTAATATTATTTTCTTGAATTCTTCAGATAATTCTTCTTTATTCATTTTTAAGGAGCAGTTCCAATAGGAATTGTCTAAATTTGTGAAACCTAACTTAAGAATTTTAGAATTCCAATAATTTGGGAAACAATTTCTTATCTAGGTTAAATATCTTATTAATCCCTGTGTTCACTAAGTTTCTAAATATTTGTAAAATTAATCAATTCTCAGAATCTTGATTGTATATGGACCTTACATTTTCAACAGTATATGATATCAGTGTCACTTAAATATTGATGCCAATAAATTACATTACTGTTTTGTTTCAGTGCTAGCATTTTTTGATTATCAGGTGATATTCTGGTGATTTACATTAATAATAATTTTTTCACTACTTATTAGGCACTCTAAGTATTCTGCTATTATTCCTACCTGGTTTGAGGGCTGTGAGATCACGTCTCAGCTGCATGTCTGAATGAGCTGACATAGGATGTGTGTGTGTGTGTGTGTGTGTGTGTGTGTGTGTGTGTGTGTGTGTGTGTGTGTGTGTGTGTGTGTGTGTGTGTGTGTGTGTGTGTGTGTGCATGCGTATGTAATGTAGTAGACTGCTGGTGCAGGGCCTGAGCCTAGTCAAAAATTACTTTTTATTAAAGGGGGTTTTCTTCATTCAGTTTAACTAGTCATTATATTGACTACAGTTGGTTTTATTGTATGTTCACATTTAATTTTACAAAACTTTTTTTTTTTTCTGTTAAGGATTGCATTCTTACCAGAGAATAATAATAATTACATTTTTCCAGCCATGTAAACATCTCAGAAGTTTAGGTCCAATTGAAAATGGATAACCTCAGAAGTGGAGGATTTACTTGTGGATCTCAGAGGGAATGCAGATCATCAGTCAGGAGCTTCTTTGGGTAGTCAGAGCAAGAAGGCAAGAATGCTGTACAGGCAGACCCCAAGGAGAGGAAACAAATGTTTTCAACACAGTGAGGTGTTGGTCTCAGAACGGGGCATCAGTACTCACATCTGTAGAGCAGCCTGCAGTAAATCCTATGGTAGATTCACCTCCACCCACCTCAGCAAGTAACATGGTTAATAAAGATTGCCCTGAAGAAGGTAGCCTGAGGGTTAAAGTAATTTGTTGAGAATGTTTAAGAGTTTTTAGATGCTTTGGATAAGGAAGGCAGAACTAGACATTTTGACTTAGTTGTTGAAGAAAGGGCTTGGCAATTTGTAGCAAGTACACCCAAAAGATTCTAGGGGTGAGATTATGGATGCAGCTGCCTCCTCTTCCTTGACCTTTTCCCAGCTTTCTATATTAATCAGCAATCTATTGTGGGACAAGGGAGATTTTTAATGGCTATGAGACACAGCAATGAAGAGACGTCATTGTTTGGCCCAAGACTTCTTATATCAGGTGTTTTTATTGCAGTACTTATCCCTGTCATAGTTAAGGAAATAATCTGACACAGGGATTACGTCGATGCTTTTGACTTGATCAATGCTGAAGGAATTTAGCTTCTTTTATATACCGATGGGTCAGGAGTCAAGGACTTAGCAGTGGATCTTGCTGCTTTAGGGAAGAGACAAATGAGTAAGCTTAAGCTGAGAAATTGGGATAACTGGATTGTGGTCCTCGTTTTTATATAATGCAATAATTATTGAGAACAACCCTCAGCAGGCATTTCACTATCATATTTTTTTTGACCCTGCATGAACCACACCATTTTAGGAGGGGATTGGTCTGGCTGTACTATGACCAGAAGTTCCAGATAGTGAAGGCAGTGATTAAGGCACTTATGGGATGAGATACAGCTACACACATGACTAAGTTGTTTTATGATGGATAAGTATACTCTATCCATTTTTGGAGGATGAGATGAGCAGACAGACAAGGTAAAGGCTTTCAGGGCCTTTAGTACTAGCAAGAACGCTTGGTTGGCTTATACTTTGCTCATATATTTTCACCATGTGGTAAAGGACATCCAATAGTTAAATGCTGGGCAACAATAAGGCAGTCACTAGGCAGGTTTTCCGCTAAGGCAGACATGGCATACAGCTATATCTCCTTTTGGAGCAACTCAGCAGGGTCAGGGAACTACTTCATTTCAAAGCAATTTGTACAGGTAGACCCAAACACCCCCATTAAAAAAGACGTTGTTAGCCAATGCATTACAGAATTGCACGAATGCTCAAGTGCTGCAGGATTTATTACAGGTCTTTGATTTGGGATTTTCTATAAAAATCAGATGTTTTCCTCAGTGGGAAAACTTGCAGGAATTTGAAGCCAGTTACAGGTAAAGAGGAGGCCATCAGAAACTACTTAATAAGGTGATATATGCAAGCAGAACCATAGCAGGCTCTTCTAACATCTAGTGCCATTTCTTGTTCTGACAACCCTCAAGTAAAAAAAAAATCTATGATTTGGCTGGGGCTCCTAAACATCAGGAGCTAAACAGGTCCCTTTTCTGCACCCAGACCACATTTCAGCTGAGAAGAAAAAAAAAGCCTTTTCCTTCTGCTTTTAAGCAGTAGCAAGCCACTTGCTACATTTATAACAAACAAAGTGCTAAAATGCTTCAGTACTTAAACAAGAAAAGTATAAAAATTCATTTCTGTACCAGTTTCAGAAATGCTGGTACAGAAATGAATAACAGTGCTGCACTATGCGAATTATCGATTGGCATGTCCTGATCATGCACTCCCTAACAACTTGTGCCCAGGGTGCCTGGCCTCTTCACCCCCACACTAGTAACACTACTGTCAAGCAGGGTAGCTCATCCCCTCAAAGTCCCCCCCTGTTCCTTTTAGAACTTCCCTGTTAAGTATTAACCCTAAAAGGAAGAAAGGGGTGTTCAGGCTAATGCATCATTTGTTCATCCCCAAAGGTTCCTCTGTCAATGAATGCATTGACAAAGAAGATGCCCCATTGCACTATGCACCATTGGATAAGGCCATCCGACTCATTAAGAAATACTGGGATTCTTGGATAGCAAAATTAGACCCTGAGAGAACATTTTCTTTCCTTTCTTTTCCTTTCCTTTCCTTTCCTTTCATAGGTTCATAGGTAGGTACTAGGCTATTGGCCCTAGGGCCTATATAAGCCTACCCAAAAAATGTACCCTGGCTTTCGCCACCCAAGAAAATTATTTTCCTGTGCCCCTGTCGAGCAGAGCCACAGAAGTGATCCCTGGGGTGAATTTCCCATTTCCCATCCAATCATCATGATTTTTCTTGAAGAGTGCTAATGAGGAGCTCTGATTGACATAGATAGGTAGTCTGTTCCAGAGTATGGGAAGTCTCTGGGACAGGAATCTATCCCTCCAGCATGTTCTGTTTATTGTGGTGATAAGGTTTAGGTCCCTAGAGTGTGTAGCTCAGAGGGATTGGGATTTCTTTAAGTGGAGCATGTCCAACAGCTCTGGGTTTGACATAGCTTTGTATGTTAGGCAGAGATCGCCCCTGAGTAGGCGATATGCGATGGAGTAAAGCTGTAGTTTTTTGAGACGTTCTGCGTAGGGCATCTGTTTGAGACCAGTAATCCTCTTTGTGAGGTATTTCTGTGGTCTTTCCAGTTGTTGTAGATGTCTTGTGAGGTACATACCAAAAGGGGCATTGTACTCTATAATGAGTCTAATGAGTGATGAGTAGAGGGGAACAATGACCTCTTTTTTCTGGATGAGAATCCTTTTGTGATGAGATGAGCCACGTAGAAGGATTTCCTGACCACTGTGGCAATGTGATTATCAAAGGAGAGACCACTGTCCACCTGTGTCCCAAGGTCTCTTATCACATTTTCGGCATTAAGTAGGCTACCAGCTATGTGGTAGTTCATGTGTACAGAGTTTTTATCAAAGGGGGTGACAATACACTTTTTGGCATTGAGCTTCAGGCCATGGCTTTGACACCAGGTATCTGTCTCAGTGAGGCCCTTTTGTAGTTTGTCCACATCATTAGGAGTTTCGATTATGGCTCCTAGTTTGCAGTCATCTGTAACTTTGTTAGCCAAAGACCTTCTGTGTTAGCCTGCACTTCAGAGAAGTAGATACCAAACAGGAGAGGACCCAGGACTGAACCCTGTGGTACTCCACTTGTCACTGGTCTGAAGTCGGATTTCAAATCCGCTACTTTCACAGTGTGGGTTCTGTCCATGAGCCAGTTGGCAACCCATCTTGTGACATAGGGATTTATACCTAGTTTAGTGAGCTTATCTATAATTCCAGAGTGGGGGATGGTGTTGAAAGCCTTGGCAAGATCTAGATAAGCTGTGTGAACCATTTTACCCTCATCTATGGCTTTGGTGACTGCTTCAAAGAAGTCAATCAGGTTTAGGAGACATGATCTGCCTTTTACAAATACAAACTGGGTAGGGTCCTGAGTTTGGAGATTACCAATGTCTTTGTTTATGAGTTCCACGATGATATGTTCCATGGCCTTGCAGACCAGGCTCATCAGGCTAATGGGGCGGTAGTTCCCAGGGTCCCGCATGGCTCCCCCTTTGTGGAGTGGGATAACCGTCGCAGTGCGCTATTCAGTGGGTACAAAGCCTGAGGTGAGGCTATGATTGAACATGGTACTTAGGTAGGGTGCCATTTCATTCTGTAGTTTGTGTAGAACGCAGCCTGGGATATTGTCAGGTCCCATGGATGATGTGTTCTTGGCTTTGGAGAGTGTGTTTTTTACCTGTGCAGCCATGATTATAGGAACTTTGCATTCTTTCGGTATAGAGATGGGCCCTCTAGGGAGTGAGAGGGGGGGTAAAGTTAGCACTGAACTTATCTGCCAGGATGTTGGCAATATCAGTTGGTTCTGTATATTTAGTGCCATTATGCTGTAACTCAGGGCAGATCTGAGTGTTCCCATTTAGATTCTTGACATAGCTATAGAATGCTTTGTGGTTGTCTTTAGAGTCAGTGACAATTTTGTTTTCGTAACTAGCTTTGGAGGATTTTATGAGGGATCTCAGCTTCTTACTGAGGTTGACCAGGGAGTTCCTCCAGTCATGGGATTTTACTCTTTTTAGCAACAGTTTCTTTCTTCTGTTGTAGAGTTTGTTTATGGCAGAGGACCACCAGATTGGCTTCCTTTTTTGGAAGATAACATCTTGGTTCTATTAGGGATAGCATGATCCATGCACTATCCTTTCCTTTCCTTTCCTTTCCTTTCCTTTCCTATCCTTTCCTTTCCTGTCCTTTCCTTTCCTTTCCTTTCCTTTCCTTTCCTGTCCTTTCCTTTCCTTTCAATTCCTTTCCTTTCTTTTCCTTTCCTGTCCTGTCCTTTCCTTTCCTTTCATTTCCTTTCCTTTCCTAACAGTCTTTGAGAAGATAAATAACTCCTGGGCATGTGTTTTAAAGAATACTTTTACTTAGATATGGCCATTCCCATGGGCTGTGTGGTGGCATACACCAAATTTCAAACATTTAGCACAAACTTTCATAGGTGTTGCCAGCAGAGATCTGCTTGTAGAAGTTCATTACCTGGATGACTTTTTGATCATTGCCAGCAAGATGAAGGGTACTAAGGAGGGCATAGGTTCATAGGTTCATAGGTTCATACTAGGCTATCTGCCCGAGGGCATTTATAAGCCTAGCCATAGTTTTGTGGCTTACGCCACCCCTTAGTTTGGAGAAAGTGTGCCCATTATTTAGCTGTGCCTCTGTCGAGCAGTGACACTGAGGTAACCCCTGGGGTGTATCTGCGATCTCCCATCCATTGGTCAAGATTCCTCTTGAACAAGGCCAGCGAGGTGCTCTGCCTCACATAAACCGGGATTTTGTTCCACAGCATAGGGAGTCTTTGGGTGATGAATCTATCCCTCCAGCACGTTCTATTAATAACCGTGTCGAGGTTTAAGTCACCCACCCTTGTGGCTCTGAGGGATCTAGATTTTTTGAGATGAAGCATATTCATCAAATCTGGGTTTGACATGGCCTTGTATGTCAGGCATAGGTCACCTCTGAGTAAGCGGTACGCAACTGAATATAACTGTAGTTCTTTCAGTCGTGCAGCATAAGACAGATTTTTGAGACCCTTTATCCTTTTGGTGAGGAACTTTTGTGGCCTCTCCATCTGCTGCAAGTGTCGGGTCAGATACATTCCGAATGGGGCATTGTACTCGATCATTGGTCTGATGAGTGATGAGTATAGGGAGACTATGACTTCCCTTGATCTAGATGTGAATCCCTTCATGATAAGGTGTGCAATGTAGAAGGTCTTCCTAACTACTTTAGCAATATGAGTGTCGAATGAAAGGCTACTGTCAACCTGGGTTCCCAGGTCCCTAATAACTTCTTCTGTGTTCAGGGGATTGCCACCTATATGGTAGCTAGGGGTAACCTTATTTTTCCCGAAGGGTATGACTATGCATTTCTTGGCATTTAACTTGAGGTCATGGCTCTGGCACCAGTTATCCATTTCTGTGAGACCCTTCTGAAGGATATCTGTGTCGGATGTGTTCTCAACTACGGCCCAGTTTGCAGTCATCTGCGAACTTTGTCAGCCATAACCCTCCTGTGTTTGCTTGTACTTCAGAAAAGTAGATGCCAAACAAGAGTGGGCCCAGGACTGAGCCCTGTGGGACACCACTTGTGACAGGCTTAGAGTCTGACATGGCGCCAGCAACTCTGACCCTGTGGGTTCTGTCACTCAGCCAGTTTGCAACCCATCTTGTAATGTATGGGTTTACATTTAAGTTGATGAGTTTTCAATGATACCCGAGTGGGGTATTGTATCGAAAGCCTTCGCCAGGTCTAGGTAGGCTGTATGGACTGCCTTTCCTCGTCAATGGCCTTGGTGACTGTTTCAAAAAGTCAACCAAGTTTAAAGGCATGATCTGCCTTTGACAAAGCCAAACTGGGTTGGATCCAAAGTCTGCAAATTCCCTATGTCTTTATTTATGAGATCCATTATGATCCTTTCCATGGCTTTGCAGATCAGGCTTGTCAAGCTAATGGGACGGTAATTTCCAGGGTCGGTGGAGGCACCGCCTTTGTGGAGTGGGACCACAGTCGCTGTGCCACTCCTGGGTGCATCCGGAGGTGAGACTAAGATTAAACAGCTGTCCTAACTGTGGGTTTAATTCCTCGTTGAGTTCATGGAGCACACAGCCGGGGACACCATCAGGTCCCATGGATGCTGTGTTCTTTGCCTTGGAGAGAGCAGTTCTCACCTGAGCGTTGGAGATGTTTGGGGAGCTACAATCATTTGGTATAGATATCTCTTCTTTGGGGGGAGGGGGGGAGAAGTTTGCACTGAACCTGTCAGCCAGTATGTTGGCAATGTCTGTAGGATCAGTAATCTTCACATCATTTTGAACTAATTCTGAGCATATATGGGAGTTTCCTCCTAGGTTTCTGACATAGCTAAAGAATGCTTTATGGTTGTCTTTAGAGTCCTTAGCTATTTTTTTCTCAAAATTAGCTTTGGATGATTTTATGAGAGCTCTTAGCTTTTTACTTATAGTGATCAGCGGTGTCTTACCTTTTAAGGATTTTGCTCTATCTTGTAGTAGCTTTCTCCTTTTATTGTAGAGTTTGTTTATGGCTGGCGTCCACCAGACTGGACGCTTGCCTTTGGTACAAAGAGTCTTTGTTTTGCTTGGGATTGCCTGATCCATGCAGCCCTGCAGGTGCTGGTAGAAGGCATTTGTAAGTGATTCAGCGGTTTGAGTAATGTTAACCCGCCGGCTCAGGGGCCTTAAAGGAGACCACACTAGTCTTTAGAAGTGTGAAGTCGGCATAGTTCAATGCACCTGTTTATATCAACACCTTGAGGTGCCACTTATTGAGGGAAAGACTGAGGAGACATGTATCACTGGGACTCCTGGTTCTTGAAACTGTGTCATTCTTGTCACTTAGGCTGCCATATGCCAAGTTATATGACTTCAGGTAGGTTATTAATGTATTCCTAGCTGTTAAAATTAGAGTAAGGGAAGTTATGTAGCATTTGGCTCTAGTCAATTTTGCCTGCAGTGCAGTTTCCCAGTGTAGAACAGTTATCAGATCTTTGGCTAATTTGTTGAAAGGTGTTCACAAGAAGCACCATCTAGCAAGAGTTACTAAATGGGTGAAGAATGACCTCCACTTGTGATGTATCTCCCCTGCTGACTACAATAGTATCCCCTATGACAAGATGACTGAGTATCACCAGATGCACTTCACCATTTCACTAGTGCAACTGGGGGTTATGGGATGGGTCTTACTTGGAAGGTCAGAGGTTTGTACTTTATAGTCAGCAGCTTGGCCAATGGAATGAAATACAGATGTTACTTTTTTAGTACCCATGCCAGTTTGGGTTGTAACAGTAGTTTAACAGAAGAAATTTCACAACAATAGAGCATCATTCAGACTGCAAGGCCTTGGTTGGGGTGTTAGTAGTCATAAGACATCCAGGTCAGCCTGGGTATAGTCCTTGTTAAGCTTTTTAGTTCTTCACAGTCTCCAAATCAGCTTATTATTGTCTGACAAGCATGTCCCTGGAGATCACAGTTTGATAGCCAATACTTTTTCTCACCTACAGATATCCACATTTTGCAGTTTGGCATGAGAGGCAAAGAACAACCCCACCACTATTTTGCCAGAAATTTGGATGATTGGAGAGGAGTGATGACCCATCCATTAAGGAATTCTTTAGCAGTTAGCATTAAAAAAGCTTATAGGGTGGCCCTTCTCTCATACTGGAAGTTTTACAACAACTTGCCACACCAGTAAAGGCTCTTGTCTCTGTATCTTACTATTTGTTATATTGTATCTAGGTGCTGATTGAATGAGGCAGTTAAGGTCATTCAAATTCAGCTCTCTACTTTTAGTTGATCTCAGCTTCTTACTGAGGCTGACCAGGGAGTTCCTAGTTTAAAGAAGCTTGATAGAAATATATTGGGTGGAGAATTCCTGTCTAATTTTTCATTGGATTCTTCTACATCTATAGACAATCCCTTCATAGCCAGCAGTAGCAATTTAAGCAGGGAACACTGCTCTACTATGAGGTCACAAATTAATTTGACCAAAAAATCTTTGTAGATTGAAAGTTTAATTTATGTTTTTTTACTTCTTTACTAGCCACAGCTTGAAGTTATGGGAACGAGTAGTGGAAGCTAGGTTAAGAAGGGAGGTGATGATTAGTGATCAGCAGTATGGTTTCATGCATGGAAAGAGAACGACAGATGCAATGTTTGCTCTGAGAGTGTTGATGGCAAAATATAGAGAAGGTCAGATGGAGTTGCATTGTGTCTTTGTGGACATGGAGGAAACATATGATAGGGTGCCTAGAGAGGAGTTGTGGTATTGTATGAGGAAGTCGGGAGTGGCAGAAAAGTATGTAAGAATGATACAGGATATGTACGAGGATAGTGTGACAGTGGTGAGGTCTGCAGTGGGAGTGACAGATGCGATTAAGGTGGAGGATGGATTACATAAAGGATCAACTTTGAGCCCTTTCTTATTTGCAATGGTGATGGACAGGTTGACAGACGAGATCAGATAGGAGGCCCCATGGACTATGATATTTGCAGATGACATTGTGATCTGTTGTGAGAGTAAGGACCAGGTTGAGGACGCCCTGGAGAGGTGGAGAGGTGGAAATATGCTCTAGAGAGGAGAGGAATGAAGGTCAGCAGGACTAAGACAGAATATATGTGTGTGAATAAGAGGAAGGCTAGAGGAATGGTGATGATGCAGGGAGTAGAGTTGGTGAAAGTGGATGAGTTTAAGTATTTGCCATCCATGAGGATTGGAAATTCTGGTTATTTGGATTAATAGATAAACTGTCTCTCCCCATTTACAAGCCTTGGAGGTGGGTCAGGTGCTGTCTACTCTCATAAAGATAACTTGTGCAAATGAGAGGAAATCTAGGAAATCCATGTCGTTGATTCGGGTTGACTCTCTCTCATGTGTAACCATGTAAATAACATTCTGTACTCTTTAAAAGAGGCTAAACAAATTGTTAAATTATCATCTGTGTGGAAATTTTTCTTTGCTGCTTATGGGAGTAGATGACTGCCATTACTGGTGATTAACATGATTTGTACTAATATTTTAATTTAACACGTATTATAAATTGTGTACATAGATATATTCTATTTTAGATATATTAACAGCTGTTTCTGTTTATACGTTCACTGTTCCGTTCTCTACTGTTGTCTAGTTTGCAAGGTTTTCTTACTGTCACAAACACCAATAAAATGCAGTTGAAAAAAAGGACAGAAAAAAAAAACTAGGCCTTGAAATGTCACACCCCTGTGTTCTGCTATCCAGTCTTCATCTCTGCATATTTGGAAAGAGAAAAACAAAAGCATCACTAAACTTAATTACATATGGACAAGCAAACAAAATGAAGAAGAACATTTACTGGGTTAATACTTATATTTAATCATCCAATACAATTTTTGTATGTTTGGTGTCCAAATAAATGAATCCTCAGTAATATATACACGTGCACGCATGTATATATGCATGCAGTCTCACATGTACAGACACAACCACACACATACCTTAGGTGCAGCATGACTAGCTCCTTCTGATGTTTATTACTGCAAAAAGTGTACAAGTCGCAATAATTAAAAAAAAGTCATAGAAAACTGAAGAATATCTGTGATTGACAGTAAGGCTAAATCACGCAAAACAAATATGATACTTATTAGAAAAATGCACAAAAAAGATTTAGAATTTGAAAAATTTAGATACGCACTGTTTATAGTCTGCCTGAACTGCTATCCAAAAATTTATAAAAATATATTCAATGAGTCAGTTAGCCACACTTGCCCAGTAAATGCTATACATATATCTTCCCAACAAAGTGAATTTCTGCCCACCTTTTTGACTTTACTGACAATAGCCATATTACTTAATCTTAACTCAAGAGAAAATAACATTATAATCTCTATTGCAGGATCTAGTTCATAAACTTGCAGCCTGAACAACAACAGCCTAAATCCTCCACCTGACCAGTTCTTTATTTACGTAGATATTCAATAGCTATACTATCCATCTCCAGTTATCTAATACAGTGAACAACAACACAGGAAATGGTATAAATAACTGCCCAGTTTATAATCATTTGAGTTCTCCAGGAGGAAAAATATGAGAGGTGATGTATTTCTCTCCCACACATATGAGCTAGTTTGATGCACTGCCTTAAATGTGTTGGTCAAACTAGGTTGACAGAAATCAGTTGCAAAACACTTTATATTATACTGTCTTCTTATATCATGTGACAGGACAGCAGGATCATATTTTTTTCAGTAAATTGCATTTGTCAAAAAGAGTGTGGGACAAGAAGAGAAACTCAAATCCTGCAAGGTATTTTTTTTCCTTCAGCTTGACTATGTCCGAATGTTACAGAGACATTCTCTATCTCATCATGTTGTATGAAATAACATGAATTGGGAAGGGTGACATGATAGCATGCACAAATGTGTGAATGTAAAGAAGGAATATGAAGTCTGTCCTTCTGCTTTTGTTGGAGTTACAGGGCATGATAACGCAGATTATTTCTAATCGTTAGATGAGCAGCCCATAGCAGCAGGTGTGGTTACTACATCCATCACTAGTCATGTCGGGCAGATTGGCAGGCATTTAGCTTAGACTCACACTGAGGGTGTCACAGTCAAATCAGTAAATATAATTAAAAATACATATCATGGTGTAAATGACATATGTCTGACTACACCCATGTTTTTCTGAAAGCTAAATTCTATTAAAGCAAATCAAAGCAATGTTTAGGCATTGCTGGAGAAGAATGTGCTTGGAAGTATTTCAAAAGATGCATGGCTGCTAAGGGCTTGTGAGTATTGCCAAGAAAAAAATCTGCGTTTTAAGAGTGTGTTAGTGTAAGAACACCAACTATTGCTTGTATGCATATGCAAAGGTGCTCGTACTGCATTTTGGCTGGGACAAGGCCATACAGTAAAAGTAATGCATGTTACTGAAGGTAGATAAAATTTTAAAATGACTGGACAAAACAGGCATGCTATTTTATTAAGATTACTTCATTGAAGAAAATCATTAATGTGAACTGATAAATTCTTATAAGATGTTTACACTATACTAATTTTCAGGTAATTTAATATGTGTAACTATTGTAGAGGGAAATGAAAATTCATAGTAAATCTAATGTGCTCACAGATATTTGCTGTTATTTATTGCCATCTTGCATATCATGCAAGATTGGGAAGTAACCTTTCATAAAATGTAAGGAGATGTTATTTATAAAATGATTTACACTATAGTGCAATAGATTACAACTGAGCAATCATTTCTATCCTCAGATTCTAAGCTACATGTATTAGCAGCAGTCTATGGACATGGTCTGTGTATATTATGCCCCATGTGCTTCACAACCCAATTCTCTGATGTGGAACTTGCACAGGACAGTGATTCACAGATGTCTGTAAGTGCATGTTTGAGCAGAGTACTGTTATAACTGTGTTACACCCCTAACTGGCAGTGAGACAATGCAGTTCATCAGCATCTCAACAGCAGGTACAAGTACGACTCAGTCATTGTCCATGCTGGTGTCAACGACCTGAGACGTACCTCCTTGGACTACATGAAAAGGGACATCGAGGAGCTCTCTGATTATGTAGCCCAGGCAGGTATGACCCTGACCTTGAGCAGTATCCTACCTTCACCTAGAATGATGCCACAATACAGTGATAAGATGATCAGCTTTAATAATTGGCTTAAATTCTGGTGTCATTCAAAGGGGATCCAATGTCTGTCTGCCTGGGATGACATGCTGGACAAGCCACGCTGCCAAGGGACGGCTTGCACCTGTCACCCTGGGCTTCGGATATTAGCAAAGGCTCTTGCCACCCCATAGTGCCTTTTTAGGCAAGGCTCAAATTCTAAACCTACCACCCTAGAACACCCAAAAGGAAAAAAACTAAGGGTAATGCTGCTCAATGCCAGAAGTCTCAATCTCAAGATGCACGCACTCGAGGCCCTTCTCAATATGGAGAACATCGATGTCTGTGCTGTAACAGAAACCTGGTTCAAGGCTCCTGAGAGCACCCCAGCACTAACAGGTTTCACCTCATATCATGCCCAGCCCCAAAATCCGGACAACACCAAGAAAGGAGGGTGTCCATATTCATAAAGGACACCCACACCTCAAGGTTGGTGGCAACGACTAATGCATCGGAGACCATCCAGGTGCAATTAACCATAGGCAAGACTGCTCTGCAAATTGTAGCATGTTACAGGCCACCCTCTCAAACTCAGGAACCTCACATGGCCTTCCTGAAAACATTGGAGGATAAATGTATCTCCAAACACCATCATACTAGGTGACTTCAACTACCCTAATATAGACTGGGAACACTACTCAAGCCCAAACACTCTAACCCAAAGATTCCTGGAGTTCATAAACTCAAATGCCATGGAAAACTAGTCACCATCCCCACAAGAGGAGAAAACATACTTGATCTCATCATCACGAACATGGGATCAAAATGTTCAACACCGAAGTATACCCCTCACTGGTGAGATCAGATCATAAACTAATCTCGCTGGAGGTCCTCATCCTGCCCCACCTGAAACAAAAAGACCACAGTGAAAAACTTCTCAAAAGCCGATTTCACACTTCTAAAAACTAGTGTGGTCTCCTTTAAGGCCCCTGAGCCAGTGGTAAACATTACTCAAACCGCTGAATCACTTACAAATGCCTTCTACCAGCACCTACAGGACTGCATGGATCAGGCAATCCCAAACAAAACTAAGACTCTCTGTACCAAAGGCAAGCATCAGTCTGGTGGACCCCAGCCATAAACAAGCTCTACAACAAAAGGAGGAAGCTACTACAAGATAGAGCAAAATCCTGAAAAGTAAGACACCTTTGATCATTATAAGTAAAAAACTAAGAGCTCTCATAAAATCATCCAAGACAAATTTTGAGAGAAAAATCGCCAAGGACTCTAAAGACAATCATAAGGCCTTCTTTAGCTAGGTTAGAAACCTAGGAGGAAACTCCCAGATATACTCAGAATTAGTTCAAAATGATGTGAAAATTACTGAACCTACACACATTGCCAACATACTGGCTGACAGGTTCAGTGCAAACTCCCCAAAGGAGAGATATCTATTCCAGAGGATTGTAGCCCCAAACATCTCCAACGCCCAGGTGAGAACTGCCTCACTAAGGCAAAACACAGCATCCATGGGACCGGATGGTGTCCCCGGCTGTGTGCTTCACGAACTCAACGAGGAATTAAACCCACAGTTAGGACAGCTGTTTAATCTTAGCCTCACCTCAGGATCAAGGAGTGGCGCACGGCAACTGTGGTCCCACTTCATAAGGGCGGTGCCTCCACAGACCCTGGAAATTACCGCCCATTAGCTTGACAAGCCTTATCTGCAAAGCCATGGAGAGGATCATAATGGAGCTCATAAATAAAGACATAGGGAACTTGCAGACTTTGGATCCAACCCAGTTTGGCTTTGTCAAAGGCAGATCCTGCCTCTTAAACTTGGTTGACTTTTGAGACAGTCACCAAGGCCATTGATGAGGAAAGGCAGTCCATACAGCCTACCTCGACCTGGCAAAGGCCTTCACACAATACCCCACTCAGGTATCATCAAACTCATCAGCTTGAATGTAAACCCATACATCACAAGATGGGTTGCAAACTGGCTAAGTGACAGAACCCACAGGGTCAGAGTTGCTGGAGCCATGTCAGACTCAAAGCCTGTCACAAGTGGTGTCCCACAGGGCTCAGTCCTGGGTCCACTCTTGTTCGGCATCTACTTTTCTGAAGTACAAGCAAACACAGGAGGGTTATGGCTGACAAAGTTTGCAGATGACTGCAAACTGGGCCATAGTCAACACATCTGACACAGATATCCTCCAGAAGGGCCTCACAGAAATGGATAACTGGTGCCAGAGCCATGGCCTGAAGTTAAACACCAAAAATGCATAGTCATACCCTTCGGGAAAAACAAGGTTACTAGCTACCATATAGGTGGCAATCCACTGAGCACAGAAAAGTCATCAGGGATCTGGGGACCCAGGTTGACAGTAGCCTTCGTTTGACACTCATGTTGCTAAAGTAGTTAGGAAAACCTTCTATATTGCCCACCTGATCATGAAGGGATTCACATCTAGATCAAGGGAGGTCATCGTCCCCCTGTACTCATCACTCATTAGACCTATGATTGAGTACAATGCCCCATTCGGAATGTATCTGACCAGACACCTGCTGCAGCTTGAAAGGCCCCAAAAGTTCCTCACCAAAAGGATAAAGGGTCTCAAAATATGTCTTATGCTGCCCGACTGAAAGAACTCCAGCTCTATTCAGTCTCATACCGCTTGCTCAGAGGTGACCTGTGCCTGACATATAAGGCCATGTCAAACCCAGATTTGATGAATATGCTTCACCTCAAAAATCTAGATCCCTCAGAACCACAAGGGCGGAGACTTAAACCTTGACACGGTTATAAATAGAACGTGCTGGAGGGACAGATTCATCACCCAGAGACTCCCTATGCTGTGGAACAAAATCCCGGTACATGTGAGGCAGAGCACCTTGCTGGCCTTGTTCAAGAGGAATCTTGACCAATGGATGGGAGATCGCAGATATACCCCAGGGATTACTTCAGTGTCACTGCTTGACAGAGGCACAGCAAAATTATAGGCATAGTTTTTATTCAAACTAAAGGGGTGGCGAAAGCCACATAACTATGGGCTAGGCTTATAAATGCCCTTGGGCAGATAGCCTAGTATGAACCTATGAACCTATGAACCAGTCAGGATGAAGCTACTCCACTACGGCCTGCTCAATGAGTAGAGCAGTGTAGGGTGTATGTGATTATGCAAATGTGTATGTCTGTGTGTTTGTGCATGTGTGTGTATACAATATTTTATGTATATGGCTTACCTGTGCAGATGTTTACCACTGTTTTTCATCTCACCAATCATCTCTAATTACATGCCAAAAATAGTGAGCTGAAAAAACATAAAAACACAAAATTATATATACCAACAGCTGAACCACAGTGAAGAAAAGGGAAAAAAAACTAAAAAGTGCACCACTGACTTGCACAATACAACACATTGCAGTGAAACTCACTGCAACATTACATATGTACTCTAAAGCTGCACAGGAAAGTAGCAGCTTAATTGTGTAACTATGCTTCTATCTATCTGTTTATCTATCTGTATATGTAAGGGTCTATGTCACAAGATCACAAGCACAAAAGGCTGAAAACCAAAATATCTAAAAACTCAAAATATCAGACATGGGAATTTGCCCCTTCTCCACCATTGTGTGATCTTACAGTTAGTATATATACTGTAAAATTAGAAGGGGCTGTGGGGGTGCAGAGGACTTTTCCCCCATATTAATAATGCTTTTGCTATTTTGAGTTTTAGATATTTTAGTTTTCAGACTTTTCAGCTTTCATTTTTATGACATAGTCCTATAGATAGACAGAGAAATTATAATTGCATAAACACACACACACACACACACACACACACACACACACACACACACACACACACACACTCTCTCTCTCTCTCTAATCTATGCAACTATAGTAGCAGGAAAAGCTGAGTTGAGCAGAAGTGCTGAGTACAATGGCTCTGCTCAGCCTCCCCTGCTTAGATAGCTACTTGAATAAATAGATCTGTGCCGTTTCTGTCTGCATGTATGTGTGGATCTGTGTGTCTGTTTGCATGTGTGTGTGTGTGTGTGTGTGTGTGTGTGTGTGTGTGTGCGTGTGCGTGTATGTGTGTCTATGTATGTCTGTGTGAGTGGGAGAGAGAGAGAGAGAGAGAAAGAGAGAGAGATGGTGTCTGTCTGCACATATGTATGTCTGTGTATCTGTGTTTGGGTTGCAGAGATGCGGTGTGTGATTCTGTGCAGATACATGCAACAGGTACTTGTACAGTCTTGCAGGATGATTAAATAATTTTTTAAAGTGTTTAGATAAAAATTTTCAGTCATGTAAATTAGGGTTTTTATCTGATTGAGCACCATACAGAATATGCATGACTCAGAACCATTCTAATCTTAAGCAGTGCAGCTAATCAAATCTTGTATGGCAGTCAACATGGCATTACAAATTTCAAATAAAATTCCATTTGTAGGACCAAACAATGACAATAGAGAGAGACAGAGAATTGTTTGGAGTGGCAAAATACTATTTTCTAGGAAATAGTGAACTGAATATCTGCTTGTACCCAGCGAGTAAGAGGTGGAGACAATTCATGCTGAATACCCAGCAGTACAGAATATTTTCATCTACTATCCTTTTTTGTTGTAATCTTTCTATCCCATTGGAGAGTGCTTGAGAGTCTGAGGTCAATGATGCCATTATCTTTTGTAATCACAGAGCCCTTATAATTCCAGTATTTAAATATGATACTTGTAATATGATAAATGTGTTTTTTAGCTAATGGAGGGAGATATCTATCTCATCAAAAATACTTTCATAAATTCGCTAGGCAATCTTCTTCTCCTTTTGACTTTTCCTTGGTAGGGGTCACCACAGCAGAACAATGGTCCACAGAATGATTGGCAGTAGGGTTTCATGGTGTTGAGTTATCAGCCTGGCATCCAACCTTCCACAGAAGGCACACACACGCACACCAAGGGCCAATTTACAGTGTCCAATCCACCTGCGGTATGTTTTTGGGATGTGGGAGGAAACTCATATGACCACAGGGAAGACATGTAGACTCCGGACAGAAGGCACCCTAGCCAAGAATTGAACTGCAAAACCTCTTGCTGTGAGGTGGCAACACTAACTGCTATACCACCATGGCTGCCCATAAGTTTGCTAGGCAATACTATGCCATATATGTGCAGGTGGCAGTAAACTGTTGACATTTCCAACATCTCTAACTCATGACATTCCACTATTCCTTAGACATACTTTGTTGAAATTTTAAATCTGTTGGGAATTCATGGAGGCTAATTCAGGGACATTTTAGTATATTTGTTATGTAACAACTACAACTGTCCACTCAGTATCAGTGTTATCTCATTCATCTACCCTGCTGACATTTAGGTCATTAAAGAGATCACAAAGATAGCCAATAGGTGTTTCTCTGAGTTAGACATAGACTGTGCAGTCTTAGGCATATCTACAAACCAATAAAATGATATTTATTTCTGAGGTTCAAATGATATGAGGGTGATATTAAGCCAATAGATCTATCAAGGCATCTAAGATCTAGATACTGCCAATGAAAAAATCACTTGTCAGCTTGATAGCTCAGTTCCTTATGTGATCTGAATAACCCAGTGCCTTGGGTGTATAGGTCAATGGGTACCATGGTGGCACATCAGGTAGTGTTGCCACCTCACAGCAAGAGGTTCTCTAGTTTGATGTCTGGACGGGGTGCCTTCTGGGTGAAGTCTGCTTGTCCTCCCTGTGTTAAACTGGGTTTTCACCAGGTGATCCAGTTTCGTCCCACATTCCAAAGACATGCAGAATGTGGATTGGATACTCTTAAATTGGCTGTAGATTAGTGTGTGTGTGTGCGTGTGTGTGTGTGTGTGTGTGTGTGTGTGTGTGTGTGTGTGTGTGTGTGTGTGTGTGTGTGTGTGTGTGTGTGTGTATATGTGTGTGTGTGTGTGTGTGTGGTATGGAAGAACAACCACGGCACTACTAGACATCTGGCAGTGTGAGCATTGGCTTTAGATGACTGTCGCTGCTCGAGTGACAACCAGATCCCTTATGCAAAAATGGGTTTCATCCTTTTCCAGGTTTATAGTACTGGCACAGGATGTACAAAACTATTTTATCTGTCTTACAGGAGTCCCTGGGCTTCAGTACCTACAATCAAATTCTTTTCTGGAATTCATGTAGAATCAAAATGACTTAGGTGCCATACCTATAGGTTTATGGAGGAATGTACTGTACAAAATTTGCGGAAAAAGGCTTGCTTGGGATATTTAGATATTTATTTATTGACATTTGATTACAGAGAAAATCCAACTAGGTAGGAACTCATTTTCAGTGGAGGACTGGGTGAAAAGCTTCAAAGTATTGCAAAACATTTCAGAACAATACTTTTAGTATCTTTAAAAGTAATACAAAACAATGACTACAGTTTAAATAAGTATACAAAAGTAGACATAAAATTAAAACATTGGTTAAGAACAGATACAAGTTTTGTGACAATGATTTAATATTTAGAGAAATTTTAGCCAGTTTATAGAGGAATTACAGTATCTTAGCATAATACAAACAGGAATTGCAATATGATGCGATAGAAAAACAGGCTTATGGTATATTAGTAGAGAAAGCCAGGGGAGAGAAACTGAGAGAATTAAGGAAGTGAGTGAAGAAGGCAGACTAAGGAGGTGTACGGTATGAAGAGGTATTTGTTCACATTTAGGGACATAATTTGTCCTGGTGTTGAGCAAGAACAGAACCAGCTTTTGGCTAGGAAGTCTTGCACAATCATTTTGAAGGGTGGTATTGACCTGATTGCTACAGATAAGGAGGTCCAGGCCTTAGCAATGTGCTATGAGTACAGACAATGCCCAACAGATTTAATAGTTTTTTGGAGAGACAGTTTTAGCAGTGGATCGTAATGACCAACTGGGAACATAGTTGTGTAGAAAGTTATTTAGTGATGGACAAGTGGATAGATGCTGGATAATTTTATATTTGGTAAAAAGTTATGCATATGTTAGTTGATGGGGTATTTCTAACTAATTTAGGCTTTTTAGTGCTGTGAAGTGTTGGGTCCTGAAAGGGGTATTTGCTGCAAATTTAGCAACTTTGTTATAGCATTCTTCAAGTTCTGATTTTTGTGATTTTTAAAGGTTAGTAAGGGTGGGAGCACCATAAAGATGTGTAGGGATGAGATAAGTAGTGGCAGGTGTAGTGTTAGTTTTGTTGGCGAGAAAGCTTTTGGTTCTATGAAGCATCCCTAGTTTTTGATGAATTTTTATTATGCAATTTTGTATATGCAGGTCGAAGTTAAGATTATCATCCACTATCATCCTTAATAATTTGCTATAATATAAATAAGAATAATGTCAGTAAATAAATAGATATAAAAATGGGCATTTATAAGCAAACCAGGTATAAATGCAAATGTTGTTTTACCAACTACTATCTCAGAGTGAGAACAATCTGCTTTGAAATAAATTGCTACTTTATTTTATTTATTTTTTTTGCCAAAATAAGTTAGGAAAGAAAGGCACTATCACCTAATATCCTTGCACTGGAGTATAAATGCTCATGTTTTTATAGACTTCAGTAAGTGAGATATGGTACAACATTTTACAGAATTGACATTCCTCCATATTACATGTAGATATTTGTGTAGTATGTGTTATTGTGCACACGTGCCCAGAAATTGACTGGCATCTCATCAAGAATTTGCTTTCTGCCTTACACTTATTGGTCAACAGAAGATAATCCAACTTTCTTTTGATCCTGCATAGGATAAATATGCATTAGAAAATAAATGGATGAGTGTATGGATTAATATCAATATTAATACAGTATATTAATACAGTCAATTTTAACAACATATGTTTAAAGAGCTCACACATGACAACCCAGTGTGGGGAATCAGATACTCTTTGGAAAGCGGTAGTTTGGGGGTTTATGAGTATTCACAAGCTTTGCTGTTTTTAGCTATAGTCAAATGAGAGTAAGGTCCTCTTTATGGTGTTTAACAAAAAAATCACTGCATTAGATGGACCAGTGAGCTATCAGATTTTGTATGTCATGCTAACACTTTGACTACAATTTTAGATAGGCAGCAAAATAATTGGGTTTTCTGATGTGTTGTCTTATGAAAAAATAGCTATCATAGTTAGGTCAGCCAAGCTGAATTGCACATTTTATTAAAGCATCTTGATGTATTTTCTATAGTACAAAGGTGATGTCTTGTTTAAATTATTCATAAAAATCAGAGTCACTTGTTCTAATCCTGAAGCTTTGCTGGGTATTATTAGGAATTTTATTGCAAGCTTATTTCTATCTGTAGTTTTAGACAAGCATATTTTTTGACTGAAATCTTTGGAGATTTCATATTTGCACAGTAAAGTGAAAACTCCATAAGCAGTTGTTTATAGAGGTTATAATATTTTCAGCCGACTACATTTTATGTCAGTTTGTGACAAATTGAATTAATGTAATTTTGTTTGGTCCAATGACATAGTTCAATGCTTTCCCATTTCTGATTTATTTAAACATGAAATGGCTCAGTTCCTTCCTATTTCTAATTAATTTAAACACATATGTTGTAATTTCTTTAATTATTTTTGAATATTATAAAAATTCTTCATTTTTAAATCCTGATGACATAAATGAGCTTTTTTAAATAATTATTTTTTCAGTCAGTTTATGTTTAGTAGATCTTCTTTCTTTTTTTTCAGTTCTGTTTTTAATAAATCTCTGGGGGGGATTCAGTAATCCTCCGTGTAAGACTAAATAAGTCTTACACGGAAACAGCAGTCTAACAGGAAGACGTCAGCACACCATACATATTCATGAGGGCACGCTGACTCAACTGGAAGGCTAACACGGAGCGTGTAAGACTGCAGGGGGCGTGTCGGACTGCTGAGCAGTCCAAATATCCACGCCCCTGCAACTATATAAATGTGAAAATGACAAGTGCAATGAGCGAGTCCGCTGAAATGTACACATAGCAAACACTACACATCCCCACATACTAAACCCCTTTGTAATTGTAAAATGTAAACCTTTAATTTTTCTTTTATAATTCCCGATATAGCTGCCCATAGTTGCGCGTGTTTGCGTGGGTGTGCCCATTGCTTAGCTACAGTTAGCAATTTCGACATCGAAGAGCATAATAAGAAATGTTTATGCAAATTAAGCCAAATAGCAATAGTGTAGTGGTAGAGCCTTTACACAAAGAGGAGATATTCCCAGTTCTAGTCCCACTACTCCCCTTTCTATTTTATGTTTTAAATTAGTATATAAAATAATTCCTGACATATATGAATGAAATTTTAGTAAAAAGTATTGAAATGGCCTATGTATTAGTGAACAAAATATATATATATATATATATATATATATATATATATATATATATATATATATATATATAAATATAAGAAGGTGAGCAGCATTAAGGATACTGACATATAATTGCCCATAGCTAAGCAGCGTTGTACCCAGTGCAGTATAGGTGCCCATAGCTAAGCAGTACTTTACCTAGCGCAATAGGTTTGAGAAGAGCTGCACACCGCACTAACCAGCTCACCGTTGGGCAACGTCAGGCAATGTGGAGCAACGTAGAGCAAAGTTGAGCAAAGTCGCCTAAACACAGCCACACCCCCTAGCCTGTCTGGACAGTACTAAAATAAAAAGCAATGATAAGGCTAAAACCCGGGACACTGTGCACCATAATCAAAGTACTGAACCACTAAGCCATGACAGCATAGCATAAACATGCACTGTTAACATACATATGCTTATAAATAGAAGTTTAACCATTGCTAAGCAGGTTTGCTTTTAGCTGAGAAATTTATAAAACAGCCAATCACAAATAAGTGCGGGAAATGAGGCATATTTAAGCTCCATAGGCGAGAATACTCTCCATAACTGGTTGTAGCTCCCATCTGCAGTCAGAATGGCTGGTGCTGGAGAGGGTACTCACTTTCGAGCGCAACGTTGGGGCATAGAGGAGTCAAAATATATGGTTTGGCTCCTTATCCACCATTATGAGTCAAGACTCTTGCAGGGCCAGTTTCAAGGGATGGAGTACAAAGCGGAGGCTTGAAACCGGTTAGCTCATGATCTCACCAGTGCCACAGGCATCCCTCGGACTGGTGAGCAGGTCCGTCACCACCATGCAGACCTGAAGAGACGGAAGCAGGACCAACTGAACTGATAGATACAGGAGGCTCATGACATGCAAGATGCCCCACTACTGAGTAGGTAGCCATGGAATGAAGTATGTAAGAAATGCTATTGTAGTCTATATAATGGATAGGTATGTCTCAGTATCCCTTCATTTACTTCACAGCTGCAGGTGTCCGTGCTGCGAATCGGCAAGCCTATGCAGATAGGCTGCTAAGGCTGCACCACCAGGCAGGTTAGTAATTATTCTGCATGTATTATTATATAAATTAAGTGAGAGAGCCTGAAAAAGAGTGTTGTAACCCATTAATAAAGGTATAATAAGTCTTGAATAAAGTCTAAGTGTTGTAACCCATTAATAAAGGTATAATAAGTCTGAAATAAAAGTATTCTGCATGCACCAAAATATGAAATGAATGACAGCGCCACTACAAAAGTGTGTAATGTAATTAATAAAGGTATAATTCCTGGACTGTGTCTGTGTCACTTTCTTTGATATGTTGTTGTACCCTTGCATTATGGAAATAGTAGAGTTGTATTAAGTGCTGTCAATCCACACTTGTGTAGGTTCATATAAAGTGGATGAAGGGAATGCCAGTAGCTCTTAAGCATATATACAGTCCTCAACTGTTGGCTCATGGCTAGCATGTACAGGTTAATCTGGCACATGAGTAGCTTGTGATTGTGTTCCCCACAAATGTCAGTGTGCTGCTAGAAATGTAGGGGTCTGTTTAAATGTAGCTGATAATGTCACCTGAAGACAGCCAGATATGTAGATATATGAATATAAATTAAATATATAAATATGTAGCAGTAACATCTGCATCTTGATCAGTTTGTATGTCAGATACAGGTCAGGTATATAAACAACTATCAAAACTCATTTCACAATTTAATGGACACTGCCTAGTGTAATAATACATGTAGGGGATATATACCTGCAGTCAGTAGGAATGTAGAGTAAAGTTATAAGTATATATAAGTTGTTAATGGAGTGATCCTTTTACACCCTACTTTATGGTCATAAATAATGGCATTCCACACTTAAATGGGTATGTGTAATCTGACAAACTTTGTTGGGACATATGTCCTATTGGTTTATAAATATCTGCATGTACTTTGATGCATGTGCCCTGTTCACATACCACAGTCTTGGTGGCCTGTTGCCACCAATCAACCCTGCATGCTGTTGGAATGTCCACTGTTGTTCTAAATATGCATGTGTTATGCTTGCTGTTCAACTGTTAGAATTCTTGTGTGTTGGGCTAATGGGAATACTACTGCATGCTGTTACAACTAATTTGGAATGCTGTTGTCTGTTACTAACCCATATTGTCATTAAATCCTGCTAAACATAGAACGTATGGGAAGGCCGGTCCCAGTGGACCCTCCTCTCCCACCTCAGCTGGCGATGGCACCTGACACCAGCATGTCCGGTGCCCAGCCCGGGACCTCCTCCTCCAGTGGCCCTGTGCCACCTTCGGGTGGAAGCGCTGCAGGGGATGGGGCTTGTCCCCCTCATGCAAGCATGGCCGGAGAAGGGCCACCTATCACCCTCTGAACGGTGGTGTGTAGGGAGATTGAGTGTACAGTCGCTGATCCTCTATGCCAGCTCGAGGCAAGAGTGGCACGACTCATGGGTGAGCCTGCCCCTCCCACACAGTCCCCAGCACAGTCACCCTCCGGGCTGTGAAGGTGCAGTGATGACTGCCCATGGGAGGGGATGTCAGTTACACTGTTGCCATCTGTGGGCTCATGGGCTTGCGATTTCCAACCACCCTTCCCCATCAATGGTGTTCACCCACCCCATGTGTCATATTCCACCCCTGTATGCATCTTGTTTGTCTTATCTGTTTACCTCCCCAACCTACCTCCCCAAATATACCTACTTCCCCTACCCCACATACCACTTTCACCTGAAAAAAAAATGGGCAATCTGCTCCCACAAAAAAATTATGCCCCATACATAGCTGCCCATTTTGCACACATGTCCACTGGACACATAAACTGAAATTTAATTGGCAGTACAACATACTTTGTTGTCCTCACCCCTGTCTCAGGGGTGGAAGGTTTCAAAATTCCATCCAAATTATTAGTATATGAACAGCTGTTGCTGTTAAAGAAATGGGCAGCTATGGACCTTCCCTACACCCATCCTGCACATCCCAAGCTGTTTTCCCTACTGTCTTTCCCTCTTTGTGCCCCTTTTTCACCACTTTCCTATCTCCCCATTTTCTTTTCTTTCAAAGAAATGAGCATGGGGGTTAGCGGGAGTAAGCACTTTTAAGCAGTAGTTAGCGGGTTTGCACGAGTGTGCGCTTCTGTGCGCTTAGCTAAGTATTGCTAAGTGTTGTGCAAACTCGCACAAACCAGTTTACAACTGCTTAAAAGTGCCTTAGTCACTCTGCATGGCAAGGCCCTTGTCCTGCTGAGCAGCAAAATAAAACACCTCTGTCAGTCTCGAACCCCAGACCTTGGACACACTACACTGCATGAAGTACCACTAAGCCACAGTAGACATACAAAAAGTTGGTGCTGTAATAAATATATCATGCATTACAATGAGTGATTGTAAAGGGAAAATAGGAATGCCATAACACAAATCTTGTTCTGTGGATCTTTACCAGCAGTTGCTGTGGAATTGCATGACATGACTGTGAAAAGAGAACCAGCCATTCTAGCAGGAAATAATGTTACAGTAGCACTTTACAAACCCCACACAGTATCAGAGCAGGATAAAAACTAGCATATTTGAATAGGGCAGAGGCCATACTTCCCAACTGTGACTGCTTGTCAGGGATGTCCCTGATTCGTAAACAAATGTTAGCTGTGTCCCTCTGAATCCCTCTGAAAAGTACTGACGTTAGGCCGAAAAGTGGGGAATTACACAATGAATAATGTCAATAAGTAAGAGTAGACACTGCTTGCATGTCAGAAAAGGTGTATTAATACATATGCTCTGATTCTCTCACAGTCTCAACTTAATGTCTGTAATATATTACAGGTGTACCTCACTTATATGTACCTTTCCATGAGGCTGTTCAAACATATACCTGAGTGTAGCAGAGGCCTGGCAGAGGCAGAAACACACAGGCATATCAGCTTTTCTGCTGTTACACACTCTGCAAATAGCTTTGGAAGGAGTCCCACAAGCATACCCTTATGTAGGAGTACAACACAGAAATATCAAAGGATGTAGCCATGTACTGGTAGCAACCAATTGTGACAATGCCATTGTTCCAGTGCTGAAAAGACTGGTGTGGTGCACAAACAAAGAATAATAGGCTATCCTCTGGCTACCATCTGGATATGTCCACAGGTGTGAGCTACGTAGACAGACTACTTGCCTTGATAGACTAACAGGTACACAGCAACCCTGTATGTTCAGCAAGAAAAACATCACGCAATAATAAATAATGCTCTCTGTACTTCTGCACCCCAACCCAAAAGAACAATATAACTGTGTATTCAGGCTCTACCAATGATGTAGGTAGGCATACTCAGTACTGAAATATGTCCAGTTGTCTTGAACAGCCTGTGCTAATGTCAACACAAAAAAATGCAAACTGTTCAGAAGTGAGTAAAGTAATATTTACAGTATAGTAGTCCACAAACAGTTCATATGCCAGAAGAATACATTGCAATAACTACTTTTGTATGGCAGTTAATTTTCTAATTAGAAAAGAAAGTACATACTCCCATGTATCTTGTGTTAGCATTTGGAGGGGTGAGTACAATTCTACATTGATAAATGTGTACTAGAAGCAGCAACATTCAGGCTTGAGTACAACATGCAAATCACTGGCTACAACCCTAGCTTCAGATATAAGAAGTATACCAACCTTCTGACTGACACAACGGTGTCCACAGCAAACAAGCATGGGCCCCACTTTGGAAAGCTGAAAGGGCTACATCTACCTAACTTAGCATTTTATAGCAGTGGGCTGCTATGACAGTGAGTACTGCAATTACCACACAGCAGGCTGCATGCAATTACTAAATGGTGGGCACCAATTGGTGCAGAGGCCATCACATGCACATGTGCAGATATCTAGAAAAGCAGGCTGTACTTGTTGTCCACACATGCAATAATATCATTACAGCAACAGAGAGAGAGAGAGAGAGAGTGAGAGCAAGAGAGAGACAGAGACACAGACAAAGACAAAGAGACAGAAACAGACAGACACAGAAAAAGAAAGAGCAACATCAACAGACAGAGAAAACCCAAAAAAATAAATAAAAAAAATTATTTCCTTTAAAAACAGATGGAACAGAGAAATACAAAGGAAAGGTATGTAACACATATGTATTTGCTGGCATGTAGTAGATTTTTTTGAAGAGCACTCTACATACTGTAAATCATCCATATGTGGCAGCAGTATGTATCTATATGTATCTGTACATGTGCATAAGGCAAGGGACATACTGCAACTGTTTGTGAAGGGTGTGCATATATATATATATATATATATATATATATATATATATATATATATATATATATTGTTGAAGGTTGTTATGTGCATATTTCTATGTAGATTGTAGTGTGTGGCAAAGAAAACAGCATGCAGTGCTGGTATATGACATGTGCTGGTTAAACACTGTGGGTATGATTTGCCATTTTTGCAGTGTTGCAGCCAGTGAGGCCTGCTAAAGCTACATGGGCTGATGACACCTTCAATGCATTCTGCACAACACTGTGCAATATTACATAACTGTATATATCACAACTGTCACATAATTGATATTCCCACCATGAAAAGTGGATTGTATATATGCCTATATGTGCATGTATATGTACAGCAATGGATGTATGTGTGTATGTATGTATATATATATATATATATATATATATAGAGAGAGAGAGAGAGAGAGACATGGGGTCATACTTACTGTGACAGGTGCCTGGTGACCAAGGCATAGACTGAAGCTCAGTGTTGACACTGCAGTGCCATCCCTTCTTGCCAAAACACTGTACCCATTAACTACCACATAGGTGGTAGTCTACCTAACACTGAAGGTGTGATAAGGGAACATGGGACACAGGTGGACAGTAGCCTCCCCTTTGATAATCACAGTGCCACACTAGTCATGTAATCTGCCTACGTGGTACACATCATCACAAAAGGTGTGTCATCTAGGGAAATATAGGTCAGTGTTCCCCTCTACTCATCACACTGAAAACCCATTATAGAGTACAATGCCCCATGTGTTATGTACCTCACATGACAACTACAGCAACTGGAAAGGCCACAGACATAACTCACAAAGAGTAATACCGGCCTTGAACAGATGCCCTATGCAGACCAACTCACAATACCACAGCTAGACTGTGTTGCATACCACCTACCCAGATGCGACCTCTGCCTAACATACAGAGCTATGTCACACCCATAGCTGTTGGACATCCTCCACGTAAACATATTACAATCCCTCCAAGATACATGCTCTATGGCCCTAAACCTTGTCAGCTCACTAAACAGCACATGCTGGAGGGATAGATTCCCATCTCAGAGACATGCCATACTCTGGAACAAACCACCTATCAATAGCAAACAAAGCTCCTCATTAGCAGTTGTCATAAATACTCCTGATGATTGGTTGGGAGATAGGAAATACCCGGGAATCACCTCTGTGGATCTGGTTGACAGGGGCAAGTGAAATTAAATTACATGTGTGTCAAAGGCCAGGGTAGCATATGGCTAGGCTGCTGTAGACCCTAGGGCCAATAGCGTATTACCTACCTATGACACGATGCACACACATGTAGTTAGTGCAATAACTGCTATGTGAGGTTGACTGAGTGTGATGGTGAATGTGTTGGTGAATGTGTGCAAGGTCTGTAAAGGTGTGATAGCTTAGTGTGAAATTGTTTCTGTCATGGTAGTTTGTGTCCTAGCTGTGATCCCAGCAAAATATGTGTATGTTATTGCTAAGCAGGAAAAGTAGTATGGCATATGGTGTGACGTAATCCCTTGTTGTCGACTGTGGTGTCCCATTGTAGGCTAAAGTAATACATGTATGCTTAGTGAGTGGTACTGCTGGTGAATCCAACTTCCATATGAACTGTAGTACTACCTGAAGCTGTAGGCCTAAACAGTACAGTATGGTGTATGTTCACATTGCTTGGAAACACTGTTTTGTGTGTTCTCTGTAGTCCTTACAGATTACATACCTCAGGCATAAGGTTTTGTAAGTAGTGACACACAGTACTGTATGGTACACAGGTAAAGCTCATCTGGGTTGGCATACATTTGTGTGTTGTATGTATGCCTGATGTGTGTGTAATTATGCCTGTACTATGCCCTCAATCATATGTGTGTTACAGGGTATACGTGTGTATCTAGCAACATGCATAGTCTAGTACAGCAGTATGCCACCTATATTAACAACTGTGCACATATGTTAGGCAGGGGTTTGGCATCAACGACTAAGGTGATATACTGGTAATACTGTAACTGTACTTTACATTCATTGCAATGGATGACATCTTTCTTTATGCATTAGCTTTATATGTACCTCCTGTGGCTAGGTGGTGCATTGTGTCACATACAGTGTGCCATGTACTGGTGTATAGTCTTACATACTGGCTTCTCTTTGCTGCTGTGCAGAACATCATTTGATATATAGAGCTTGCCAGGCACTGTCAGCCAGTTGTGGCCTGAGCACTAATATGTGTTATTGAACGTGTGTATCCTCTGACAGCCAATTGGATGCTATCTATGGCAGTTAATTGATATCTGTACTTTAGAATGATAAGTGTGCCACATGACTTGCTCGCACATATTGTTTAATTGCCTTCCAGGGGCATGGCCCACCAATGCAACCCGTGTTATACAGCTGCAGAGGAACAGGAGATACACAGCAGCCTGGTGAAGCACTACACCCTGCTGTTCTCTAGAACCAGCCAGGACCAGCATGAGCAGACTGCACTGTGGCAAGATCTTGTTTGTCAGGTAAATGACATAGGTATGCATAACCGGACATATGAGAAGGTACGCCATCATTGCAGTGATTTAATTAGACATGTCCGGCGGCGTGCATCTGATATCCATAGACAACAGCTTGCCACAGGTGGTAGGGTAGCCATTCATCCCCCCCCCTCACCAGAGTGGAGGAGCCGCTCATAAGCATGGTGGCTCCAGGCCAACAACAGGAACAGCAACATACATGTGTCATCATGAAATCCAGAGCCACCCAGCATGTTGACATGGAGCGTGCAGGTAACATGTCCTATCTGTAGACTACTGTTACCTGTATTGGTAGATTATGCATATGTGAGATGTGTACTGTGTGTTTAGCAGTTGTGCTGCCTAGTGTTGTGCAATACTGATATGTGGAATATAATCTGTACACCTGTGACTGTCGACTGTTGTACTACTGTAGTTTAGCAAACTCACAGTAGCAATGCCACAGTTGTGGCCACTGACAAACTGTCTCATATTCTTGTAGGTCCCTCTGGTGTGACAGCAAGGCAGCTGGTCAATGCTGGTGAGTGTGTTATAAATGTAATATTGCTAATGAAATGTGCATGTCATAGGTGAGGTGTAGGCCATGTACATGTAACACACCTATGCATAATGCATGCTGTGCATGTTTGCTGTGAGACTATGCACATCTCAGTAATGTCAGTAGCTGCCTCAATCACATGCAATACACAGAGCATTGCACATAATTGTGGCAACACAGTACTGGACATTGGATAGGCATAGTTGATGCACATGTACACAACATGCACAACTTTGTCATACGCAGTACACCCTAACATGCTACACATGGCATATCCAGACACCCGCTGTAAGGCCACACATCAGTATCCCACGTCATCCACACAGCACGCATAATATACCTGAGGGGTAGAGGCCTATCATGGGGCTGTGTGACACTCTTCAACACATAACACATTAATGTTAGGCAATGCTCCCTATTGGGCACCTTATAAACCCATGTAACAAGTGGCTGTGTAATTGTAAATGTAGCCATGGTACTGCAGTTCAGGTACAGAATGCTATGTGGTGGTCTGACACATATTAGTGGCCTTGAGTGACCACATGATGCATGATGATGATGGCTCATGGTACTACACCCCATCCAGTTACAGTGATCACAGTACTACACATAGCAATCATTGCTATGCACCTCAATGTTGTGTGTGTGCAAACATATGCACCTATACACAATATGCATAGCAATGACCATTTGTACAAAGTGACACATATATGTCTTGTAATGCTATTGAGTGTATAGGTCACATGACACGCATTGGGTATGTGTGATATTCAATGTTGCAGTCATGTTGTAGCATGTCATGTAATGGCTGGCACTGGCATGTCCACAGTATGTCCTACACTCACCATAACCACTGTACAATGGCCATGTTGAGCAATGGTATTCCATCACGTATACATGCACCACTCATCCTGTGTGTATACATAGCATGCATGTGCTAAACCTGTGTCCACAATTATCTGCTACAGACACAGACACTGTAATCAGAAATGGATATATATGTGACACACAGCTACACATCCAGCCATGGTATTTATAACTGTGAGTGATGGTGCACAGGACATTGCAGACCTTTTAATACTTGCACAGCAATGTTGTGTCCATGTGCACATTGCGATCCAGGGTGAGGCCAATCACTGAACAACAACACACATACATCAAAGCCATGTATACTGTTAATAACAAGGGCTGTCTACACTCGCACTGCATGGTCTTGAGCAACAAATATTCTGCATGCTGACACATGTGATATGACTGTTTGCCTTGTGATACTGTAACCCACCTTAAACCACTATTGAGTATGTTTTGGATTGCTGGTGGTGTGTGTGGGTATCTGCTGTAATGAGGAGTGTATTTGTGTCCATGTGTGCATGTGTGCATGTGTTCATGTGTTCATATGTGCATGTGTTCATGTGTGCATGTGTTCATGTGTGTATGTGTGCCGACATCATGTACAGGTCATAAAGTGTGTTTCCTGTCTTCCTCCCACAGGTGCTGTGTTAGGGCTGGTTCACTGCAGCAGGGAAACTGATGTCACTGAGCCACATAGTGATAATGAAGATAGGTGTGTGGAGGCACAGGCGTGTTTGCCAGGGTCTGTCATTGGGCCACCAATCGACAGGACACAGCTGTCCACCCCATCCATGCATACAGTCATACTGCCAATACATCCATCACCAATGCCCATAGCTGAGGGACAGCATACAGTTGGCATTGGCCAGGACAGTGTGGTATCCATGGCACATGCATCCCAACACAGCAGCCATACCCAGATGTCTGGAAGGTTACCACATAGGCAGATGTCCAGGGGTTCTCGTAGGAGCACTGCTGCTCATCATGCCACTGGCAGATGTACCACAAATCTGACAATGTCACACATGTTCCAGGCTGTCATGGAGGCACAAGCACATATGGAACGGTACACCAGAAAGGGACTAAGGGCACAGAGGGCATATAACACCTCCATCATTGACAGTATCTGTGATCTAGCAGGTGCCATCTGTCATTACACCGAGGTCACTGATAAACGTTGGAGAGAGACATTAGATATCCTCCGCAATGTCATGTCCATTTATCAGGATAGTGCGGGATGGTTGAGACGTCGACGTGGACATATGTCAGCAACATCAGCAGCTGGCAGTAGCCATGGACATCCCTCAGGCCACAGCCACTCCCATAGTGCCAGTACCAGCCCCAGCAATGTTGGGGGTGGGCTGTCCATAGAACATCCTAGAAGACCACGTGCACATGGATCTGGACAGTCCCAGCAGGGACCTGTGTCCAGTGTACATCCATCCACCTCTGGGGATAGTACCCAGTCTGGCTTAATACCTGACAGTGTCATTAGCACCCCTGCCAGGCACAGGTACTGTATCCATGGCCAGAGATGGTGATCTGTAAAGCCTTGCAGGTACAGTTGCGGCTGTCCAACAAATACCCGTATATGGCAGCCACATGGTGGAACTGTGTGCATGCAGACACACACACATACACCAGACACTTAGGGCTAACACATACCCACACACATTACAACAACATTGGCCCATTCCAGTATTCTTGCCCGTCACACACACACACACACACACACACACATACATGTCAAGTGGATGACTCACTGTAGGCCTGTGGCAAACCAACAACACACCCTGTGCATATGATGAAACCTGTGCCACCTCCTGTCATCTGTAACATCGATGCAGGAACAGGCTACCATGGTGCTGATGCACAGGGTATCTATATAGCAGTATAGCAATGTTAGCATGTTGTCAGCAGTAGAGTGTAATGATATGCTTGAAGGTGTAGCTCAGCAGGCATGATGCATTAAAGTTATGATTGTCATTGTAGTGTTGTTTACACCAGTGTTGGTTCCAATTGTGTAGTGTCTGGCCACGTGCCACTTGGCTGATGTGTACAGTATTGGCAGCATGTGTTAGAGAGTGGACAGTATGTGTGGGATGTGTGTAGCACAGATTTGCAGGTGTACAGTTGTGAACATGGTGGAGGTGCACTGTCTGCATGTACGTGCATAGTGGACACATGGCCAGGGTGACATGCTCTGTACTACACAGAAACACTCCATAGTTTCTATTGGTGGCCAGTATGCATTGTACTACACACATTCCGGAACCTGACTACACATGTGTGTATGACATGGTTTGACACTATGCTGTGGGTGATACTGTTACTATCTGTCATTGTTTTGCATTCTGGTAGTATGCATCACTTTCACAGCCTGACGATAACCAATCGTTAGATGATGTCTTGACAACCAACACACAGATGTAGGACACACAGCAACATTTGGATCCTTCAGGTACTATACTATGCCAGTAACCACTGGTATTCACCTGCACCCATTACTGACACCACTCCTGTTTGGCATATAGCTCTCTTAGGTACAAGCAATCACTGTAGGGATATGTCTGTCCATGTCTGGTAATGCATACTGTGGCCTATAATGCATTCTCCAGATGACACACACATCCTGCACAAGGGTATCATACAGACAGATGCCTGTTGTCGAACCCATGCTGGAAAGCTATAAGCCAAACTAAGCATAGTCATCCACCTTTACGGAACATATTATCCCCACAGTACCACATAGGTAGTAGCCAACAACATGATGAACAGGTACCGATGTGTACATGCAACCAAGTGTTACATCATCTGTCCTTTGTTAATCACATTTCCAAAGGTATTTTGAGATCCCTCGGTGGATCACATAAGCAATAAGGGGTCTGCATGCATATCCACAAAGGTTGTTCAACACCTGTTATAAATAGTCATCATTGACAGACTTTGCTGCATTTGAAAAGGTCTGACATATACCTCGGCCATAGACACTCACACACACATTCCAATAGGAACTGTAATGATATTTTGTGACACAGATGACCTAGGCCAAGGATCACTGCAGTGGCTGGGCTTGTCACAAGCATACAGATGTGACCTAATGTCTGGGAAGCAGCAGCACAGTGTGGCAAGGATGACAGCTGTGTTCTTGGAGAAAGCAGGGTTCCCACACATGCAATCATTGAGGTAACATGTACGTATATGTATTTGCCACACAGTTAACTCACATGTGCAATGCATACTGATATGTCATACAGTAGTAAAAGCAAAACCCACAACACATTGACCAACAATGTCAGACACATACAGAACATACACTCACCAAGTGCAGGATTCAAACCCTTACTTAACTACTTCATGATACTAGAGAAGTACGCGTTATCACGACATGCTATACATATCAGTGGGTATTCTTTTTTCCACAGGTATATTTGTAGGATGGTGACATCATCAGACTTGACAAAGGTTAGTTTACCACTTTTGAGGAGTTTCACTACTCACACAATGTGCTACACATATTATTGGGAGTTCTCTTTTCCACAGGTATATTTGTAGGATGGTGACATCATCAGACTTGACAAAGGTTACTTTACCACTTTTGAGGTGTTTCACTACTCTCCTAAAAGGTTGCTTTTTCCCACGGAGATTACACACAAACACAGACAGTTATTCAGTGCAGGATTCAAACCCCTACCTAACTACTTCATGATGCTAAAGGTGTACACATTAACACGACACACTATACATATCACTGGGAGCTCTCTTTTCCACAGGTGTATTTGTAGGATGGTGACATCATTAGACTTGACAAAGGTTAGTTTACCACTCTTGAGGTCTCTTACTACTCTCCTAAAAGGTTGCTCCTTCCCAAGGAGACCACACACGCAGTTGTCCAGTGCAGGATTCAACCCCCTACCTAACTACTTCATGATACTACAGAAGTATGCATTAACACGACGCACTATACACATTACTGGGAATTATTCTTTCCACAGGTATATTTTTAGGATGGTGACATCATCAGACTATATAAAGTGGGTTACATTAGGTGACATTAGATGGGCTACATTGAAGGAATGTCTAAACACTTTGGGCATGTGGTCATCAAAGGTGAGTTTACTATCTACCTCTGTCCCCAGGGCCATAATGACTTTCTCCGTACATGCTGGATTACCACCTATGTGGTAATTTGTGTGCACTTTGTTTTACCCAAAGGGGATGACTATGCATTCTTTGCCATTCAGCTTGAGGGCATTGTTTTGACACCAGGTATCTGTCTCTGTAAGACACTTCTGGAGGATGTCTGTGTCAGCTGTACAGTTGATAATGGGCCACAGTTACCATTCATCTGCAAACCTGTTCAGTCATACACCTGCCATGCTTCCCTGTACCTCTGAGCAGTATCTACTGAACAGGTGGGGTCCCAGGATCAAGACCTGTGTGATGCCATTTGTGACTGGCTTAGAGTTGGACATGGCACCCACAACTATGAACATGTGTGTTTGATCTGTGAGCCACTTGGCCACCCATCCTGTGACATAGCTGTTAATGTTCAAGCTGGTACACTTGTCCATGATGACAGAATGGGGAATGGTGTAGTAAGCCCTTAGTGAGGTCCAGGTGGGCTGTGTGGACTACTTTCACCTCCATCTATGTTCATGGTAACTGTTTTAAATAACTCAACTAGGTTTGGGAGCCAGGGTGTGCCTTTAACAAGGCGAAGTTGTATAGAGTCCAGTGTCTGGAGATCTCCAATGTATCAGTGTCTGGGTTCCATGACAATTGGCTCAATAGCTCTGTAGATCTGGCTGAGTACACATATTGGGCAATGGTATCCAGATTCTGTTTTGGCACACCCTTTGTGGAGCTGGATGACTGTTAGTGTATGCCATTCTTTGGGTACATAGCCTATGGTATGGTTGAGTCTGGACAGTGAATGTAGGTGAGTGTGTAGTTCCTTATGGTTCTAGTGTAAGACGCAGCCTGGGACAACATACAGTCACATTGATGCTATGTTCTTAGCTTTGGTGAGGGCTGTCTTTACCTGTATGTCCATGACATCTGGGTCTCTGCATCCTTCTGTGATGGACACAGGCCCTTTTGGGGGTGATGGTGGGGAGTTTACACTGAACTTGTCCCCCTGGATGTGGGCAATGAAAGTTGGTTTGGAGTATTTCTTTACTTTTTTCAGTAGCTGACAGCATATTTGGAAGTTGACACCTACATGTCTGGTATAGCTACCGAAGGCTTTGTGGTTGCTACTCTTACATTCCTTGGCTATTTGTCTTTAGAAACCATCATTGGATTATTTTATGAGCGGTCATTGTTTCTTCCTGATTATGATCAGTGATGCCTTTCCTTTAGTGAAGTTGGATCTATCATGTGTTCGTTTCCTACTTCTCTTGTCTAGCTTATTTATGGATGACAAACACCTGCTTGTTGTCCTATTTCTGGAGGAGTGCATCTTGGTTTTATTTGTGATGTCTCATTCCATGCATCGCTGTAGATGCTCATAGGATGCACTTGTAAATGTTTCTGCAGATTGCATACCATTATCCTATAGCAAGAGGGGTACGGAACTTTCCACTTTGGTCTTGGGAAGTGTGCAGTTTGCTTTTGCAAATGTCTTCACAGTGGTTTCATTGACTGGGTGTGGGTGCGGGATGTGGATGTACAGTGTGATTACTTCATGATCTGATATTCCCAGTGAGGGGTTTTTCTCTGTTGTGGAACACTGGTAGCCCATGTTGGTGGTGATCATGTCCAGTATGTTGTCACCTGTAGTGGGTGTGCTGAACAGCTGTTCCAGAATGTTAGAGTTTCTTAACTGTAGGGCACATTGGGCACAGGACATTGTATACGAGTAATTTACACACTCAATGTTTGGGTAGTTGTAATCTCCTCATATAATACTGTTTGATAGGACCTTTATATTTGCCATTGTTCTCCCGAATACTGAGTGAGGTTCCTGAGACAAGGTACATGATCTGTAGCAGGCTACAGTCTGATGGGCAGCTTTGCCCAATGTTAGTTGCACTCACATGGTCTCCAAGGCCTCATGCTGTGCCAGTAACCTGAAGGTGTGGATATCCATAAGGTAAATGGCTACATCCCTTCCTTTTGTATTTCACTCGTGTTTTTGGGTCCAAAGGTCAGAGTGATTGTGAGTGTTTTACGTGGATCATATCCAGCAGCTCTATGTTTGACATAGCTTTGTATGTTAGGCAGTGAACACCTCTGAGTAGGCAATATGAAAGGGAGTACGGATGGAGCATTTTGCGATGGTCTGTGTATGGCATGTATTTCAGGCGACTAATGCTCTTTGTGAGGTATTGCTGCTGGCTTTCCAGTTGTTGTAGTTGTCTTGTGAGGTACATAGCAACAGTGGCATTGTACTCTTTTATAGTTCTAGTGAGTGGTGAGTAGAGGGGAACACTGTCCTCTTTTATTCTGCATGAGACACATTTTGTGATGAGGTGTGCCACATAAGAGGGTTTCCTGACTACTGTGGGAATGTGATTATCACAGTTGTATCCACTGTCCACCTGTGACCCAGGGTCTCTTGTCACACTTACAGTGTGAGGTATACTACCACCTATGTTGTAGTTCTTGGCTACAGAGATTTTAACAAAGGTGATGATAATGCACCTTTTGGCAGTGAGCTACAGCCCATGGCTTGGGCAACAGCCATCTGTCTCAGTGAGGCCCTTTTGTAGGATGTCCACATCTTTAGTGTTTACAATGATGGCTCCTAGTTTGCAGTCCTCTGGAAACGTCAGTAGCCACAGACCTTCCATATTAATGTTTACTTCAGGGAAGTAGATACTACACAGCCTGGGAAGTTATCTAGTCCCATGGCTGCTGTGATACTGGCTTCGGAGAGTGTTTTTTACCTGTGTAGCCATGATGACAACAACTTTGTAGTCTTCCATTATAGACATGTGCTCTTTCATGGGTGAGAGGGGGGTAAAGTTAACACTGATCCTATCTGCCCAGATGTTGCCAATATCAGTTGGCTCTGTACATTTAGTGCCATTGAGCTGTAACTCAGAACAGATCTGAGTGTAACCATGACTTGGACCTGTCTGTTGGGCAGACATTGCCTGTGTAGACAGTATGCAACAGAGTACAGCTTGGATTACATTCATTCTTGTTGCATGGGGCAACTATGTGAGGCCAGTAATCCTCTTGTTAATGTACTTCTTTGGTCTTTCTAGCTGTTGAACATGCCTAGTCAGATTCATCGCAGGTGTGTTGTGGTACTCTCTGACAGGTCTGATGACTGCTGAGTAGTGGCAACCTTCTTTGACCTACATGCACAGACCTTGGCAGTTTGTGTGAACACATAGCAGGATTTTCAGACCACTTTGTGAATGTGTTTCTGGAAGTAGAGATGACTATACACATTTGTCCATAGATCCCTTATTATCACATCCATATTTAGTCTAAGTGTGTGAGCATGCCCAGTATGACCTTTCAGTGTGATGCTGAATGAAATCCACTACATTTGTTGGAGTGTGTGAGCACGCACAGTATACACATTTATACTATATGTGTATGGTAAATCAAGGTGTATTTTTACAACAGGGTTCACCTTTGTGTCATACATCAACAGGGATCATGCTGTGCCTGCAGGGCTTCCATGAGACACTTTGCATGGACTTATCAACATTTCTACATACAGGGGGGACAGCTATTCTTTAAACATTTCTACCCGTGGGCACACCGTATTGTTACTGTGGATGTACATAGGATGTGGGTTTCACCTGACACTTATACACATTTGCTGTGCCTGCACTGCTGTGTACAGGACACCATTACTGTCTGTACTGTTGCCTATCATACTGGCTTGAGGCATACTACTGTACTACAGATCTTAGCGTCCATTGTCACATATATTAGCTTGCGACTTCATAGCCTACACAACCCACATCACAATGACTGGCCTGATGTTCTCTGTCTGCATAGGTGTGTGGGTAGGGTTAACCATTTGCCTCATTGGGGGCATGATACAGCATTGCTTTGTGTTTGCATTAGTGTACAATTGTCCTGCTGTGTCTGTGCCACTGTAATGCTATCATGGCTTAGTGGTTCAGTACTGTTACTATAGTGCACAGTATCTTGGGTTCAAGCCTTATCACTGGTTTTTATTTTCATGCTGGCCAGACCAGACTGCTTAAGGAACAGTAAAGCAGTTATGAGCATGTTTAACTGACTTTTCTCAACTTTGCCCGACCTTGGCCAACATTGCACGAGCAATTTTGTTTACATATACTAGATATTGGTAAAAGCTGCTTAGCACTGCTTTATATTGCTTAAAACATGGCAATCATGCCTCAGGTGGTGCTGCAGGGCTGCCTATGTTGGATGCACATACTACACTCCCTATACATGTTTGGAAACAGGTAGTGTCAAGTTAGGCATCCCTTTTATTTTATGTGCGAGTCAGAGAGAGGTATCATTTCCAGGGTTCCTACTGAGCCAGTGTATTTGCTATGCATTGGTTCTTTGCCAAGGCCAAGGCATACTTAGCACACCTCCTTCTGCCTAGTGGGGCAGGCTCAGGTTGTTCCTCCTCCAAGTCACACTGTGCCTGTGCAGGCCTTGGCAATGGTGGGAGGCTCTTTGGCCCTGCCCCATGCTGTTCCTGCTGCAGCTGTTTTCGTAGGATCATATTGTGTAGCATGGCACATACCCTGACAATTTGGGTACATGTAGTTGGTGAGTACTGCAAGGCTCCACCAGATGTGTCCAGGCACCAGAACTGTGACTTGAGCATCCCAAACACACGTTCAATTACATTTCGTGTTTGTGCATGTGCCTCATTATGGAGTTCTTGTTCAGGTGTGTGTGCATTTCTGATGGGTGTCATCAGCCATGGCTCCAGTGCATATCCAGCATCCCCCACTAGGTGACCGTCAGGGATGTCCCCATTGGCAAATGTCTGGTACAGCTGTGTCAGATGCCAGATATGGGAATCGTGGTAGCTTCCAGGGCAGCCAGCACACACATTCATTATTATGCTCTGGGCATCACACACGACCTGGCAGTGGACGGAGTGGAAGCTCTTGTGGTTGATGTAGGCCCTACCCTGCTCACCAGCTGGTGCTTTGATGTGTATGTGTGTGCAGTCAATTGCACCCACTATCTCAGGGTATTCCGCTATTTGCTGGAAGAGATGCATATTGCTGGCCAATAGCTCATAGGAATTGGGGAAATATACATGATCACCGACATGTGCTGACATGGCATTCAGGAATTGGTGCAATACCCTGGATGCTGATGCCTGTGAAATCCCCATCATATCACCAGTTGGTCTCTGGAAGGTACCTGTTGCTAGTATTCTTAGGCCAACACATACCTTGGTTTCCACTGGGATGGGTTCCCCTCTGTTGGTTCTGTGTGTGAGGCATGGCCTGCACAGCTCAACAATTTGCTGCAGGAGCTCTCTGTCCACTCTATAGCGCTCCACTATCTCCAGCTCATGTAGCACCTGGTAGGTTATCCTGGGTCTGTACACTCTTCTCCGTCTCCTCACTGTGGGTTGCTCAGCAGCATTCGCAATGACACCACCCTCAGCATCTTGCACATGTTGCCTTATAACAGCAATGGCAGCCCCTAACATTTTTATGTCTCAGTTTAAGCTTTTTAAGTTTTCACTTCTCTTTGTTGACTGCAGTGTTGCAGTGTTTCTGAGAAAAACATGGGGGAATGTTGTTTGCAGGGTTTTAAGTGCTGGGTTGGGCTGGGCTACTGTACTGCCTGTGTAATTGGCTGATTCTGATTGATTTCACCTGGCAGCTCTGCTAGTTCTCCTTGGTTAACTTCCTACTACTTTTTTTCCTTCCTTTTCCCTTTCTGTTTCCACAGGGGGCAGAACCATGCAAACAAGCAGAAACACGCGCACACAAGCGCACACACACGCACACAGGCTTACACAAGCTTACACAGGCTTAGGCGAGTGCACATTCGTGTATACAAGCTTAGACGGCCTAACACAGGCTTACACAGGCGCACACCCACGCACACAGGCTTAGATGGGTTTACACGCATGCACACGCACACACAGTGTAAGCAGCTTTGCAAGAAACTTTTGTAATAGCCACGGCGTACACCTTCGGTTTCTGGGTTTCAGTTTAGACAACTGTAGACACACCTCTCCTAGTCCTGAGTAACTCACAGCAAACACATGCCACTCTGCTCCAATAAGCTTACAGTCTTTTTGATACATACCCTCTCATGATGTCACCCATCTTCTACTCTATTCCTCCCCTTATCGTACTCTTACACTCTAGGGACATGGTTCACATAGCAGGAAATATTGGGATTCACTATTCTTATCCTCATTTGCATAGGATTGCCTACTAATGCTTGGTGACATCTCTGACACTGAGCTTCCCCCCTTAGCAACCACTACTCAGTAGCCATGTTGTCTTCAGCCTGTCATTCACGTGCATGGCAGATGAATATTTCAAATTAAATCATATTTGTGGCTTTTAAATTCTTGATTTTCTGATTTTTTAGTGCGACGCACGTTTGCACGGCGCTTCACTACGCTTAAACATCGGAGATCGAGGAAAAAAAATTACTTTTTATTATTTTGCAACACATAAAAATGCCAATGGCCATATATTTGGCCATTGGCATGCTTCATCAACTGGATGCATCCTTTATTTGGAGCTGTCATGGCTCTGTTTTGCTATTTGCAGAACGGTACTCAGTTGGCAACCGAGTACATTTCTACAAATAACACTACTCTTACTTGGACAGGTTAGTGTTTTCTGGATTGCAAATTTACCTCATTTGCATAGCTTTTAGCAGCAAATGAGGTAATTTGCATAAACTAACCCTGTCCATGCAAGAGTCGTTTTAGGAGCTCTCTTGCACGACCCTGCCAGCTGTTCCTGGATCGCTCGGCAGACATGTTGGCTGCATGGAGTCTTACACTACTCTTAGACTCTGTGCAAGCCTTTGTGAATCTGGCCCTCTGTTTAATAGTTATTTTGGTAGCTGATCCATTCTCCCAGAATGATTTGATAAATTTTCCCAAACTGCTTTAAGTATTGCTTCTTTCTCAGTAGCATATTCAGTAATGCTGGGTGGAGTGTATTAGGCAAAGGACAGGTAATTAACTGAATGGAATATTAGCTGTTATTACATTTTGGTTAGTGGGACAGTAAATGCACCACTAAATGGGGCAACAGATAACCTCCAAAGAGAGAGAGAGAGAGGTAAAACTGTAATCATGTTCCAAAGGTTACAGACTTCTCAACATATTGGTTAAACAAAGGATGAAGATAGAAGATGACTTGTAAAAGTGCTGCATTTACTATTGACTGTATGATCTAGCAAAAGTGTTAACTCTGGGATACATGATCTGGCAAAAAGTATTTTATCCACTAAGGGTGTCTTTCACATATTGAATTCTTCTCCAGTTTTAAAAGTTACATTTTTGTCAACCCGTTCTTTAAGCTGAATGCATTTCTTTTATTTCTTATATTTTTAACCATAGAAAATGCCCATGATTAAGGCCCAGCTGGGTGTTTGAATCTTGCCACCTGCATAGCTTGTTATTAAATTTCTCAAGTAATTACCGTTTCACAGTATATTGTATTAGAAATGTGCCCCACTCTTACATGAGAAGCACTAATGAAAACTGTTAGCACATCTTCTTGCAGTGACACTTGTTTCAGAAAGGTCACTTGAACCTTATGTTTATCCATTGCCTAGATAATGCCCGCTCTTTCATAGGTGTCCAAGGGCTTAAGTTTTCCAGGTGATGCAGTAGTATGTGCTCAACTTTTTTTTTTTTTGCTTCTTCTTTAATTTTAATAGACTTGTGAAGAAAATCAGTAGATAATTTTATTTTACCATGCAAAATATGGTAGTTACTAAATGGCTAAAATCACTGTACAAAGTAAAATCTTTACCGATTTATTTTAATGATAATATACCCACAAAAAATGGTTTCAGAACTAGTTGAAGAAGGCCAGTCTATAACTTGTGACCAGATTGTCCTCTAAAATGATACAGGTAGCTGAAAATCATATAATGTTGCTTTTTTGATATACCAAGGTTTAGGAAATGCAAACAGGTGATTAAGTATAATGCAATTCTTTTTGTTCTATTGTTATGAACAAGTGGTTTCTTCCTCATTGATTGGATACAATGGTAACAACAGAAACAGAAAATATATCTAGCATAGCACTATTAACTTAAGTAAGCTGATCTAAAAGTATTTTTTAAAAATTAGCTATATGCAATACTAGCTTAAATGTATACAGATATGAAACTGACAGAAAGGAAGCAAATAACCTAGATACTCTGTAGCTTAACGTTCTGTATGATAAGCACTTTATCAATTTTGTATACATTCTAGTTAATTGGGGTGTAATACACTCTAGAATGATAAGCAAGAAGCATCTGTATGGGGCACTACCACCTCTGGCATCCAAAATGCATAAAAACTGCTGTACTCCAGACAATGGCAGTTTTAGAACAGCAAATTGGCTGAGTTATTACTCACTTATTCAGCTATTCTATTATAAAATGTCCATTCTAAATAGCTAACATGTGTATATTTGGCAATACAAGAAAGTGGATATGAACTGCAATGACTAGACAAGATTAGTTGTCAGGGTTTGCTTACTCCAACCCAGGTAGGCTAATAATGTTTAAGTTTTAACAGAAGTTATTGCCTTTTGTTGCATTTCCTTTCTGTAACATGCAGCACTTCCCAGATAAAAAATACAGCTGATGCTGTCTTCATGCCCTCTGACAGTAGCCTCTCATTGAGTCCATTCTGCTCTTTGGTGAGTCTGTATGAATGCAGTGATATAATACTTGCAGATCATAAAATAATGCAGCATTAGAGTCATATTTTTTATAGCTTACATTCCCAAATGACAGTGAATGATCTTTTGTCACATGCACATATGGCTGGAATCATGTGAATCAAAGAAAAAAAAAAGAAAAAGAAAAAAAAAACAGCTGAGATGATCATTTAATGGGATCTATTAAATCTCTAGTTTGCACTCAATAGAAGCTGTGGACTCTCAGTTTCTGTACCACCTGATCACTTTGACTCATTTGTCTTTCCGTGTTCCAATCATTGGTGGGAATTCAATAAACCCTACACATTTTTTTTTTTTGGTGTGTACATGAACACGAACAATTTGAGGTTCAGTAATCCTTGCTTTGCAGCTCAAAAGCATGCGAACAGGGAAAGATCTGTGTAAAGCAAATTCCTGCTTAAGCAGGTGAATTTCATGCAAATTAGGCAGGGGGAGCAATCCAACAATCAAAAAGTCATTCCGTGTTCGTAATATACAAGGAAATTTTCCATGTACAGGACTCTACACAGACAGTAAGGGATGGAAATGTCCACAAATATGGATGTAACTCCTCTGAAAAGGGAATATCACAAGAAGAATTGGGAAAAAATACATTGTGGATGTGAAAAAAATGCAAGGAGAAATGTATAATCAATAATATATATTTTTTAATGATCTGTACTTGTTTGTACTAGGCACTGTAGTGCTCAAACATGCTTAATGAAAAACAAAATTAAAAAACAATCTTAATCAATGTATTTCACAGAAATGTACTGTAGGAGTTTGTATCGAGTCTGTATAACAGTGCATTTGTGCTGTTGTCCACTGCACACAGGTATGATCTAGGTATTATCCAGGCTGTCAGCATGAATATGCATGCAAATAAGGTAAATTTGTTGAATAGCTAAAAATGAGCAACCATGTCTGTAGATCCCTTTCCTGTAGGCTCCTACACTGTATTGACATTCCCAGTGAATGTGGATAACAGCAGTGGGGTGTGTCAAGCTTCTTTCTGCAGATTTTATGCTAGCCGCTGTGCATGTTTGCACTGCACATCACATAGCTAAGCATGTTCATGCAGACAACCCCCTCCCCCCAGGCTAGGAAGCTATCAATTAAAACTGGAAATATTCAGTCGTTGAATATTTACTTTTGTATGCTAAGCTACGCTGATCGACGCAGCTCTGAGTGCAGCGAGGCACAAATGAGTAGGCCCTTTGAATCATTTTAATTATATTTTAAGTAGCTGACATGCATCAAAAGTAGCCAATCCCACATGGTAGATCTGCACCACAGCTATACAGAGTGTGCATACAATCCACATTCTGGTTTTCCCTCAATACGCTGAACCACTGGTGTACAGACTTGGGAATTTTAAACTGAATAATGCTAGGGGCTGCTGCAGCTATCCTACATCTGTACATGCTAGAAGTCGAAGTCAATGCTGCTGGTGCTGATGACCATACGCCTAGGCCGAGGAGGAGAAGAGTATTCAGGTCCAGGGTGACCTTCCAGGAGCTACATGAGCTGGAGATTGTAGAGCTCTACAGGGTGGACTAGGACATATTACAACAACTCACTGAGTTCTGCCAACCTCAACTGAGAGCCAGAGCTAACAGAGGGGAACCCATCCCAGTGGAAATGAAGGTATATGAAGCCCTTAGGATTCTAGCTACAGGAACTTTTCAAAGACCTACTGGGGACATGACAGGGTGTCACAGGTATCTGCATCCAGGATACTTCATCAGTTTCTGGATGCTATGCTTCAACATGCCAGTGAGCACATATCTTTTGCTCTTGACCCTGAGGTGTAGGCCAGCAATATGCAATACTTCTACCATGTAGCACACTGCCTTGAAGTTCTGGGTGCCATAAATTTCACTCATGTACACATCAAGGCATCATCCAGTGAGGAGGGTAGAATTTTCATTAACTGCAGGGGGCACCACTCCATCAACTGCCAGGTCATGTGCAATGCCCAGGGGATTATCCTGAATGTGTGTGCTGGCAGCCCTGGCAGTTATCACAGCTCCCATATCTGGCATCATAGCAGTACCAGATGTTTGCTAGAGGGAACATCACACATGGCCATTTACTATGGGATGCAGGCTACGCCCTGGAACCGTGGATGATGACACCCATCAGAAATGTGCACACTCCTATGGCAGAATGCATAATGAGGCACATGTGCAAACTAGGAACATCATAGAGCATGTGTCTGTGCTGCTTAAGTCATGGTTCTAGTGCCTAGATTTATCTGGTGGAGCCCTGCAGTACGGTCCGGCCACATGGGCACATATGTTCACAGTATATGCTATGCTACACAATATGATCCTGTGGAAACTGCTGCAGCAGGAAGAGCAAAGGGAAGAGATACCCAGTCCCCCACCAGTGTCTAGGTCACAACAGCCGCAGTCACAGGAGGACTCCGAGGAACCCCCTTCTCATGTCCTTGTAGGCAAATGTAGGTGTGCTTAGTACATCCTGGCTTTGGCTATGAGTCAGCGCATAGCACATTCACTGACAACCTAGGGACCTAGGGACTGACACCTTACTCCTACTCACATACATGCCAGGCAACCCACACAACCTGTAGCTATCTATGTATTGGCTGTATACTGCGTGCATCAGTCAAAGTCAGCCCTGATTTACAGTTCTGTCAGCTGCTGCATTTGCAAGGTAAGTCTCTAACCCACACAGTACTTGTAAGGATTAGTATGATATGGTATTGTATGTATGGATCTTCTACATTTATGAAAGTTAATGTAGTGTGCTATTTGGACAGAAGTAACATCCACATGGGACTTCAGGTACCCAGTCTGCTATCATGTGTTCTTTAATATTATTCACTATATCAGTCAAGGGAGATGTTTCACAGTGGTGTTGCATGATATTTGCACTACTGTGTATCCCAGCAGAACATGCAGTGTTGTTCCCCCACCCCCAATACAGCAGTGTTCCCATATGACTGATGTAACAGTAACTCATCAATGGTATATCAGCAGTCCAGGCAATCTCAGGGCAGTAACATAGAAACTGATCATACATTGTATGTAACAACAAAGGAATAACAACATACATATTTATGCTATTGATTGTCTGAGGAATGACTACACACTATCTGGCAGCTTGTGTGGCTCAGTGGACTAGGGAAGTTTGTATGAGTAATAGCATTATGTGCGGTATTATTATGCTGTTTTTTACAGACTGTCAGTCTATCTGTGGTGTAAGATTGTTAACCTCTGTCATATATTAATTACACCAGACAGCAGAAGAATGCAGTGGACAATTTGACTGAAGTGCAGTACTGTGGAAACAGGAACAGATGTCATTGTCTTTAACACACAAATTCCTGGACTGGAGCACAGGTAGGTGTGGGCTTCAATCAGTTTGTAAGTATTGACAGTCCCACTGGGCATGCTCATACATTTAATTAAACAGAACGTAGTTCTGTTGCTCCTTGCTAAAAATGACCTGATATGTCATACATACATGTATACATAGATTGTATATCTATCACTCGCTCTCTCTCTCTCTCTCTCTATATATATATATATATATATATATATATATATATATATATATATATACACACATACACACACACACACAAATAGAGATATACCTATATATACTCATATATACCTATATATGTATATATATATATATATATATATATATATATATATATATATATATATATATATATATATATATATATATATATATATATATATATATATATATATATATATATATATATATATATATATATATATATATATATTATGCACACACGCCTACATTTATATATACATCCCTGTTATATATATAAATATGTGTGTAGATGCCTGTATTGTCCTACATACCTTGCTAATTGTGAGTAAATCTTCACTGTCACACATTTATAATGTTGCTCAAAGGATCCATAGTAAAGGCTCAAAAGTACGTAATGCACTTACCTACCAATCCATGTGGCTGCTGGATGTCACCACACATACACCAACAGATGAGCAGGTAGAGTAATGTATAATGTTGTGTATGCATGAATGGACAGGGCACATTGGTTTTGCCTGCAGGCTTGTCCATCCAAATGCAAACAGCCACATATGGCCAAACTGGTAGTGGTAGCCACATAGGATGAATAACAGTTGTCTGACTGCTAGGCTACTAGATGCAGATAATAGTATGAAGCAATATCTCTCTGAAGCCCACAGATGTTGTTCAGCACAAGCTTAGTTTCTGTAATCCACAAGGAGTTTGCCTGCAGTCACTTACAAAATAGATGGCAGCTGTGGCACATGTGATAAGTACTGTGTTCTATAGTATCTAAAACTAGATAGGTAGGGGTTCTAATCACACTCCAGGCCACTTGGTATGTATGTGAGCATCCCCCTGCAAAACAAATCCATCACTGACTATCAAACTGCAATGGTTCTTCACTTTTTGACCCTGTATGTTGCTGCTGCCTTCCAAACTGCCCTCTGCTACAAGACCTGCTGCTGCCATCTACCATAAGACTACCAGCTGCCATTGTAATGTCAGATTTAAGCCATAGCGTGTACGATAACGTTTACTATTGGCATTTGGAATCCGCTTCAGTTGACCGTTTAGAATATCGACCCAAAATGCTAAATTTGGAATGTCAAAAAGTAAACCAAAGTGAAAATAAATACATCAACAACCATGGTTTATTGTATTCGACATGGCAGGTTGTGATGTCACTCACCTTCTGCTAGGCACATTAACGTACAGTTCAAATCTACAGTCAATGGTATGTTAATTCTACTCTTTTGCAGGGGTGGCTATGCCCCCCCTGCACCCCCCCATGTGGAGGGCTGCACACCCACACACACACAAACACACACACACACACACACACACACACAAACACACACACACACACACACACATAACCACAGCCCTGTGCATTAAATATACCAACTCTGAGATCGCACTACAGTGAGGAAATGGGCAAATTACCTGTTCCTCATTTAACCATGATCTCCTTGCACAATGTCAAACCCAAATGCTCGAATTACACTACCTGTATGCTGTAGTGTAGTCAATACATTTTGGTTTGACATTCTGCTAACTTGAAAACTGCAAGTTGACCACATGCCAGTTGACTGATGCAGTTTCAAGATTTTCAGTGTAAACTGTATGATAAGTACTGTGATCTCTAGTGAGTAAGAGTAGATAGGTAGGGATTCTAATCTCACTCCAGTTGAGTATTGGGATCTATATTGTGTAGGCCACTCAGTGTGTGGGTGTATATCTCTGTATGTATTTAGTCCACTCAGTGAGTGTGTGTGTATCTCTGTATGACATAAATATGATCACCTCACTAATTTAAAAAGAGGTAGGGTTTTTCAGTATTTTGAATGTAGCAGGGGATGTGGGCCTCCAAATGCTTGACCACAACTAGGACTGCTGATGCCATAAACCATAAGATGTCCTAAAATGATGGCAATAGCAGACTTGAGATGTAGTTTGTGTGTCACATACTGTGATATGTAGTGTGTACCATTAGATAGGTAAGTATTCTAATCTAGTTGTATCCAGCTTGCAGTGTGTGTGTGTGTGTGTGTGTGTGTGTGTGTGTGTGTGTGTGTGTGTGTGTGTGTGTGTGTGTGCTGTGCCATGTCCTGTAAACTGTAACTGGATATGGTACTATCCTCAATGTAGCCAGGTATGTGTGTGTGGCTGTTACTGCATTTTACTTCAGCTTACGGAATCATATGATCCTTGAACTTTAGCATAATGGCCCTACAGCCCTCATAAACCTAGTCAAGATTATAGCCTTATTTACATGATCAGCACATGTTGCCCCTGTCCATGAGGGGCACAGGCAGAAGCCCTGTAGTGAAATGATGGTCACCCAGCCAATCGTACATATGGCATCTGACGAGGTCCACTGAGGTGCTTTGTCTGCCATTAGGAAGGATTCTGTTTCAAAGGTGTGTTAAAGTCTGCTAGACAGATCTCTCCCACCAGCATGTACTACTAATGTCACATACCAGGTTAATGTACTTAGAATGAGTAATCCATGTACAATGCCATCTACAGATATGCAGCAGGGCATCACCAATCAAGCAGGGTCACACATTGACCATATACAAGGCAGAGATTACCTCTGAGTAGTCTATATGCCACAGGCTGCAATAACACATATTTCAGTTGATCCCCATTGAACATATACTGAAGACGTCAGGTAACCTTGTGAGGGACCATTGTGTTGTGTGCAATTGCCAGTAGTGCTTGGAAAGGTACATTACCAAGTGGCCATTTCACTCAAATATTGGCATGCTGAGGGCAGAGTATATGGCGGTTATGAGTATGTCAATTTTGAATGACTGTGCCCTCAGTTATGACATATGATTCCATTCTTACCACTGGGGAGACATGGTGATCTCAGGTACATTAGGTGTAAACCTGCATGACCAGGCCTGTGTGCCCAGGTGTATCACCCCTGAGTGTGTGCATCACATGTTGTGACTGAAGTGCTACTTACCAGAACATAAATGTTAGTGATGGCAATGATACTACACATATATTTGCATGGAGATTATGGCCAGTAGTATGTCAACAGGCATTTGTTCATCAATACCCTCTTGTAGGATATTGACATAACTCACAGAGTCTATGAAAAAAAATCAAGTTTGCAGCCAATGTTGTCAGCCACAGACATTCAGTATTCACCTGTATCATGGTTAAATGGATTCCAAGTAGTAGAGGGTCCAGGGCTGAGCCCTGCTGAACACTGCTATTTACAGATAGCTATTGGAGGTGGATTTCCCTATTTTTACTATGTGTGCCATCACAAAGTCGCTTAGTGACCCCTATAATGATATTACCATGGATACCTAAGTGGGTGCTTTTGTCAATGATGCCTGAGAGGGGGATAGAGTCACACAGCTTGGCTAAGTCCAGCGGGTTGTATACCTGAGGTCCCCTCACCCAGATCCTTGGTGACTGCCTTGGACATGTCTACCACGTTTAACAGCCATAATCTCCCTGTCAGAAATCCAAACTGTGTACAGTCATCTGTTTGTAGATTACATATATGTTTGCTGATCAGCTGTATGATGATTTGACCCATGGGCATACAGTCATGGCTACTCAGGCAAATAGGTCTATAGTTCCGGTGGTTGTTGGATGCACCATGTCTGTGCAAGTGGATAACAGTTGCCATTGTCCAGTCAGCTGAGATGCAGCCAGTGGTTACAGTATGATTGCAAGGAGTTCCCAATGGTGTTAGTAATCCTTGTTGGATCCCATATAGGACACAGCCTGGGATGTTAGCATATCCAATAGACGATGTGTGTCCCTCATAGAGAGGCCAGTCATGACTGCTCTGTAGATATGGAAGGTATGGGACAGGTTGTAGGAATGTCATGTGGTACATGTGGTGAGGACAGGGGATTGAAGTTGATACAGAACCTGTGGAACAACAGGTTAGCTATGAGTACAGACCCATTACATGTGGTATCATTAAGTACGAGTTCAGCAATAATCTGGGCCTGTCCCCTATGGTTACACATGTAACTACACTGTGCTTTGTAAGTCTGCTTTGTGGAGGAGGCTAATTTTGTCACATATCTTATCTGTGGGACATCACACCAACAGTACGTGCTTATTTTAGCTGAGGAGTTTGTGCATCCATTTTAGTTGGGTACCCTCACCCCAACTGTCACACAGCAATGTCCACCACTTAATGCTCAGCCTGCTAATGGCAGTTTTCCACCAGGCAGATTTGCTGTGTCATGAGGAGCTCGTTTTCCCCCATCAGGTACAGCTGAGTCAATGGAGTTGTATTGCTGCTTACATAAAGAATGGCTGTACAGCTCTGCATATTGGCCTGTCCCATCTGAGGGGGCTGGTGCAGTCAAGTTATGTGAACCATCCCATAGGAGGTATAATATTGCTTTGTTGAAGTATAGTCTGTATTTTTTGCAAGGGGGTGTTAGATATGATACTTAGTTCTACTGAGACTGATCTGTGGTCAGATCTCACCAGGGAGAACTTTACAGTGGGGGGCTGCAGTGTTCACCCATATTGGTAAACATGTGATGCACTACATTGGCTCCCCTTGTGGGGATGCCATGCCACTGGTCCAGGGCATTGTAGTTAAGGACGTGGACTAACCTTTGGGCAAGTGAGCTTCAGCACAACTAAGGAACACAGTTGGTGGTTACTAAATGTCACCTCAAACTATGGTGTACTGACATATCTTGATAGACACAAATAGAGTCAAATAAGCAAAATGTGTGTCTGGATTCATGGAGTTGCTCCTGCAGCTGGCAATGGCTTGATTAGGTGACCTTCCAGCACTGAAAATCACCTGCAGTGTCTCCAGGAAATCACAGTGTGTCACCAAATCTGTATGCGTATCCATCCTTAACGAATATGTATACACCACCTGCATTACCTTCCACACTGTCACTTTGAGGTCTGCACATGTGGAAGGATGTGTAGTCTGGCATGGCTGTGTTGTTGTCCTCAACTTTGAACCAGGTGTCTTTGATCACACAAATGTCTGCATATTCCAAGGTGGGGATACCTTCCACAAAGTGGGGTTTAGTGTTGCCATTCCTAGCATGTACCAGAATAACCGTGATGTTGTATAAAGATGGTGTTCACATTGGAAAGTTTTCCCTCCAAACACTATAAGATGCACTATGAGGGAGTCAGCAGCCTTGGCCAGTACTCAACATCCCAGAAGTGATGGATGAAGACCATCTGTGGCAAAGCTTTGACGTCTGTTGAGCAAGTCATTCCAGGTGGACATGTAGTGGATCCCCTTACAATGACACCACACGCTAAAGCAATTATTGACGTCCATCATCTTCCATGTGTATTGAGCCATCATCCTAGTTGAGGATCAAATGCAGTTGAAAGCTATGGGCATACACGTGAGAGACACAGAGTGTCTAAGCTCAGTCATGTATCTGCACACAGTCCATTGACGTATGTCCCTATTGGTACACACCTGCAGGAACTATGATGTCATCATTTTGTTACCTGATATTACTTGTGTTGTAGCAATGTGTGTTATGACGTATCGTGTCTAACTCTGACCTTTTCCAAATGTACCCTGGTGACATGGAATCAATGTGTCACATGATGTAATCACCTATAAATAATAGGTTTGATTTTGTGTTTTGCCTCAGGTGTTTGACCGGTGAGACAGTGGTGCATGAATTATTATGTGTACTGTGGTCTCCAGAGGTATGATTTCTGAGATGTCTGACACTTGGGAATGTATCTGGTAAGGAGCTGAATGCATGTAGGTGTGTGTGAGCTGGGTGTGGGTGGAGCAGAAGGTGAGCTGTGCATGTTGGCAAAATGCTCATTGCCATATGTACTGACTGCTGTGTGACACACCATGGAATCAAGTTGTGAAATACAGTCACATCTGTTGCACGTTATGTTTGTGTGGCATAGTGGTAGAGGGGTGGGGACACTTTCCTCATCTTATCAGCAGTCATTGATAGTGCTATTAGCAATACAGTCATGCTTGTGTGTACGTCATAGTATGCTATCATTAGGCAGCATCATGACAGATGGTGAAATGTAACATGTCACCTTTATGTAGGTCCTCTAAGGTAACACAGAACCTGACAGTGTGCCATGCAATGCTTTTCAAGCTATGTGGACCTTGGATTGACCATACCTACAAATGTGACACTGTGCAAGAAGGCTTGGTCCCAATACCATACCTACAAATGTGACACTGTGCAAGTCTAGCAAAGTTAGAGTCATGGTGCCACATCCTTGGGGTTGATGGCCTGAAACACAGTATTTGTAGGCACTCCTTGCAGTGAAGATGTGGATGTCTGTGCATGCACAGAGGACTTGTTCACCTTTGCTGAGATTACGTTGGCACTGCAAGCATACAACGCCTTTCAAGCAACCAGACAGCAAGTTGGTTTTTGTGTGCCATGATGTGTGAACACAGACATGTGTTCCAGGTACATAGTTGTACAGTATGACATACCTAGGACATGTGGCAGGTGGACACATTTTGGCCAATGGTGGCCAGTCCTCTGCAGTAGGCTTTAGAGCCATGTCATGCAGATAGCCACCATTAATCTGTTGAAGGACAGGATACATGAATTGCAGTAAATTTGTCACCTAACAAGTATCACTGTCACTCTCTTGCTTGTTTCAGCAAGTTTAGACATCTATGTCACTGGACATTGCACATGATATTGGGACTGTGCAGCTGTGCTCCTAATCACCATCTGGTCAGTTCCCTAGTGACATGCCAGCGACTCTGGTACAGAAGGCAAAATACATGCAAAAGGCAACTGATTGCTCAGGTAGCTAATCAAGGCATCTACCTGGAGAAGGGTATGTGAAGCCTACAGAGCCTTTCATGCCATGGGACAACTATGTAGATGAACAAACAGGCTATGTCATGCTTCTCATCATGAGCTTCATAGTATCATTTTGCGTGTGATGACAGAAAAAGTATCAGAGCATGGTATCCCATGAGAGAGTGGTTGTGGTGAGACCAGCATTAGTAGTAGTCAGACAGCAGCAATTCAGGGTACTCCCCTCCTTTCCACATTCTTCACAAGGTAATTGTGTCCTTTCAGTACACATTGCTTGAGTAGTGTCCAGCTGCAGAATACCTATGTAAAACCTCCTGCATTATCTTCATAGGGTATACATATTGCCCTTCCTTCCATTGTTTGTATGTGGTCTGTACAGAAACCTTGGATGACTCTTTTCTTTGAACATGATGAAAGTAACTGTAATACTTAGTTGCACAGAGGACAACTGGCATGCAGTGCCAAGCAGTGTCCCCGGATCTCTCAGCTGTCTGATATTTAAAGCCATGAAAGGAGTTAGCATGGATACAATCAGTGACAATGTTGTACACCGACTGACACTGGACCATACACAGTTTGTTTTACTCATGGGCAGATCATGCCTACCTACCCTAACTGGTGGACCTCATTGAGTGTTAAACTATGCCATGGATGAGGGGAATATAACCTACTCTATCTACCATGACCTGACAAGGTGCTTGACAATATTAGGCCAGGAGGCCTTGCTGAAAACTGTGCAGGTTATTTACAGAGTGGTATGTCAGCTGGTGGATAGCCAAGTGTTTGATAGTCATTATCTAGGAAGATAGCATTGGGTAGACCTACACTACAATGATGCCAGTTACCACTGGTCTTCCCTCATACATCATTAATGGAGTACCTCTCCTAGCCATTCCCTTATATGCAGTCACGGCCACTGTCAGTGACCTCTGACTGGCTACATTAGCAGGTGATTGCATATTAGGAGCTGTCACTGAATCCCACACAGAACCAACAGTTATCCAGGGTGGTCTGAGACACACATTCAGTTATTATCAGAGTCACTAACAAATATTAAATGCCAAGGACTGCACAATACTATCCTTTTGGAAGTCATCCACCCCTGGAAAATATAGTAGTGTCCACACACTGCACATAGTTGAGCCACTACTCATGGACTTATGGAAACAGAGAGTAATGTAGCCTTTGACCTTCACTGGTCAGTAAGATGTGGGTATCCATTCAATTTTGTACAGGCTATACAGAAAGGTATGGCATGTAAATCCCAGACTGTCATTGTTATACTGTATTTGGCACTCATCACACCTATCATTGATTTCAATGGCACTTTTTCTATGTCACTACACAGGCATATCTTACATCTGTATATCAGCCACACAGGTTCCATGGTAAACTAATACATATTGCAGATAACATGCCCTATGCAGTCCGTGTCAAGACTCTACATGTGTAGTCTGCCTCCTACATGTCTTGGAGGAGATGTGTATGGCTGCCATACAGGGAGGTGCCAGATCCCACTACATACCTCCCACTTATCCAAGATAGGGCTAACACATGTATTACCTGTTCTACACACATACACTGTCACTATGGTATAAATGGTACATGAGAGAGAGAGAGAGAGAGAGAGAGGTCTGTAACACAAACACTACACCCTATATGTAATAGGCAAGTTACACAATGGAATGTAGAACAAGGTAATCATAACTGGTGTAGGACAAATGTCTGTAATGGACACAGCAAATTTGTAGATGGGTCATATTCATCACCACGGCTTGTAGATGTGTTAGCTACTGAAACCCTGGTGACACTTTTCAAGGGTATCAGACCTTTTTATAGATTAGGGATGCATGAGAAGGCTGAATTATGTCATTGTCCTTGTTATTCTGTTATACACATATGAACCTATGGAGCCATACACCTATAGTGCTGTACCTTGTGGAAGACAAATGTCATCTCTGCTGACATTCCATCCTGTGCTGTGATGTTTATGGGTTTATTGCCACTGTTTAACTATAGGCCACCCCTACAGACTCCTGAAACTGAACCATAAACAGTTTAATGACACATCTTTCATTGTGTACGTACACAGCCATTACAACATCATACAACATAAGGTACACAAAATAACGTGGCTCACTCATTACAAATGTCAGCATACAGTATCTGTCAGTGACTAGTACAAGTGGGATGGCAAAGCAACACTGGATTACGCAATTACATATTAAATTATATGGTCACCCTATGCATTAGACACATGGCTTCATTCCCCTGCATTGATGATGAGGATGACAGAGATGTTGGTACAGGTATCATCACTTGCACAGGGTGTCGTATGGGAGAGCAGGAGGCCTAGGATGACCTAATAGGTTGAAAGCATGTGTGTGAGTCAGGAAGGGAAGCAGGTATGATGGACCATGGAAATGTCCCGTGTTTGTCTGCAGGTGACCTGAATTTTACAGTGGTATGTGAGTGTGTGCATGAACACAGTCAAGCTCAGTGCTAGCTGTACATGTGTGTATGTTGGACAGTTTTGAACTGTACATGGTAGAGCTGATAGTCCATCTTTTCTGCCCCCAGGAACTGGCTCTGCTGGAGGTTGCACTGGCACCTCCATGCCCAAGGCCAAAAGTGGTGCTAGCACCTGATGGTGACTGCTGTTTGCTGGGACTGTGTCATCCAAGAGAACACCCAGGACCACGGGCTCATGGCTTGCCACATCATGGTGTGGACAGCACTCTCCCCTATGGAGCACTGGATGTACTGCCACTGTGGGAGTGTGATTGTGCATGGTCACATGAACTCTCAGCAGAAGGAGTTGCTGATCTACATCTAAGAGTCCGATGCTCAACATCAACCAGACGTTTCATCACAGACAATGTGCATTCCAATGCATTAGTGAACTGAGCCAGGGTATCAGTAATGCAGTGGAGCAGTCTGGAATGTGCCTGTGCCTCCATGATGGCCCAAAACATACGCCACATGACCCATGAAGAAACACCTGCAACAGATGGTGGAAGGACAGCAGACCTCCTATGAGCAACCCTATCAATCTGCCTATGTGGAACATTGCCAGGTCTCTGGCTATGGCCAGTGTCTACACTCACTGGAACCACAGGTTGCCAAACTTTCCTGTTCAATGTTCCCATCCTCTGACTGTCCATATCTGTGGCCCCTGAGGACTGGGTATGTGTAGACATACTGGCTGTATGAGGTGATAATGAGGGCAGAAGAGGGCTGTAATCCTCTGGGACAGATGCATGCCTCACACTCCCTCTTCACATCAAGCAGAGTACCTCTTTACCCCTTTTTAAGCAAAACCTGGATAAGTGGATGGGAAACAGAAAATTTACCCCTGCGATTCCACCCATGTCCCTGCTGGATAGGGGCATTGGGTGCTGATTTGTCTAAACATGGGTTAAACTCTTGGCTAGGCTTATAAGGGCCTCAGGGCCAATAGCCTAGTAATCTCCTATGATCCTATGACTGGTTCCCCTAGCCAGCTGTTTGCCTTTTTAACATGGTTCTAATTACCAGGTGATTGGCTCTTAACCAGTCTGTGTTTCTGAAATGCTAATTGCAGCCAACACAGCTGATTTGCAGACTAATCAGCCAATAACATGCAACCACTGAACAAGGTATAAGGCCTTCATGTAGATTAGAAGCCCTTTCTGATATGTTGAGCTAGATATTATTGGGGTTAAGATACTACATCATCACAGAGGGTATGCCTGTAGCAGCTACTTTTACATACAGATGTGTGTGCTGCAGGCTGCAGCTGATGCTGCAGGTAAAAGGCATAGGCAGAGAGTGTCAACAATTTGGAGGACAACAAGCTGTAAGAGTAACTGTGGGAGCTGTGTCAGCCTTGTTGTAGAGGCAGAGCCAGAATGACGGTACCCATTCCACTGTCACTTCAACTGTCACTTAGTAATGTGCAAACAGCAGTAGCCATTGACCATACTACTAAGCTACCTGGTACCATTGCTAAGCAATGAGCCACACCACGCAAACAGCCATTCAAAAATAAAAAAATGAAATAAAATAAATAATATACACAACTGGGGACTCAAACCCAGGACCTACTTTTAGGCCATTTCTCTACATATTAAGCTACTTGGATAGTGAGAAAACCAGTATACCTTTACATATACTACTAGGCTACCTGTTACAGTTGCTAAGCACAGTGCAATGCTGCTAGAATGGCACTCAAAAAAAAAAAAAATAAAAAAAATAGATAGCTATAACTAATTAGTTACATCCAGTTTCTATATTTAGATGTCTGGCAGGTGTCAGCAGTGCATATGTAAGTGCAGCTCAGCAATGCTGTGCTCCACACCACCCAGCGCAATTACAACTGACACATATTTCTGCACTAGCAAGGTACATTACAGGGACTCTTACCCTGTACATCACATCTGTCCATGTATTCCCTGCACAATCCACAACCACGGGACAGCCTCTCCACTACTGCATACACAGATTCACTATCCGTGTTACTATCATCTCCCTTGGCCGCACACCATGATTAGTATGCATGGTGCACTGCTAAGGGGGAACCGTGGCCATGTACATGGGAAATACAGAGCCTACATGGATTTTATTGAATCCTGGGGATTGTTTAAAAGGAACTGCTTCATAGGCATCACTTCTGCCCCTACACTCACACTATAGTACTACTAGTGAAGGAACTAAGGGTACCAAATTTGCCCCAGACAACCAACGTTTGACTGCCTGCTCAGGTACTGAAGGAACTTGCTTGGGAAAGGTGGGAATGGAGTAGTAAACTGGAGATTCACATGCCTTAAGGTGTAAGATCTTGACCCATGCTTACACTAATAAGATGTACTGTAACCAAGGACAACAGTTAGGAAAAGATTTGTGCTTTGATACTAGCATGTAATGAAGTCATAGCCATGGTAGAAGAGATGTTAGGTTTCATAAGAAGAAAATCCTGGTCCTAACATGGATGACAGTACTATTTGTAGCTCCTGACACTTACTGAATTTAATGAATGGGCTGTAGGTCTCACACCCTTGGGTGACAAATTAGTGAATAGCAGGTTTGAGGGAGAAGCTAGATAGTCAAATGTTGAGAGCATTCAAAACAAACATACAGAGAAATGCACAATAGCTGACAAGATAGCACCAAGTTGGAAAGTTGAGATGGAAAAAAAAAGCACAAATGATAGTGTTACAGATAGAAGTGCATATATCTTTTATAGTAACTTGGGAAAACACAACAGACACTGACAGAAACCTGGCTAAAACCTCACATTACCAGTGAGCAAATATTCCCTACAGGTTACGGCATACTAAGAGTAGACCAGCTAAACAAGAAAGGAGGCGGTGTAGCTAAAATAATTAAACAGCATCTAAACATCCAGATCTTAAAATCATCAGCTCCACAAATAGGCAATGAAGAAATAATATATACCAACCTCAAAATAAACCAAAACAAAACCATCAACATCATTGGATGCTACTTCCCACCTGGCCAAAACATCCCTCCACTAGAAAACCTCCTCAGCTGGTCTACCCACCATCTCCCCCAAGAAACTATCATTTTAGGCGATTTCAATATTGACTGGCAATCCTGTTCTGGCAACCATCCAACCCATCATGTAAACCTTCATGGCTTCACCCAGCTAGTCCAGTCGCCTACCAGGATAAATAAAAACTTCAGCAAGCACACTACCCTGGATTGGATACTAGTCAGTAAGAGCCCCCAGTTATATATAACAGGCTGCTTATCAGATAGCCTAAGTGATCATTCCTCAACATTCCTACTCAAAAAATACCTATACCAAGCTAAACCTGTCATCTACCGTCAAATACATACAAAACTAAACTTTAACCCACTCACATTCATCTCATCCCTCAAAGAATGTAACTGGCATCCTCTAAAGTACCTCAGTCTTGATGACACAGTTGAATTTTTTAATACTACCTTCCTGAGCATCCTTAATTACTATGCCCCCATAAGACTTTCCAGAACCAAAGCACAACCCTCCCCATGGCTACAGAAAACCACTAAATCAGAAATTAAAAACAGGGATAAAGCCTGGGAGCACTGGCGCAAAACTAAAACCCCCTCAACTAGACAGAAATTCCTTGAACTACACAATAGAGTCAAAAAGCTAATAAAACAGGACAAATTCCAATACTACCAGTCTGCCATAGACTCCTCACAACACAGTCCCAAACAATTCTTGTCCTCCATAAACTCTATCCTCCACCCAGGTAAAGTCAATACCCCTCCTCCTAACATCCCTCACTCCTCAGAAAATATTGCTACCTCATTCAACACACACTTCACCCAAACCATACTATCACTAGCTAAACAACACAACCCCCCTCCCCTCCAACCCACACCTTCAACTAGTAATCTCCCCACTGCCTTCTCTTTTTCTCCTGTACCTACCTCCAACATAAAAAAACTCTTAACTAAACTTAAATCCACCAAATTAGCAGCAGACAACCTCCCAAGCGAATACCTACAAATCGCAGCTGATGCTCTGGCCTACCCAGTATCCATCTTGATTAACCGTTCTCTGTCAGAAAGTTACATTCCCACACTGTGGAAAGTATCACATATAATTCCCCTCCACAAAGGCGGACCTTCCACAGAACTAACCAATTACCACCCCATAGCTATTCTCTCTCCACTCTCCAAAATACTAGAGAGATGCATACACTCACAGGTCTCAGACTACCTCCTTACAAACAACCTCCTTTCCAGTACTCAGCATGGTTTCCAACCAAACCATAGCACCACCACTGCCTTACTCTCCTTTACTAACACTATCCTTCAGCTTATAAACAATGGCTATCTGTCCTCTGCTACTTTCCTAGACCTATCTAAAGTATTTGACATGGTCCCACACAAACAACTTATCTCTGTCCTCAATAACCTATCCTTCTCTCAATCAGTCAACAACTGGATTCAGAGTTACCTGTCTGACCGCCAACAATCCGTTGTATGGCAGAATGACATATCTCTCCCAGCTACCTGTCTCCATAGGGGTTCCCCAAGGATCCATCCTTGGACCCCTACTCTTCTCTGTTTACACCAATAATCTAGCCTCTGCCACCAAACATGGCACACATACAATATGCAGATGACTCGGCCATCATCTGCTCAGCCCAGTCCCTACCCAAACTGCAAAAAGTCACACAGGAAGCCTTTTCCTCTGTTGAAACTTGGTTATCTGATACCCAATTAATACTCAACCCAAACAAAACTAAACTACTCATCTTCCAACCCATCAAACATACTAAAAACAACTCTCACTTTAACATCACAGCAAAAGACAACACCAATATATACCCAACTGAACACACCAAATTGCTAGGAGTTTAAAATAGACAATAAACTAAAATTTGACATTCACATATCCATGACCATAAAAAAAGTCCACAAAAAACTAATAAGCAACTTCTCACCATAACAGCAAAGATTTCAATAACAAATTCCCACCTTATCTCCACCCTACTTTATGCCTCTCCAATATATACCAACCTAAGGCAATGCGATCTAAACAAGCTAGAGACCTGCTACAACAAAATTGCCAAATTCACAACAGGGGCATCCTACCATAGTCACCACTGTCTCTCACTTGCTGAACTGGGCTGGCTTGAACTCCCTCAACTCCTTCAGTGGTATCAATTCTCACTCGCCCACAAACTAGTAAACCATCCTCTAAATGGGCCATCTGTCCAGAATCTACTCCAAACCTATCAGACCACTAAGATCCAGCAACAAAAAACACTTTCAGATCACTAAAGCCAATAACTCTGCTGGTGAAGCACTATTCTCTTGCACCATAGCCAAATTATGGAACTCCCTTCCACCCACAATTACCTCCATACCATCATGCACCCACTTCAAAACTTTACTAAAAGCGCACCTAAAACATGCTGGCTATGCCCTTGCAACTCCCACTCTAATATCACCCACCCCATCCAACCACTACCTTTCTTTCCACTCCACTAACTACCTTGATTATAGCAAGCTCAGATGCTCATAAGCCTAGTACTTATTATACAGCAGGAACTTCTTATTGTAACATTTGTTAATGTCTGTTATGTACTTCACAGATAAAGATTCTAATTGTCTACTGATGTACTATGTTCTTCATCTGTAAATATGTTGTAAGTAATTGCTATGTTAAATTGTTAATCGCTATGTAATCCAATGTAACTACTGTCTGTTTATTTTAACTGTGGAGCTTTTCTCCCCGGGCCTCCGCTGAAAATGGACCTACGTCCAGTCGGACACTCCTAGTCAACAAATGTAAATAAATAAATAAATAAATAAATGAAATAAAAACACACACTGCCATAGTGGCCTGCATAATTCAAGTTAAAAATGCCCTAGAGTTCACATCTAATGCTTGAAAGTAATATAAAAGAAGGGGACAACAAATAAGCAAAACAAGTTGTTTTTGCCAATAGTAAGCTTATACATTGGCAGAGATCACTGCTTTATGTGTTCTTCTCTTGTAAAAGAAGAGGATTTTGAAGTTGCTTTATGCATGCATTTGCTGGTAACTAAGTCATGAGCATGCCTGTTGCTTGTTATAAATTCTATTGTGCTGCATCACTTTTCCCTTGTTTGACCAGAACTTTGGGTCACTGCCTAACTGAGAAACCAATTTACTGAAAGTGACCACTGATCTGATAATTCTAAAACCAGTAAAATGTCTATTTTTAACCTAATATTGACACTTGTACTGCCTGCCAGTAGTTTTACATTTGGAACTCCTTTTTGCATTTTTTGTGTGTGAAAAGGAGAATTTGCAGTGCTCTTGAATATTTAATTTTTGGTAACTTATTCACACTTCAAATTTCTTCTGCCCATTGCTTGTTTTTGGTTTGCTATAGTTTATGCTGTGTTGAGTTAGTTTGCTCTTGTTTGAGCTGAGCTAATGTGTGCAGTATGCAACACTGTGCCAGCTGACACTATATAGTCACCAGTGGGCATTTTTCATCAAATAGTCTTCATCAAGGGATATGAAAACAGTGACTGTGCACACACCTCATTGCACAACTCATATAATTGTACCATCTCATGTTTTGTACCACCATGCTCTTATTTTGCTGCAGTGTACAAGGAATTAATTTTGTAATCATGCAGTACAATGCTGCACAGTACTGGCATTTTACAACACAAAGTTTCAGTTGCTGCACTGTTTAGGTTGCAGCCCTATGCATATTCTGCACTGTTACCTACATTAAGTTGTACTTTGAATATTCATATCACTCTGTCTGTTCAAAAGTAGTGCCTGTATTGCTCTGATGTACTTAAAAAGTTGTTTAAAGTGTGTTGTATGATTTATTACTGGAATCATAGTACTTAAGCATGTTACTAAACTTAATAAAGAGGCAATTGCAGAAAAGACATCCAAGCCTGTCAGCAAACTGAGTTTCTTTTATATGTTTTATATTTCTGGAAAATAAGCAAAGCAAGTTAAGAAGGACTAACGGCACACCAGCACCTCCTGATCTAAATAGCTAATAGCTTTAATTTCTTTAAGCTTTAAGTAGATAGTTCTAGGTTGCAATACTAATGTAAGAAAAAGCCTTTTCACATATTTTATTTTTAAAAGAGGAGTTTGCAAGTGTAATATTGTCTTCTTGATTGCTTGATAAGGAGTATGTTAGTTTCCTAAATTGCAGTTTTGATCTTAGCAGTAGAAAGTATCCCGGTATTAAGATTTCAAATAGTAAGCAGCTGAACAGGTAAGATGGCCAGTCGTTAAAAGACAACCAGTGGATATCTTTCATCAGGTTACTGTGGTGTGTCAGAAAGAGTCAGCCAACTGTACACATTTAAGTATCTTGTTTATGTGTATTGTATGCAGCATGTAAGGAGAGTAAGGGCAGTCCATATTCAAGTTTAGGTAGGAGAACAATTTTAGCAATAGCTAAAAAAGTTAAGCTACAGGAGGAGAAAGTAGATGAGATATTTTGTAACAGAGTCTGAATTATGAAAGAACTTTGCTTGTTATTTAATCTGTATAGTTGTGAGACAGAGTGATAGGTCCAGTATTAAGCCTAAGTATTTATATAGGGTGGCATTTTGAATAATGTTGTCTTCTAAATCACTAAGTATGAGGTTAGATAGGTTAGCTACTTTATGAGAGGAGGAAAATAACATTTGTTTTTGCAAGACTTGGTTTAAGTTTGTTCTTGTGGGATAATATGCGATTTAGTGGTTTGGAGGAGTAAAATATAATCTGGTCTAGCCCAGGAAGGTTATATTAATAACACAAATAGTAAAAGAAGAAGACCAAGCACAGATCCCTGTGGAGCTCTTATTTTGAATGTTCCTTCTGAGGACTGTTGATTAAATACATACATTTGAAAGGTGTGATCCAGAAGAGAATTTACACACCAGGATATAGTGTTGCTTCCAAAGTTATGCCTTTTCAATGTATGCAAAGGAGTTTGTGGATGAGAGAATTGAAAGCATGTGTCATGTCGACAAAAATTCCAGCTTTTATCAGACTGCCATTAATACTACAGTAAGTAGTATTGGTAGCTGCCGGTAAGGATGTATAGAATCAGTGTATAGAATCAGTGTTGCCAGTCTGTAAACATATTATTGCTTTTAATATGTTCAGTAATGTTTTTATGTATGAGTCCTTTAAATGTTTTGGCAATAACATTTAGACTGGAAATTAAGCATTGCTGTAGCTGGCTCATCTATTACCCAGTGTTACTCCTCGATCTGGTGCCCCTCAACTCTAAGTTAAGGAGTGAAAAATAATACCCATTCTGTGATCTGGAATTCCTCAACTTTATCCTAAGGAACACAAAGTCCTCTGTGCCCCTTAACTCTAAGATGAAGAGAAAAAAAAACTCTTGTACTTTTTTAGCAAGCAGCTTGCTACAAACAGAATTTTTATCACATGTGAAGAACTGAAGCAAGCACTTCAGCTTTGACTGCAATGAAATCACTGTTGTAATTCATGCCAGTACAGAACCGAATGCTGGTACTACAGTACTGACACCTTGTGCCAGGGGAAGCTGACCTCTTTGCCACACCCTACCTATGTATCTGACTTCTGGGGAGGAGACTTTGAAGTGGAATGAAGGGGGGGGGTGTTATCCACAAAGTGAGGGAAAGTATAAACACATGAGTAAGTGGTTTTGCTATGCATTCAGCAGCTTTTGTAAGGAAGGTTGGTTGAAGTATGCTGAATTTTGTTGGCAAGGAATTTAAGAGTATTTACTCACTATAAGAATACTTGCCCAAATCATGCATTACCTCTCTTGAAATCCAATATATTTCTTTCACTATGTATTAAGTTCTGTGAGTATTTTCCATTTCTGATGCAATATAGTCTCTAGAAAGCAAACATATATGAGACAGTATGTATGTGATCTGATATAATTCAGAATGATTGTGATAAGAAATAAATAGCTTTCTAGGATGGGACATGTCTTTTTCCTGCAAAAATACAGCATAAAGACACATTGTTTTTCATTTTGTCCTATATATCTGCATTCCTTCCTAAACAGTTCATGCATTTATTCACTTTATATGGCTCAATATCCACTGATAACTTTACCCACCTTTAACCATAATTGAAATAGTCTATACCCTTCAGGAAAGGTCACCATTCATAAAGTTAATTATTGGCTTAGCAAACTATATTGTTATGGGTCAGCAGGCTCTGGTTGTGTGAAAAATCCCCAAAAATGTGTAATTCTCTCACTGCCAGCTACTTTCTACATATCATAAACCTATCTTTATTCAGTGGCACTTTTCCTCAGCCCTGTAAAGCATCAACAGTTATTCCACTCCCAAGTAAGAGACACCACATTTAATCTTTTCATACCTCTCTATTTGTTTTATTTTCCACTCTATGAAGTACTTAAAACAGTCATCCTATCCACTGTACTCACAATTATCTCTTTCAGTCTTTTTTAATTCCGAAATGCTTGGGTTCAAAGAGCAGCACTTTTCTTCAGTAATAATGGCCTTGTAGGTATTCTGATGGACAGGTAGTTTTCTTGTTTCTCTTCCTTGCTGATTGTGTGCTGGGGGGGGCTGTTGTGGTAGTGTACAGATGCAAGATGCAAGGTGGCAGTTGGTAGTTCAGGTTGTTTAAGGGGTGTTTTGTTTTGAACTCCTTACCTTTGTTGATGATGGGGTAGCATGTGGCCTGTAGCAGTTTTCTAAGGGGTGCATGATTGGCAGGTTAGCTGTCATTTAACAGGTGCTGCAACTTCCTGGAGTCCTTTTCTTCCCTGCTGTGCTGTTGCACAGTCATTGTTAGAGATTTGCAGTGACATAGCTCAATCCCCTAGTTGGTAGGGATGGAGCATTTTTTAATTGCAGACTGTCGGAGAGCGGAGAGTGATTCAAAAAAAAAGGACTTTGCGTTGCCAGTTTCTTCAGTCCTTTACATTAGCTGTACCCCCTTTTCATCTGCTTGTGGGTCTTGGGTGTCTTTCTTTTCTCAGTGTATTTCAGTGGTGGTTTGGAGGGGTTGTAGGAAGCCACAATGGCCATTTCACGGGCTGCAATTTCCATAGGGGGAAGAGGTTGCTACCGCGCATGCACGGTATAGCTCGGCAACTAATAATAAACATAACTTCGATGAAGGGTGTTAATGGCCAGTTACTGTGTAAACCTTTATGTGCTGCTTTTGACGTGCTTGGTATAAACATCATCTCAGGAATGCATTGCAGCATTAAAAATTGAAGCACATGTAAAGTTTTCAAATGAGCACTGTGGTGAGAATGTATACTATGGTGGCTTTTGCCAAACCCATTAGGGCAATGTGGATTCCTTGAATGGGCTCTTAGATTTATTTCCTTAGTTCACACAGTTGACAAGGGAAAGGAGAGAGCATCAAAGCCTAAAGTAGATGTTTAAGATAAGATTTTAGTTGGCTGACATTCTTGTGTCTTTGATAGCTTAAGGCAGTCTTGGTCTTCATGGAGTGTACGGCTAACTTTCCCAATTGCATGCCCGTTAATAATTTTCTGCAACTAAAATCATGTGATTAACTAGCCCGGAGCACTTAACTGCTATTTTAATCTCAACCTAAGGTTCTGACAGGCAATGAATTTAAGATGGTTAGTCTGGTGGCTGAAAGGTATGGACTACTGCTGTAGGGTTGCATGGGTGTTTGTATCCTTGCATTGGTGATTGCTTCCTGGCTAGTTGACAGGAAGTGGTAAAACCGGGGTTTGCATCTGTGATTGTTTTCCTGTCTAGTATAGGAGCAAGGTCCTTGGCAATTTTTCATGGTGATTAAATTGCTTCTTTGGGGTGGAATTTTGTTTTGATTGCAACTGAGGTATGGGTTTCACTGGCATTCTATGGCCTATTCACACAGTAATTTCCTTAGCTGAACCTGTGAGTGGTTTCACAGGCTTTAAGTGAGTTGGACAGGTTGACAGTGGACAGACATTCAGGTCAGTGTTCGGATTGTGCAGGAATGTTAACTGTTGGGGATGTGCAGGCATAAATGAGTGCAATGTGGAAGAGTGATACACAGACAGTTCAGTCATAGTAGGAGCAATGGGTTTTATACAAGGACTTTAGGGATCTATTTACGTAGGGGGCTATCAGTGCACTGGGGATGGAGTTATTACAGGTCACATAATGGGTACTGTGCAGAGCACTTCTGGCTAACATCAAAGAGTAAACATCACTAATTCATGAACTTTACTCATGCTTTGACTTGGTATAGGGGTCCATTCTCATCAGGGTCGTATAAATCCAAAGACCTGGGAAAAATTATAAAAAAAAAAAAACAAGGGTGGAGTGTTGTTAAAGTGCCTTATGCTGGGGATGTAGGGTAACTGGCATGGTTAAACCTTTCTGTTGCTTGGATTTACTTTGAAGATTTTAGTAGGACAGACTGTTGTACAGTGAAACCAAGAAGTATCGAATGGACATAGTGCAGTTTGGATGTACCCAAGTAAGACTGCTTTTATATGTAAAACAGCAAGTCAAATTCTGTTTATTATATAGTTATTTAGTGTAACATACTTCTGTATTTTGCTATACTCCAGTTCTTAAGTGATCTATACAGGGGAATATTAGCCTATTTGTTTTCTACTTAAGGTGTTCAGTTCATGACCATATTTACCAGCTACAACACGATTCTTCATTGTAACTGGTAAAAGGCTGGATGTTTTAGGGGGTTCTTTGCTGAACTTTGCTCCATTAAACAACCCACTACAGGTTTTAAGGTATTCTGCTATCATCTCCTAGAAGTTCAGGAATGATAGGCAGCGCAAACACAATCCAACACTTTTTGTTTACTTTATCTGTCCTTGTTTGTCATGTTGCCCATGCCTCTGAAGTTATAGCTTATCTAGTCATTTTTAAGAGAAGTTAATCCGGCCATCCATTACACATGGGGGGGGGGGTCCAGAATTTTGAGTACCCGGTAGTTGGACGGCATACAGATAATGTGTGGTGGGGGTATGTGGGTGTTTGTGTTGTGGGGGTTATGTTATGCAAAGCCTCTGCATTAGCACAGAGGCCATTGCAGACTCTGAAGTTTGCTGTATTGGCAGAAGTATGGACTGATTAAAATTTTCTTTATCCGGTTTATGGATCATTACAGATAATATTACTTACGTTGCAGTTGACCACACATGAGAGCTGGCTGTAGGACATTTAAGCATTTTGGGTGGTAAATACTCTTTTCAGCTACTTTACATCATCCATTAATTTGCCTTAGGAGGCAAGGATGTCTTTTGAGACTATAGTATTGGTTAACTTGCTGATATTTTGGTTGTCTTGTTGGTTATTTGGCAAATTAATAATAAATTGTTATAGCCTGGAGTGTGCAGGGATGACAGGAGTTTCTAACAGCAGTATTAAGGATTTATGCTGATGTAACACAGGTTATTCCTTGGTTTTCTAAGTTTATAAAGAACAATATTTTGGAAGTCATTCTCACTTTGAGTCAAATGTCCCAATTTTACTTATAGCTTTGTTTAGAAGTTTTCCTTCTTGAAATTCAGATGGATGATTGGCACGTATGTTACTGCTGTTTTGTAGTACTGGGACTTTGCTGCCCCAAGGTGACAGAAAGGACAAGTTTTAGGCTCTTTAAACGTTTTTTTTTTTTTTTTAAATCTGGAAATAACATGTGGTTGACATTAAAAGGGGGGTTCATAGTGATAAGGTGTTTGCTGCAAAGTCAAAAGAGATAGGGATAGAGGCTCATCTTTGTTCAATTTTGCAAAGGCAAGTGGCTTAACTTATTTTTCTTCTGCAGATCGTGGAGGTATGGAACTGGAGTGGGCATCGGTCAGTGACCTAAATGAAGGGGACTCAAAAGAGGATGGAGGCTGCTTCAATAGATGTCCCGGCCCCTTGGGTGGTGCACAATGAATTCATAATTGTTGAGGGAACACTGAGTGAGCATCGGATTTCAAAGGTAATGGATTCTGCTTGGGTGGATGGTTTGGTTGCTTGAGTGGCATAAAATGAGGTTGCAGGTAATCTTTGTTCAGCAGTTTGAGGTAGTGTGGGGGCAAGTTGATGTGGAGGTCTGTTTGGGGTAGGGTATTGCAGGAGTGAGGATTGTTATAGGGTCTGTGGTTTTCACAGGTGGGTGATGTCACAACAATCATAGGATCAAAGGAATCTACTTATATTTGAGGGGATTGTTTGGTGCCTTGGCAGTCAGAAGAGGTGTAAGATGGCAATGGAGTAGTTGTGCTGTCTGTTTGCAGAAGCTGTATCATGTCACATTAAGGTTAAAAGGCTTTCTGCAGGATTTTGGGGCACCTCTTTATATGCAGTTAGGCATGTCAGAATTGGGTGGAACTCTTGTGGTACATTTACAGTTACCTTCCAGCTTACTGTGTTGGTAGAGGGACCATGATGTACCTTGGTGATAGAAAGCATGAAATTGTTCATAGGTCGTGGTAGGTATTGGTAATGTTATATACTAGGTTAGGGTTTAGAAGGGAGTACCACAAGAACCATTTCATTTATACTTGAGAGAATGTTGTAGATAGGGTTTTAAGAGCACTATAGGTATAAGGGTGTGTTTGAGATACTTTTGGAACAGGGAGTTTTGTTTATGTGGGAGATAGAGGGTTTAAACAAGGCATGCTTTTGGAGTTTTCCAGCAATTGGTCATGTTGTACTTTACTAGTGGCATAGGTAGCATGGAGGTTAAGGTTAGTTCTGAATGTAGTGGTTAGGGTTCTAGCCTGGATTGGCATGAGGAGGTAGTGAAGTTTGGGGGAGTTCAAGGTTATGCAGGTGTTAGGTTTTGCAAGTGGTCAGCACCGTAATCGCCTTTCAGGTGCGATATGTTGCAGGAGTTCTTTGTTGCTGCGCAGCATAGGGAGTTTTCAGGAAATAGTTCATGGGGGACTCAGGGAAAGGAGTATATTTCTACTGTACAGTGTTCCAGGATGTCTGAATTTTGGTTTTATAATTTGGTCCTTTTTATAAAATGCTGTTTTTCTGGCAGTTAGTGTCAGATCACTGAGAGTTGGAGCTACGGATTTTTTTTTCCAGTAACTTCAGGTCACTGGAAGACTGTTTTATCTAAGTTTGTGATGACAATATTTGAAATTATTCCTATTGGCATGGTTACAGGTGGCACTGTAGCCCCTTACAGTCTTTGTGGAATGTTTGCAAGGTGGCGAGGTGTGTAAATCTGGAGTTACTTTTGGAAGATTAATAGAGAGCACTGTATTTATGTTGGCAGTTACCAGTGGGAATGTGTAACAGCTGGACAAAGCCTCTGCAGAATACTTGTAACATATAACTCGAATGAGAAGGCCAACAGGATGGAACTGTTTCACTATGTATGCAGTGAAGGGGGGGTGTGAAGCTGATGTATACCTGTAGAGACAGGCAGCTTAAATGTGTTGCCTGCCTAAGATAGAAGATGAAAAATGTCTAATGGCTGCTGATTGAGGATTAAAGGAGAAAAGAGTGGATTGAAGGCAGTATGTGAAAGAAAACAAGAGATAAATAAAAAAGGAAGATTTTCCTCCATTAGCTAATAGATAAGGCATACCGTGGTAATAAAACATGCACAACTACTGGGAGTAGGAGCTGACATGAAGTGAAATGTTGGCAAAATGAAATTTCTAAAAGAAAGAGAAACCTTTCTGTGAAAGGGGAAAACAAGGACAGGTCTTCAGTGCATGGGATACTAATAACAAGAGAATAGTGAAAGGGAATTGGTTAGACAGCAGGATGATTTTAAAAATAAATTCAGATTTTGTCACAGGTACTGGTGTAGATACAGTGGAATTAAAACAGCCATTAGGGAGAGAGGTAGGGAGGGCTAACAGTGCAATAGCTAAAAAAGGCTGGTTATCAGAAGGAATTAAGAGTCACACTGTTAAAATAATGGGTATTGCAATATGTATGGATTTAACAGATGGATGATCTAAAGGAAAGAGTGAGGGGATCTGCAGGAGTTAGATCCTGGTAGAAAGTCTGAATTAGACAAAAAAAATAAGAGGAGACATGGAAAGTTTAAAGACTGCCAAAATGTTATAAAATTATTGCGACAGTTGACAAAGACAATAATCAGAAGGTACATGACCTCACACCAAATGATACACATGTGGAAGGTTCAGATGGAAAAGTACTAGAGGTATAAGAACTAGGAGTCAGGGGTTATACATATGTTCTAGGTCTGCAGTGAAGCAAAATTATTATGGGTGAAGGCACTGGAAAAGTGAGATAGAATGAAAGCTCTTGAAGCTGCCAAGTAATGAAATATTGCCTTTCATGCAGAAGGGGAATTCAAATGCTGAGATCTTCCATTAAAGGGTCCTATGTTACTCGAGATTGTCCTCTTAAAAGTGAAATTACCAAGGAACAGAAAGATACAATAAGGAGAAAGGAATAAGACATTAAGGTGTAGAAATGAGTGAAATATTGGCCAGTTACAGTGGCAAAATAGAAAAGGAATTGTAGATGGCTTGGAGAGAATTTGGGAAAGCATAAAGGCTGCAAACGGTACTGCGGTGGTGGTGCTGCGGTAGCGTTGTCACCTCACAGTTAGATGTTGCCCTTTCGATCCTCAGTTAGAGCGTCTTCTGCATGGCAACATGCTTGAACAGGTGTTCCTTCATTGAAGGTTGTACGTTAGGCCTGGCAAGAAGGCACATAGAACTCTACTGCCAATCATTAGCATACCGGAGTTCCACTGTTGCGACCCCTAACTGGGAAAAAGCCAAAAGACACCAACAAACAAATAAAGGCTGCAAACAAGTAAGGATGGTAATACTGCAGTTTGCATGTATAAGAAAATATGGAATACTAGTCTGCACCAATTAATTTGTTCGTAAGGACTCTAAATATGCTATATATCAATGGGAAGGATGTGTTGTGGTGGTTCCCATTCAGAAGCCTGAAACATCATAAGCCTGAAAATCAAAATCCTGAAACCAAAAGCCTGAAAATTCAGAATCCTGAAAACTCAAAATCCTGAAAGCCCAAAATCCTGAAAGACCAAAATCCTGAAACTCAAAATCCTGAAAACACAAATAATGCTAATATGTCTCTATAAAGACACTAATATCTACCAACTGACCCTGACCCTAACCCTAACCCTAAGGTCCGTCACTATCGCACACTCACCTGACCCGCGCCCTAAACCTAACTCACTTAAACCACCCCTAACCCCAATATTTGTTACTATTGCATACATGCCTAACCTGCCTAACCCTAACTCACTTAAACCTAACCCTAAAATAAAACCAGCCGCACACTTACCTGACCCCAACACATGACCTAACACCACAGGGCTAACAATAGCAAAGCCACAATGACATCAGTATGTCTATTTTGTGTTTTCAGGATTTTGAGTTTCAGGATTTTGGTCTTTCAGGATTTTGGGCTTTCAGGATTTTGAGTTTTCAGGATTCTGAATTTTCAGGCTTTTGGTTTCAGGATTTTGATTTTCAGGCTTATGATGTTTCAGGCTTCTGAATGGGAACCGTTGTGGTATAATATAATGTATAATGGCATCTGTGGAAAAGCATGGGCTTGTGAAATGCTTCATATTATGCATAATTTTAGTAAAAAAGATCAACAAAATCTTCATATACTGAAACTACCACTAAGATTTGCCTGCATCCATGGCATAGAGAGATGCCCTGCCTACAGTCCAGGCAACATGAATTAGAATAATGCCTGAGATTATTGATGTTAAAGGTAGGGAGGATGGATCCACCCAACCTGGGGTTTGTGTGGTATGCATATTCAAGAAACATTTATGAGGCTTGGTTTACCTCATGCAGATGAGAGAAACAACTAAATAGTGCTTCCTGTGTGTGGGCAGGGTAGTCCTACTGATTATTAGTCCCTTGCAGAAGTGAGGTTTGGTTCAATACTTACATCTGTCACATGCCCCACCCATGGGATGTGTCTGGTTATGTCCAAGGGATATAGAGAAATAAAGGGGAAAACACTACCTCATCATCAGTAAGATACTGCCCCAGATGGCCTTGATCTCCAGACTACAGCTGAACATGGCTGGAGTAAGCTTAGTTAAGGTTTGGAGGGTTTGGTAAACCTTGTAAATAAAAAGTGACAGTGGGAGCAACTGATAGAGGTAGTTGAAAATTGGGCAAAAAAGGGTAAAACTGCAACTAATTCAGTGGCTTCGATGCTTATCTTTCTCAGAACACCAATGAATAGTTGGTTACTTGAACCTTTTAAGTTCTCATGATAAACTTGTTTAATGCTTTCTATTTTAGCACAGATCAAATATGTTTGGTTACAGACAGCATGTAGGTTTTTGCGGAGAAATGTTTGCATTGCATAGCATGGTGTTTCAGGAAATTTATATTTATTTTATAAGATCACACTTCAAATGCAACATTATTTTGTTTTTTTTTTCAGAAAAACACCATCCTAAGCCACAAAACAACTGGGTGTTCTCTCTGCCCTATGTTGTAAACATACAACTTAAATTACAGGTTTTGTGTTAGGAGGTAGGGCTGTACTTTAGGAAATATTTAGATTATCACACCCATTTCATTGGAAGCTTGAACACACGACTTGATGGTGTACTATTTAATTAATGAGAGGACTATGTATGATTTTATCTGAAGAAGTCTGAGTACTTTCTCAGATGAAAAGCGTTTTATGTGGATGGAATACATTTTATGTTCTTTGGCATTATATTTGTGCTTTCTGATCGTTTTTCTTGCCAGTACTTCTCATTTTTCAGTTGGTTCATTTGTTTAAGTAATTTTCTAGTAATAAATCCAGAAATTAACCAAGACAACTGATAATTTCTCCATCATTTTGTAATACACATTTGTAGTCATGCAATTTTTAGACTCTAAAGCTGTTAAACATTTATACAATGCAGCAAGATGTTACTAAAGTTAAATATAATGCCTGTAAATGGCATTTTCTCAGAAAGAACCAATGGCTGTTCTTTTACTGATCAGAAAGCAATGTTTACTCACTGCTAGAATTACAGGATTTATCTTTTTTTTCTATCCATTTTTACAGTTATTCGCATCTGAAACAGCAAGTTAATACTCTGTTAGCTTGTTTGGTTATTGCTGTGTTTATCCCTTGTATAAAATCACCAGACTACAAAAAGTGTTAAAGACATACAGACCTCATGACTCCACTGTATCAGAAAATCTTACCAAAGGATGTTTAAAGTTTGTGACACAATAAAGGGATGCAATCCTACTTATTAGTCAGTATTAGGAATAAAACATTGCATTTAGTAATAATGTTAAAAGGTTATAAAGCATTATCATCAGAATAGTGTAAATGCCACATTTCAAATCAAGCAGCACTTAAGTATTCACGAGGGAAAACTTCCATAGTTATTTCATGCCATGGGGAGAGGGTGGCCTAATGATTAAGGTATTTGCCTTACAAACACAAGGTTCAGGGTTTGTGTCTCACAAGGGATAATTGGCTAGGCTTAAAATGTCTCGTAAAGGGCAGTTAGCTTAGTACTAATCTATGATCCTGCATTCTAAACACCCAGTGTGTAGGGACTGCTACCATTATAACTGCAAACGAGCTTGGAACTTCACACATTGGCCAAGTCTATATATAACCCATAACAGGGGTGTGTTCATATCTCTCAGCCTGAAGATCTAGAAAATCTGCACAAAGGCTATTGAAAATTAAATAAATCTAACCAATATATGGCTATCTAACTCACATTATTAATAGCATAACTACTCCCACAATCAATATGATTGTGGGAGTTCACCACTCAGAAACATACATTTCAATAGTTAACATAATTGATCCCAGGATACACAGAAGAAAGAGACCTGAAATAAACCTAAAAGCAAAACTGCACATGACAGAGATGCCATTACATGTTTATCAGAAGAGGTAAAAACTGGTAAATGCCATTGATCAAATACTGTGACAAATAATGGAAAATGGTTACGTTCCCAGAACAGATAAATAAGGCAGACATGATTCCCAAGCATAATAAAGTACTGACTTGCCATTCTGATTTTCGTTCTACAGAAAATCCTCAAAATTCTGACAGATAATTTTGAATTATGTTGAACTCACTGAGATACTGCTGCATGCAAGCAAAAGGATTCATACCAGAAGAATGTAACAAAGATATTTGATCAGAAAGTTGTTGTGGATATGGACTGATTAGAATCTGATGAAAGAGAAGACACACCTACATACACTGTATATAATATATATATATATATATATATATATATATATATATATATATATATATGTGTGTGTGTGTGTGTGTGTGTGTGTGTGTATGTGTGTGTGGGTCTACTTCAAAACAATGAAATTTCATAACGTTGAAATTCAAAACATTGAGACCAAAACATCGAAATCCCAAAACACTGAAAACCCAAAACAATGAAAACTCAGAACATTGAAAGTGTGCTTCATAACATTGAAAACTACAATGCACATGTAAATAACATCCTTTGCACCTATAAAACACCTAACAAACACAATTTCTACCTATGTTTCAGCAGGGGGGCAAGCCCCCATGCACTCCATACCCCCCGTAAATTAAATATACCAACTCCAAGACTGCACTACAGTAGAAAAAAGTTAATTTCCTATCCTCACTGTATCACAATCACCATACACTGAGATTAGGAAATTAACTTTTTTCCACTGTATTGCGATCTTGGAGTTGGTATATTTAATTTACGGGGGTGTGTGGGGGTGCAGGGGTGCTTGCCACCCTGCAAAACACAATAGAAAGTGTGTTTGTTAGTTAGGTGTTTTTATAGGTGGAGGGAATCTTATTTACATGTGCAATGTAGTTTTCATTGTTATGGAGCTAAGTTTCAGTGTTCTGAAGTTTCATTGTTTTGGGTTATCAGTGTTTTGAATTTTCAATAATATGGTCTCAATGTTATGAATTTCAACATTATGAGATTTCAATGTTTTGAAGTATATATATTCATTGACTATTACTTCTTCAATAAGCCCAATCACATACAAAAACAAACAAAAAAATTTAATTTTAAATACATTACATTTTCAGACTTGCTTGAGCATCTCCTGAAACAGGATTTACCCACATGAAGGCTGATTTCACCCCTGGAGAGACACATATTGAGGATACAGTAGAGAGTCAATTATCAGAACTAATTGGGACTTAGGGTAGTTCGGATAATCAAACATATAATTGAACTGGATAAAAAACTTCTAAAATCTTGTTTTTTTCTGCATGCAGGAATACACTTTTCAACCATTCAGTAATTTGAGTGGACAATAAAGAATATTTTTCACACATGAACTAACTACAAGCTCAAAAAAACATGCTCAAGCAAATACATATAATCTTTACATATTCAGACTTTATGATTTTTCTTACCTGAAACTTTGGAAGGCTGGTTCGGATAATTGACATTTTGGATAATCGACGTTCGGATAATCGACTCTCTACTGTTTTAGAAAATGTAGCTCATCTAAATGATACAGAGACCATGACTTTTCAATATGTTTGTTTCCCCTCAAAGTCCTCTTAATCCTCTGACACTTAAACATAACAAATGGTGCAGTGTTGTTGACATTTCTCTGACTATAAGCAGCCATTTTAAGGCACAGCTGTAGCTCACTAGCCATCAACAGTGGGCGCCATCAGCCTGAATGCTTCCTAGTAGGTAACCAAACTGAATGTGCCTAAAATGAAGCATGGTTACAGTCACAGCAGATTAATGGCTGTTGCTATTTGCTATGATTAAATTCTGAGCTGCCAGTCCTTTTTTGATAGAGTAGCCAATACATCATTCTTCTAACAGCCTGAGACATTAGTTAGTATACAATAGAACAAGGATCCATTCACTGCAAAAGACATGAAACAGAAGTGGAAAACGCTGTACTATGGGGACTTAATATCAAGGACACTTCACATAAAATGAAAATAATAACCAGAGAAGTCAGAAATAACAAGGATGAACTTAATAAAACAATGGGTAGTATGGTTGATATTTGTTATTTTTGTAAAAAATGAAAATGGTCACTTATTTTATTGAAGTTTCTCATTGCTATTTCTAAATTTTTTCACTTATTATTTTCATTTAATTATGATCGTTTAACAAAAAGGTGAGTTTCTTTTGCATTTAACGATGTGAGCAAGAAGCACATAGAGCGAAGGGTGAGCACAATTTTAGATGGAAAAATAAAAGAAAGAAATGTTTGGTGTAGTCACCTCTACTTAACTAGTCACTACTGTCATATGAAAAGCTTCAGTCAATACTTGTCTCATTTGGGAAGCAATCGCTTCCTGGAAAACCTGTCATTGCATGCATTCATAATCTGCAGGTTGTCATAGCAATAGCTCAAGAAGCTGAAAATCTGTTTTTGAGTTTCGACTTGGGTCACAAAACTTGAAAAGTCTGCAAAACAGAAAATGGAGCAGAATCTCCTTTTTTTTAAAATATGGAGCACCTCTCCTCAGTTGCCTCAAAAAAATGGTGATCATCTAGCATAAACCTGAAGTTTAGAAAAATGTCTTAAACTGAAAATTATGTTTTAAAGAGGCCTCTCACTACTTTGTGGCACCCTGTTATTTTAAAAGTCAAAATCAATAAATATGTTCAGAGTCACGTGTGTGCTCATCAGTCAGTGCAAGCAGACAGCACATTATTGCTCTTATCCTTGTAATACAAACATGAACATTAAGTACTGACAGTACAATTCAGCCATTCCAGCTGAATTACTACTGCCCCAGTCACTAAGCTTAATTAATATAAGGGGAAGTTAAGACAATATGCTGGAGAATGTCAAGCAAAATGGCATTTTCTGGGATAAATTTATCATATTGCCTATGAATCAGTAGGCCCTGGACTATGCACCCTCTTTATCTCTTTCATTTGTTGCTTTAGAATTTTGTTGGTGGTACGGCGGTAGCATTGTTACCTCACAGCAAGAGGTTCTCCCGTTTGATTCTCGGCTTGGCTTGGGAGTGCCTTCTGTGTGGAGTCTGCATGTCCTCCCCGCTGTTGGGTAGCATTTGAAAAACATGCGTGCATAAATGGGCGTGCCTTCGTTGAAGGTTGGGCGTTGAGCTGGCACCTCAGCGTTTCATAAAAAAATCTACTGACAATCATTAGCGGACCAAAGTTCCGCTGTAGTGACCCCTTACCAGGAAAAAGCCAAAAGACAAACAACAACATGAAGTAAGGTCTTTCTCTGGATGTTCTTTTACTGACAAAAAGATAGTGTTTGCATATGGAATACATTCAATATCCTGAGGTATGCATTTGCTGAAATTGCAAATTCTAAAGGAATAACACCAAAGGTTGTAGATATTGAAGGTGCATGACACTGAAATGCAAAATGCAGAACATGCTGTAAACCTTGGCAGATTGCACCATGGCATTTATATAGCATACACTAAAGACAGAAGACAATACCATTTTCACTTCCATACACCCAGTCTCCAATAGCAGATTTGTCCTTAAATTCTAAATCTGGTTAATGTGCTCCAGTGCCACAAAGGAAGAGAAGTGCTGCAGTTTAAATCTTCAGACAGAAGAATATAATTTGTGCACTAAAAAATGTAGTCATACATTAAAGATGCCACTCATCTACCCTAGCACTGTCAGGAAGACAAGTACATATCTGACATGTAATGAGCAGGTAACCCATATTAGTTCCAGCTCCACCATGCATGCCAAATATCTGCTAAATATCTGGCAGTAAGACAGTGCACAGCGCAAGCGCAGTGGACCAGAAAGAATAGGTGAGATGCATGGCACAGTGCAGATGCAGGAAGAACAGACAGTTTTATTCATAGATGGCTATAGTAATCATTGCAATAAATTGACTTGTGTGTGTATGTACTGGGCATGTAGGCTGAAACATAAGGAGAAATGTAAGGGCAGAACTATCACTGTGATGCAGTGACAGGTATGTGGTGGGAGCTAGTAAGGAGTGCTGGACATAACCATCTACTGATGAAGAGGAGATAGAGAAGTATACCGTATCAGCATATGCAGATCTGAGAGCTAGGGCAGCCTTAAAAAGAGGTATTCCATGCCTGGTAGTGGACAATGTCTATCTACATCTCTGGAGGCCAGCAAAGTAATGCATCCCACAGAGCTATGCTACAGCCTGTAAATAGGGTGAGAAAACATAATATGCATGGAGGTGCAGTACAGGATTTAACTGTTTCAGCAATAGAAGCTGAGTAGTTCCAGCTGAAGGGTGGTCAGTTCATGCAGGATTGTGATATATCTATATTAGTGGTAGTTCTATCCAGTGAGCTGAATCTTGTTGACCTATGTTTTACTACGATATGGTAAATGGATGGTATATTTCTTATGAAGGGTAAGGTGTGCCACCAGCTGTATACTATCTGTGCATTCATAAAATGTTGTACATTAAATAAGGAATTCCTTCAGTGTATTGTTTCATAACAAGGTGATCACTGAGAGCATGCAATCTTCTATGGCAGGGAATATACAAGATGCTAAGTGCCCTGGGTTTAATGACATCTATGAAGTATGTCATGTCAGATTTTGAGATAGCAGCTATTAAAAGTATAGAGAAAAGCATCAGTGGTGCAACTAGTAAGGGATGCCTGTTTCATTTCAGGCAGAACTTTGGGTGCAATGAACAACAGTTGGGCCTTGGCACATTATATGGACAAAGCACACATTTTCAAATGTGCGTAAAGAATTAGTTCCTTTGCTTTCTTGTGTGAAAACAAGGTTTATGCAGCACTCATGGAACTCAATCAGCAATTTCCACTAGAGGGTGTTAAACTACTGAGATATTTCAGGAAGGGGTATCTGCAATGGAGGTCATGCAAATTTGTAACTAGTGCTTCTGTGATGTCAAGATTTCCACTTGTATTCCCTGTAAAATTGTGGAATTGCAGTGTATTAAATTATCTATATTTTCCTCACACACAAAATAGTGTGGAAACATGGCATAAACAGATATTTTTCAACTTGGCAGGCATATTAGTTTCCTGTCTTAGATCTGTCATATATATTCTGGTCAGGGAACAGAATCATTATGATTAGCTCTGCCTCATGTTATCAATGCTGTGGCAATTTTGCTGTGCCTCATGTTATCCACCAGTGTGGTGGTTTTGCTGTGCCTCATGTTATCCACTGCTGTGGTGGTTTTGCCAGCAAAACCCAACCTCAAAAAAGAGACATGATGGGTTTCATTATGTGATAGATAACAGAGATGTATTTGGCATTAAGGATTTTCTGACAGATGTTGCTGTGCTGATTAAAATGTATAATATTACTGCAGATGTACCATGGGTGACAGGTTGTGACAAACGTTATACACATGTTTTACCTTGTTTGTAATCACTAATGCATTTCTGCTTATATTTCCATCATCTCCCTTGTTAGATTAAGATTGTTATATGCATAGCATAACATCTTTGCACCCTATGTTTTAGTAGGTTCACATTCTGTACGTTTTAGCTGGTTTGTATTGGGTTTTCGAGTAACACTGTTGGTTGTGTTCTTTTCATTTAGGTAGTAGAAGTGCACTGGCATGTTGTTGTGATGCCAGTTCCCTACTTCCATCATTTTGTGAATTACTGTTGTGTGACTTCACAATTTGTAGCTGTTGACATTTCTTTTGATAACATACATAGGATATTGAATGTATTCCTTTTGCTAACTGCTAGAATTATGGGGTGTCACATTTGTCTTCTCAAAGCTATTATTAGCAGTTATTCATATCTGAGAAAACAAGCTAATTCTGTATTAGCTTGAAAGGATAACAATTTATGTTCTTATTTTTCTGAGCTGACCAATTCCTTCTCAAATGGCTATCAATGCCTTGCCTTAGATTATTGTTTTTCATGATGCATGCATTGTTCAGGACTCCACTGTGTTTTACAGATATAGTTATCACAAATTAATTAATCAGTTAATGGGCTGGAGTCAAATTTTTATCAATAATTCTAAATATTTTCCCTATGATAACATGAGAAAAAGAAATTCTCTCAAGTAAAGTGTAACTAATGGATCTACTGCAACAGCACAAGTCCCAGGTGCTTGAATACCACTGACTCACAACGAGAGACTTGCGTGTCTTCTAGATCACATGACCATCTGCTCTCACTCAAACTTAAATACATATTTACGTGGGATGTAACTGTGCATCTTGCCCGAACACAGTAACCGAGTTTAAGCAAGGTAAATCTGGGATTGGGAGGGGGGGGCAGTGGGAGTGGAGTGGGACTGTAGATGAGGGAGTAGGATTTAGTGTTACGGAAAAGAAGGGACGTTTACAGTTAAAGAGATATCATGGACTTTAGGTTTAGTGAGTGGGAGGGAAGGTTTAGGGTTAGGGAGTGATTGGGGACTAAAATAAAACAAAAACGTACCGGACCAACACAGCTAGACAAAAAGAAATTTATTCTATTAAATTAAGAGCTTTCATGGTAATCCAAACCGCTTCATCAGACTCACTCTACAAAATGCAAGCTCTGCTTAAATAGTAAGGCACAATGAATACAATCAATTAAAAAACAATTGACTCCAATTAGAGCTGCGCTGACTCTATTTCTTAAAAAAAACAAACTTCATAGATGCAATATGCCTATACAAGTCAATCACAAAAATACATGTGTGTATAAAAATATGTATTATTTTATATGCACAATTGATTATCTCTTTTTTAACAGCAGCTTCTGCTATAGACTCAACTACAAACTCTACCAGAGCAGGTCATTCACTTAGCCTTCATGTAATGCCTTATTCATGCTCAAGCAGTGATGACTGATTAATCAGGAAATAGACTGGAATATATCACTTGGCATAACAAAATAATATATTAACTTTTTCACAGTATCAGAGAACATGACTTTAAAGATAAGTGCCAAAGTAGTGTTAAACATCAATCTGCTCAAACGTTTTATTGTGGCTTCAGTGGTCAGAGATACTATTTTTCCTTTAAAATTGACTGCAGTCTAAGTTAATGATGTTATAGGGGATATATTGCATTAGACCTGTAGCATAACAACAGGTCCCATTTATATTCTACGGAAGGGTAAGGTCCTTGGTGTGAGAAAGTGTAGTTCTGTAAAACCTTACTATAACTGTATATGTCCTACTCTTCACTGTTGCAGTATTCTTGACTGAAGGGATCTTCTTCCAAGGATAGCCCAAAATCTGGCCAATATACCAAAGCATTTAGACCTTATAGGTGCCATATATCACACATATGTTCTCCACATTGGGCGTAGGGCATAAAGATGAAGTACAAATGCAGTTACCCAGAAATGAATTGCCCTAGGAGGACAACAACACCCCCAAGGACAAAGGACAACATGCACATCCAGGAGAAAAAAAAATCAGAAAGAAGAAACACGCAGAGCCCCTAGGCCAGGAAGACTAGAAAATAGAGGGGCAAGAGCTAGAAAAAAGGGCAAAAGAGTGAGGGACCAAATGATAACAATGAAGAGAAGGACATCTATTGTTATGGTAAGATTTTACCAACAGTACTGTGTCCTTCCATATCACTGTTGCAGTATTCTTCACTGAAGGAAGAGTAGAAGAGCTCAAAAGAAGGCAGGGAGAAGGAAGGTACAGAACAGCCCTCAACAAATGCATGCAGAATATTAAATGACAACTCATTAACCACCTGGGCATAAAAGAAGGATTAGTGTAAAGAGACAACATGTCTTTGTGAAAAATTTTAAAAAGTTTAAAACAACTATAAAAGCTTGAAGTTCTGACACTCTCTTGGCTGAAGTAATAGCCAACAATATAACAGTCTTCCAAGTACAATGATGCAAAGAAGCTGAACTAGCAGATTCACAAGGCACCTGAGCCAAATTTTCAAGTAGAAAATGAAGGAACCAAGATGGTAGAATAGGTTTTCTTGGGGGTCTGATATAAAGGACACCTTTAAGAAATTGCATGATGTCAAAATGAGAGACCAAAGGAGGATTCAAAAACAGACAAGCAGACATCTCTGACAGGGGAGTTTTAACTGAACAATATGCCAAGCTAGCATGCAGCACATCACACAAATAGGAGAGAACCAAGGGGTGCCCTTATGCAAAGGATCCTGATGGCATGAGAGGCAACAAACAGAAAATCTTTTCCATTTAAACATATATGATTTTTTGGTAGAGGTTTCTTGCCCTCCTGCAGAACCCAAAACACATCCTCAGAAAAGAGGTGCCTGAAGAGGTTCAAAACTCTTTCACCTACAGAGTCATTTGAAGAGTGGACAGGTGAGGATGGATAAGCGATCCCTTGTCTTGTGTGGGAAGATCCTCCCAGTGAGATCATTTGTGTTGACTGCCCCAGCCAGATGAAAAAGAAGGGGGGACCAGTGCTGTCTGGGCCAAAAGGTAGGCACTAGCTAGATTTTGAGAGTCCTGCTTCATCTTGCACAAAACTCTTGGTAGCAGAAGAAAGTGAGGAAAGGCATAAAAAAACATTCCCTTCCAAGGAAAAGACAGTCCCCCAGATTTAATAAACTCTGTGTAGGAACAGAATTACTCCTAGATAGACTGAATGGCGTCTATGTCTGTATCTCCCTCTCAGCAGTCCACCTTGCATATTAATGAAAGTGGGCTACTGAGGGGGAGCCGTGTATACAGATACTGAATGAGTGCTAGGGGGGTGTGTTACAGTGCTTGCAGATCTATAACATGCCCGCCACTCTCCAAAGTGTCATATGGCACTAAAACAATAAAGAAAGTGTCCTCAGACACTTCTTAAAGAATGTGAAGTGTAATGTCATGTAGGGGGTGTGTTACAGTATCAGCAACACACCCATTGAATTGTGAAAGTGCTGTACAGTACTAAAACAATAAAGAAAGTGTCCTCAGATGCTTATTTAATAATGTGAACTGTAATGTTTAATTTTAAATTAATGGTTATTTTTTTTATTTTCTTTAAAGTTTAAGCATAGCTGAGAGTGTTTGTGCAGCATGGTGTGTTACTCACCAGTGATTAAAAGTATCAAGAAGCTATATAGAAATGTATAGCTGAAATCTTTATAGCTAAGTTAGCTGAGTGGTTAGAGTCATGGCTTTGTGTGCAGTAGGTGCATGGTTCGAATACCCAAGCAAACTATTCAGCTTTTACATGGGAAAGCCTTTTTATAATAATTTTTATTTTATTTATTTATATAGTTATTGATATTTGTTAACCAGGGTAGTGTAGCTAGTCCAGAATCCCAGTGTTAGTGGAGATATGAGGTGAAAACCACCATTTAAACACAAGTGTCTGCTACAGTACAGTCACACCCCAAGGTAATGTAATGAAAACACATGGGGGAGGTCATGTAAAGTAAAATGCATACACTTGATAATAATGTATCAGTAATGAGTAATTAATATCTAATATTTATTTTTTAATGAAAAATTTTGTTTGCCCATAGCTTAGTTTTGCTAAGCACTGCTAAGCCAAGCTAAGCAATGCTTAAACAGGACCTATATGAGCAATACTTAGCAATGCTTAGCTCCACTTAGCCGGTTTGAGCATTGCTAAGCAGTCCCCTTCTAAGCAGTCCTCAGCTCAGTTAAGCAGATTTGTATACTGATAAGCACTGCCAAGCATTGGCCACTTTAAGCACTGCTCAACTCTACTTAGCGGGTTTGTGCAATGCTCAACTGTGCTTAGCATTTTTAAAAATGGCCCAATGGCAGCAAAAGGTGGGAAAATGGCCTTATTTAAACCACACAGTCAGGAATACAGGCAGAACCTGTTAAAGTTTGATCCGTGCAGAAAATATGGCAGGTACTGGACCTTGATTGCATTTTTGGGTGCAGCACTGGGGCATGTTGTAGCCCAGGGTCATGGCTGGGCTCCTTGTTAAGAATCATGATGACAGACTGCTGCAGGGCCAGTACCAGGGCTCAGAATACAAGTCTGAGGCCTGGGACCATCTGGCACATGAGCTCACCAATGCCACTGGAATCTCCCACACTTCTGAGCAGGTCTGTCATCATTATTACGACCTGAAACAGAGGAAGGGGGCACTCTTGGGCCAATAGATCCAAGATGCTTGGGCTCGGAATGCCCCAGAAGTTTGTAAATATATCAACTGGTGATTTATCATATTGTAGTATAGATATCTGATAGACATGTATGCATAATGGTATGCTTTCCCCCACAGCTGCAGAAAAAAGGGCTTGTAACATTGAGCCCCAAGCTGGACATCTGGCAAGGTTGGGTTGAGTACAGATCTAACTTGCAATATATAGTGCAATAAATAAGAAAGTGTAATTGCCTACTGCCATTAGGTATAATGTGTTCTGAGTGTACTAAATAAATAAAACATTGATATAAGTGACTAATGCCAGGTACTGTGTAATACAGATGAAGGCAGCAAACAAGCTACTTTTGATGAAAGAAAGCCAATACTGTAGTAATACTGTGTATGAATGAATCTGATAATAAAGTACACTGTGATTGCTACTGTGGAGGTAATAACTGACATTCATTCATCATTTACAGGATATGCAGTACATCCTGAATTTAGAATTTTGAAAGTAATAACCCACTGTGTCACATCACCCTCAATAAAACTTATTCCTACAAACTGTTGTGTTCAATTTGGTCTGTTTTTGAAGAAATATGAGAGCATGAACTGAGTGAGGTTTGTCTGATAACCAGCTGCTATGTGAAAGTGTAGATGTGGAGCCGTAAAACAAGATACAGTGACATTTGATATATCTTCTGCACTAAGATCTGAACCTTGAATAGTAATGTGTAATGTATTATAGTGTGTTTCCTGCAGCATTGTCTTGTATTAACCTTTGCATTTCAGCTATATGTAGTCCTGAATGTAGGTATGCTGATGCAGGCAAGTATGAGACTGTAAATAGGTGGAGACATGTCTGATGAAGCGTTGATGAACAACGCGAAAGCGCTCACTATACTGCAGTCGGTTTGTTTTCTTGTTTTTAACAATAATTGCGAATATATTTTTTCAACTTGGAGCTTTTATTGGAATTTCACTGAATTTTACTCTACAGCGCATGGTGCACTCATCGTTTTTTCTATTGAAAATTCTAATATAGTGAACTTATCTAGCTATGAATTAACTAATATGGATGTTATGATTTTAAACAAAGGCTTACAATTTTTACCAAGTTGTAATGGAAATATTGTTGATGCAATTACTGATTTAAAACGTTTTGTCCGTAACTTAAGTCTGAAATTGCTTTTTAGAGACTCTGAAATGTCTAATATAAGAGAAGCAGTGTTTTTATTCTATATAACTGTCTGATTTTATCATTTTTTCAGATGTGTTGTATTTGATAGAAAGAATTAATTTAGTTATTATAATTTAAATATGGAAGAACTTGAAGCCTTAGCAAGTTTAGAAAGTAACACTGAACTAATTATTAAGCAAGCAGACAATGGAGGGGCTATTGTTCTGTTTGACAAGTGTCACTATATAAGTCTAATGGAAGAATTTTTAAGTGATGAAAAACATTTAGACTGATAAGATTCTAATGAAGTTAAAAAACACATTTCTAATATTAATTTGTTTATTTATAATTTACAATTACAAAATTACATTACCTTAGAAGTGTTTATGTTTTTTACTGTTTCTTGTCCAGTGTTCCCTATTATATATGGTTTACCTAAAATGCATAAATCACTAACCAACCCCCCCAGACCGATTGTATCAGGGAGGGGTTGGATTACTGAACCCCTATCAATATATATACAAGATATTTTAAGTAAATATATGATAAGATGTAAAAGTGTAGTGAAGGATTCATGTGACTTTTTGAAGAAATTATTTGCCTGGAACAGCACCAATAAAGGTGAACAATTTATTATGGCAATGCTGGACATAAACTCTTTGTTTACAGTCATTCCAAATTATTTTGGACTGGAATTTATTCATGAATTTTTAAACTGTAATACTGACTTGACAGTAAGGAAAATAGCTACTGTGTGTGAATTAATTCATATTATTCTTAACAACAATATTTTTTCTTTTTAATGAAAAATCACACATGCAAGTTTCTGGGCTGGCCATGGATACTCCAATGGCCAATGTGTACACAAATCTTGTTTTAAATCAATGGGGAAGTAAATTCATTTATACTGATGATGGTTTTTGTAATGCAAATTTATTGTTCTATAAAATACTTGTGGACGACTGCTTCCTTTTATGGAAAGGTACAGCTGATTAATTACAGAGATTTATACAGTCCTTGGAAGGAACTACTAATTTTTTACACTTTAAGTTGTGTTTATAAAATAACAGCATAGCATTTCTGGACATTAATTTATTTCTAGAAAATGGAGAGTTACTTATAAGTGTGCACAAAAAACTAGTGCTTGCGAATAGATACATGCATAGAAGTGGTGCGCATGCTTCCCATACTTTCAAAGGTATTGTCAAAAGTCAATTCTGTAGGGTGAGCAGACTTAATACCAGTGAGCATCTTTGTAATGAACAGATGGAGGCTATGGGACAGGAATTTGTAGAGAGAGGGTATAACACAGAAAATATTAGCTATATGGCTAAAGATGTGATGAAAGGGAGATTGGATGTCACAGCCCCATATTTCAGCGAAAGAAGTTGTATGATGAATAATGATACAACTAATGGCCACACAGTTAAATATGTTACAACTTTTAATACTAAAACAAAGAAAGTTGAACAAGTTACATGAAAGAATGGAATATTTTATTATCAATGCCAGCATTAAAACAAATAATTACAGACAGACCCTGTTTTGCCTATAAGAACGAAAGGAATATTAGACAGAGGTTGTGTTTTAAAGACTTTAAATTAAATGAAAGTAATGTCAAATATAATACCAATAAGAAAGGCAATTTCCCTTGTCATAATTGTAGTTGTTGTGAGGATGCAGTCACAAACACTCAGTTTATTCATCCAAACACTGCATATGTGTATTATTTTGACTGGTATGTGAATTGTAATACAGCTTTTATAATATATTTGGCTATATGTATTAAATGTTCTTCATTTTATGTGCCATGATCCCTTATTGCTGTTAGTACTACTGACTGACTGCTGTCTCACAGACATTATTCTTTTTCTGTTCCAGGTGTCTGCGTGTGCAAGTTGTGGTGAGCTGCTGCCATTACAGAAGCTCAAGATGGCAGGGTAGCAACACAGACACCTTTTCATTGCCAAGGTATGTGTGGAACAGTGTATCAGTGACAATGGGGGCAGACAGTGTAACCTTGCATGCATACCCCTTAACACAGCAAGCTAGTCCTGATACATGTCACCTTGGTGTTCCTTAAGATCACAGGTTCATAGTTACAGTGGAGGTTACTAGAGTACTGGACCTGGGTCCCTTATTTCACCCCCAAAACAATCATCAATCAGCATATGTTGGCCATGGCATTGATGGACACATGTTGAAGCCATAGGACAGATGTTTGTTTTTAATTCCCATCCACTCAACCCTGAAGCAGTTGAAGAGGGTTTGCATGGAACTGTGTTTGGCATATTTGGGGAGTGCATTTGTGAGACAGGACAGCCTCTGGTTGACAAACCTTTCTCTCCACCAGCTATTTGTGCTGTGTCATATGTGATTCAGGCCTGTTGTGCCAGTAATGCACACACAGAGTTATGCTGTAATATATGGGGCAGCTATTGAAGGGCTGATCACAATGTTGCCATGTACGCATGCCACAGACACCTATGGACTACCTGACTGATAGCCACTGGGGCAGTACTGATTAGAGGGTATCTGCATGGCACAGGTGTTGAGGGCTATGGATGACTTTTGTGGGTGTTAACATATCCTTTATAGTTTATTCAGATGTCTGCATAGGTGCATAGCAGATTGGCCATGCTGCTAATTTATTGTTGCACTGACTAAGGACTATTCAGAGGTAATGTCTACCTTTTTTCTGGATGCAGCCCCTTTATCTATGTTTTGAACCACATACAAGCCTTTTCTGACCACTGCCACTACTTGTTGCCTAAAGCAACATTGCTAGGATGCTTAGTACCCAGGTCTGTCATCGCAGTGTGTGTGTTTATGGGGTTGCTGCTGATGTGGGAAATAGAGGGGCTATGTCATTGCCATATGGTATGCTGACACTGTTGTCTGCATTCAGCTTGAGGCAAGGACCTTGATACCATTCCATACCCACTGTATGGCCTATTGCAGTGTGTTAATAGCAGTTTGTGGCTCAATGACAGACTGCACACTACTTACAGTTGACATAGCATTAGGGAGTACCTACATATGTATGTGGTGGCAATTAGCATTCATGCCTAGTGGGTCATTGAGGGCAGTAGGTAGTCGCAGGGCCTTCACATGTCTACATATTGCACACACATAGGTGGCACAGATTGCGTTTGACACCTTATGAAATGTGGACTGTGGGACACTTCTTGTAGTAACGCGACAGTTGGCAGGACATACCATACACATAGCAAGTGCAACACACAGGATGTCCTTTGGTTTGCTCATATGACAGTTTCTTTGTATGGCATTACCTTAGCTTATGCTATTTGTCATGACATTAAGGTGCTTCTGATGTGCAATAACTGCTCTATGTAAGTAGTAGACAACTTCATGAAATGTTTGTTGTCCTACACTCTGGGGACCTCTGCATTTTTTGAGTTGTTGTGACAGGTCACACCTTTCCAGACATGGACTGCAACCTGCAGAGTGGTACAGATAGCAGCTGTACCTCCCTCATCTACATATTTCTGCAGAATGTCCTGATGTTTGCCACATATTTTATTTCCATTTGTCATAACATTGTGGTTTTCAGGGGAAATTGCGGAAAAATCATGAAAGATTAACATTAGAGATTAATGATGGATATTGTCATGTCACAAGTCATACCCTTTGGAAAATGCATTCAAATGCACAACCTGTTTTGTTATCTACTTTATATGCATGTCACATCAATATGTGAAGGTTCTGCTCAATGTTTGGCCTTTTCCCCACTTTTCTGTATGGCTTTAACCAGATATCTTTCTGTGAAGTGAGGGGTTGAGAGGTATACTGGTGGCTGTAACAGAGTTAGACTGCTACAAGGGGATATACATACATGCACACAAACACACCCACTCATGACCTGCTCTTATTGACAGTAAAATCTCTAACTGTCTAGTTTTACATATGATAGTGCTATATATATAACACAAGCACCATAGAGCTACGATAGTTTTGCAGTGTTTGCCACTACTATTCAGGTGGACGAGAATTGCAGGGGTTGTTAGGATTGCCAATGGGGGATTTAACAGGCCCTTAACATGGTAGAGCCAACTCAAACACACACACGCTGCTGTATGGGGACATGCATTGAAACACACATGCACACAGAGTTGACACTTTTCACACCTACCTATCTTATGTACAATACAGACTGACATGACTATTGGATGTGCCACACTGCCTTTGTGTTATAAAATGTGTAACTGTGCTTCTAAGGTGGATGACATCTGTAGGGGCCCGGAGTAGGTTGGCAATGAGGGAGTTAAGAGGGTGGAACAGGCACACAAAATGGTATAACCATCGCATGCACATAGGCAAGATGCATAGAGAAATGCATACACTCACACAGCTCGCAATAGTCAGATTAGAACCCTACCTATCGACTTTTATGTACTATAGTGCTACATACATATCACATATGCCACCAGCATTATATGTTGGGGACATAACTCACAACCTCTTATAGCAATTAATCTTGGGAATGCATTCATGAATGATGGGAGTAACCCCCCAAAATAGGGACATGTCTCACACATTTATTTTAGAAACCTAGACAAGTGATAGGGTAACAGGTTTTGCATCAGCATGATGTTTCAGAAGAGTATGATGTCTGAAGCTGACATGTCTGTCACTATTTGTGATGTCAGTTCACATGGAGTTACTACTGATGTGACATAAAACCCCATTGTTATGAGACATGGACCACATATATGTTGCAAACATCTGCACATTCTGCATACATCTGTACAGATGAGTGGTATGGCCTGTAGACTTTAAAATGGTGCATCTAAGGTGGATGACATCAACAGGCCCTTTAATGTAATGCCATGGGGAGGGGGTCAACAGGCCTTAAAATGTTATAACCAACACACATGACAATCACAGGGGATATGCTTTACACACAAACGCATATACAATGCTACAGTTGGTCATATTGAGATGCAACCCCCTACCTACCTACTTGTATGTATTATAGTGTTACATACTTATTGCATGCGCCACAGAGCTTATATGCCTAGAAAGTGTCCAACAGTGGATCTAAAGTGGATGACATGAACAGGTCCTGTAAAGTAATGCAATGGAGGTATCACCAGGGTGGAATGGGCCTCACACACACATACAGTTGCCACTATAGGGATTAGAAGCCCTACCTATTTAGTTTTCTGTACTAGAGTGCCACTTAGAGTGCAACATCATTATCGCATGCGCCACAGAGATTATATATCTACAGACTGTCCAACAGTGTTTCTAAGGTGAATGACATCAGCAGACATTGTAAAGTAGGGCAATGGGAGATTTACTGTGTGGAAAAGGCCTCTAAATGTCTTAACCTAGAAACACACACACAGTTGCCAGTGATAGATTTAGAACCCCTACCTATCTTATTGCATATAATATAGTGATACATACTTATTGCATGTGCCACAGAGATTATATGGCTAAAGAGTGTCCAAAGGTGTTACTAAGATGAATGACATCAGCAGGCCTTGTAAACTAGGGTAATGGGAAGTTTACTGTGTTTAACCTAGAAAAACACACACACACACACACACACACACACACACACACACACACACACACACACACACACACACACACACACACACACACACTCACAGTTGGCAGTGCTGAAATTAGAACCCCTACCTATCCAGGTGTATGTACTACAGTGCTATGTACTTATTGCATACACCATAGAGCTTATATGGCTAAAGGGTGTCCAAAGGTGGTTCTAAGGTGAATGACATCAGCAGGCCTTGCAAAGTAGGGCAATGGGAGGTTTACTGTGTGGAAAAGGCCTAAACATGCTTTAATCTTGAAACACACACAGTTGCCAGTACTGAGATTTGAATCCCTACCTATCTAGTTGTATGCACTATAGTGCTATGCACTTATCACATTCACCATGGAGTTTGCATGGCTGAAGAGTGTCCAAAGGGCATTCTAAGGTGAAAAACATCAGCAGGCCTTGTAAAGTAGGGCAATAGGAGGTTTATTGGGTGGAAAAGGCCTCAAGATGTTTTAACCTAGAAACACACACACACACACACACACACACACACACACACACACACACACACACACACACACACACACACACACACACACACACACACACACACACACACACACACACACACACACAGTTGCCAGTGTGAAGAGTAGAACCCTTATCTATCTAGCTGTGTGTATTATAGGGCTACATACTTATTGCATGTGTCATGGAGCTTATATGGGTAAAGAGTGTCCAAACACGCTTCTAAGTTGAATGATATCAGCAGGCCTTGTAAAGTAGGGCTATGGAGTGTTTACTAGGAGGAAAAGGCCTCAAAATGCTTTAACCTAGAGAGACACACACACACACACACACACACACACACACACACACACACACACACACACACACACACACACACACACACACATCAGGTGATGTGAGATTATAACCCCTACCTAACACTATTATACAATATAGCTGACCTTCATACTGGCACATGCCAGTGGTCACAACTGGTGTGCAAATGTCTGCATCAGGATATCACTCTATGCTTTTCAGACTGTCTCTCTCTATATATATGCCTCTTTCTCTCTCTCTCTCTCTCTCTCTCTATCTATCTATCTGTGTCTGTTTGTCTCTCCCTCCCCCTGTCTCTGCCTGTCTGTAATTGATATATTTGTATATGTTGCCTATATATATGTATGTCTATCACACTCAATAGATGCAGATATATCACATATGTGTCACCTCCAGATAGCTGAGGGTAATCCTGTCTGATGGGAATGGGGAGAGACAGTTAAGGTGTACATAGCTGTCTATACACAAAGACATATATGGACAACACAGTTGTATATTCAGATATGGGTTGACACATGGTCTGTAAATCTCTAAGTGTAGAAGCATTTCCATTATGACCTTCAATAGTAAGAGTTGGATTCCATTCAAGTGCTAGCTGTACTGTGGTCCAGGAATTTGTGTGCTACAGCTGACTGGCTGCTGAACCTGTGTAAACAGTCCAGCACCTCAGTGATATCCTGGCTGGGGATCTCCTAGCTTTGTGTTGTCTTTATTAACTGAGTCATATCCTGGTGTGGGTACAGAGTGCATTGGACTGAGCAGAGTTTTCCATAATATATGTGGTATATTCTACATAGCACTGTTATATCCTGGTATGTCAGTGGCAGAGTAGTATAGATTAATGTGATGAACCACTGACAGACATTTGATTACTGACTCCATACACTGCAGAGAACCTATGTTACTGCACAGATTGTTGTGGTGTGGACATTCTCCATTTGTGTGGCCAGTGGTTCCCCTTCCCCGTATATGTGCCTCGTTGTCCTTCTGTAGTCCAGTCACAGGCTTTGTCCACAGTTCCTGCTGTTATGTATTTGTAGTTATGGTGTGAGTGGGGTAGAAGTCATAACATCACACACAGGGTTATGCACTTCACACCTCTGACTGTACCTGTTTAGCAGGTTGTCCATCATTGCACCCCTACATCAGCTGTGTACCTAAGACAGTTTGCTTTGCAGTGTTATTATAAGGTTACATGTTGGCCATAGCTGTCAAACTCTTACAGAGTGACATCTGGTCAGGCCCATATATAACAGTCAGACACAGGCCCAGACATGGGGACAGCGTGTTACTATTGCTCTTCCAAACATAGACAGTTGGTAGAATGTTTTTCTATTACCTTGCATTTTCTTATGGGAATGACATCTGCTTCTCAACTGCCTGTCATTGATGTTTCACATCAATCTTTATTGTTTTACACATAGTTTGGCAGGCAAATGCAATGTTATGAGAAGCAGAACAGCTATATGATGCATACATGTGGACATTCTGTGACACCCTGTCATTCCAGCGGCATGTATGGTGCCCACCGACTTGTTGTCAGTACTGGCACAGTAATGTGGTAGCCATTTATAACATGGCACTACACTGACTTGTCACAACCTGCTGTTCTATTAGGCACTGTGCAGGTTAATCCGAGCTGTGTACTGTCTATATGTGTGCCCCCCCGTCCCTCCATTGTCTAGCTTTCCTGCAGTAATAAATATTGACTTATGGCCAGTGTGTACAACTCCTACCATAGGTGTAGTTGATGTGTGCAATAGTTAGCATGGCCAGTCTCAAACCACAGAATCTATCAATCACAGTGCTGTACTTAGCCCACTAAGCCACAGCAGCCAACTGCAAGTGCTGTCTACTTCCTGAAAGTATTAACCGCTCACAGACATAGCACAGTGACCCCTACATATTGTGGACATGGAACAAGTTTGCAAGTTGATTGGAGCATCCATGGAAATGTGTGGTCTGCTGCTATTACCCTACACACATAAAAGTTACTGCATTTCTATGGTAACACAGGTGTGTTGGGGGGAGGGGACCATACCTCTCAATTGTACAAATTTCCACAGACTGTCCAGATGATTGCTTTATAGTTTATGTCCATTTAATATAGTATTGTGGTTGTCTTGAAAAATACTAGCATATCATTAAAGACCAAAGTTAGAAAGTAAAGACAACCTTTGAGTTTCAGATTTCTTACCTTTCAGACACTTAATGCAACTGCAAGACCTAAACTAATATCACTGTCTAAGTTTTTAAGAGTAATATTTTATAACTGTTCCTATTTGTGGGTCTTTGCCACACATTTCTTTATGACTTTGTACAGATGACTTGCTGTGAGAGGCTGAGAGGTGTGTATGGGACTCCAACATTGACATCCATGCATGTGACCTATGACCCCACAGTTTGTTAGTCCTCCACATATACTGCAGTGAGTTTTGGCACCTTGGGGACTACTACATATTCTGGGCAGCCAGTATTTTGTGGACATTTCCTGTTGTCCCACATAGCTGTCAGTTGTCTGCTGCTATCCCGGTAGCTCACCCCATTCCCTTGCATACATGTAGCAATATCATAGATATGCTGCTACAGTCTACTACTCCATTCATTTGTTGTTAAGAAGAGTGACTTACTTTGTGCCTGTAGCAGTTGTGAGGACAGTGCTTCAGGGCTGACTCTGTTGGATGCACACAGTACATATATGATACATGGTAAGGTACAGGTAGTGTGATGTGTGTGGCATCCTTTTTACTATGTGTGTGAGTTGGAGTGAGGTGTCAGTCCCTGGTTCCCTAGGGTGTCTGCGTATGTGCTATACGTTGCCTCTTTGCCAAGGCCAGGGTGTACTGAGCATGCCTCTATCTACTTACAGAAACAGGCTCAGGGGGTTCATCCTCTGAGTCCCTGCATGCCTTTGGGGACCTTGGAAATGGTGAGGGGCTGTGTGTCCCTTCCCTGTGATGTTCTTGCTGCAGCTGTTTCTGCAAGATCATGTTGTGTAGCATGGCAGATACTATGAACATGTGTGCACATATGGCTGGAGAGTACTGCAGGGATCCATCAGATATGTCAAGGCAGCAGAGCCATGACTTGAGCAGCCCAAGCCCACACTCTATGATGTTACTAGTTTGTGTGTGTGCGCCTCATTATGTTTTTCTTCAGTGGGTGTGTGTGCATTTCTGATGGTTGTCATCATCCACAGTTCCAGTGCATAACCAGCATCCTCCACTAGATGGCTGTACAGGATGTACCCCATGGCAAATGCCTGGTACAGCTGTGATGCGTGCCAGATATGGGAGTCATGATAACTGCCAGGGCTGTCAGCAAGCACATTGATGATAATGCCCTTGAGGATTGCACATGACCTGACAGCTGATGGAGTGATATGTCTTGTCGTTGACATACACTCTATGCTCCTCAATGGGTGGTGCTTTGATGTGTACATGAGTGCAGTCTATGGCACCCAGTAACTCTGGGTGGTGTGCTACATGGTGGAAGAGACACATATTGGTGGTTCTGTCCTCAGGGGTGTTGGTGAAATAAATATGTTCACCGGCGTGTGTTAGCATGACATCCAAGAACTGGTGGAGTGCCCTGATTGCGGATGCCTGTGAGATCCCCATGATGTCCCCAGTAGGTCTTTGGAAAGTACCTGTGGCTAGTATTCTTAAGGCTACACATACCTTTGTTTCCACTGTGATGGGCTCCTCTCTGTTGGCTCTGGGTCTGAGGTGCAGGCGGCAGAGCTGTGAGTTGCAGTAGTATGTCCCTGTCCACTCTGTAGCACTCTACTATCTCCAGCTCATGTAGCCCCTGAAAGGTTACCCTGGGTCTGAAAACTCTTCTCCTCCTCAGTCTGGACCATTTCTCAGCATCATCATCATCATCACTGACCTCAGCCTGTAGCAATTAGAGATGTAGCAAAGTAGCAGCAGTCCCTATCATTTTGTCAGTTAAAATTCCCAAGTGAGTACTCCAATGGTACAGAGTATGTGGGAAAAATCAGATTGAAGGGTGTCTGCATACTTTATACTGGTGTGCTGCAGATGCAGCCTGTGTGATTGGCTGACTATGATACATTCCACTTCCCAGCTGAGGAGGTTGAATGGGCCAGTGTGAGTGGCAATGGGCTTACTGGTCATTTATAGTTGATTGGCTTTTCTAAGCTATTTCCTTTTATTTATTTCTTTTTTTAATTTCCTCTACTTCTATGCCACACAGCTCTCCATGCAAACCCACAAAGCTAATGTAAGCATTGCTGAGCAGAAAGGGCCCTCCCCTGTACACAAGCATGCTTATCTTTTCTTTAACCAGCTAAGCACAACTTAACAGCCTCAGACACACTCTCCTGTTTAGCTGTGCTTATCTGAGTGCAAACATGAGCCGCTGAGCTCCAGTGTGCTTACACAAACTCTGACACACCCCCTTTTTATGTCATCTTTCTCTTCTGCCCACACTACAATGGTTCTAGCCCTTACACAGTTAGTACCTGTGGACATGGCAGCCCATTTTACTATTCAGTAAACTTAGCTCATTTACATAGACATAATTGCATATACCCTAGATACTGTACTACACCAGAGCCTTTGTCCTTAGCAACCACTATAACCTGCCATTGTATGTCTCTGTATGCTGGCCAGTATAATGGGAAACATCAATATAGCTTTAAATATCATATTTTACTGCTTAAATTTTTTTTTGCAACCTGCTATGTTTACGCGTCACTCCACATCACTTAAATGTGACATGATAAAAAATAAGGTTTTAATTTTTCATTAATTGCAACACTTTCAAATGTCAATGGTCATAGTTTTCACCAATGACATACCTACTGCACCTAATACATGCCTTTATTTGAGTTGTCACAGCCCCTGTTTTATTTTTACATTCTGTTACACGGTTAGTAACTGCATACATTTTTCCTGCAGACACAGTACCTATACGGATGCCTGTCTGCTTCTTGGATTGCAAAATCACTTCATTTGCATAGTTTTCACTAGCAGAAGAGGTGTTTTGCATTCTGCAATCACATCCTTGTTGGCACAGTGCTGGGAAGCTCATGCATGCCCCCAGCATTATTTCCTGTATCGCTCAGGAGACATTTTCTGTGTTTGAGCATTAACACTATTCCTACATGGAGAATAGCTCCATGTAGGCTTTATTGAATTACCCCCAGGGTGTCCACTTTCCATGCCAGAGGACTTGGTACTCTCGAGCAGAATAGGAGAAGTTGGCTGTATAGAGGGCAGGCAAACATGTCTACCTAAGGCATACCCCTCTGTTGGACTACATCCAGAAACACATCTCTGTGAAGCATCCATTCATGAGCCTGTGTTCTGGACCTGCTCAGAGAATCTGCCACTAGAATGTACTCAGCAGGAATGTAAACCACCTGAAGAGTCACCAGATGACAAATAGCTAGATCCCAGGCCTGAATAGCTAGTCTTCAAAGAAGATTTGTCTATGCATGGGCTAAACTCTTGGCTAGGCATATAAGAGCCTCGGGGCTAATAGCCTAGTAACTTCCTATGATCCTATGATCCTAGGATCCTATGACCTTATGCTCCCCTGCTTGTTGATATAGCACATCATGGTGGTACTGTCCATGAAGATTTTCAGGAGGCCAGGAAGAAAAAGGGGGTGAAAAGCCTGTAGAGACAGAAGTAGAGCCATCCTCTCTTTTCCATTGATCTGGTCTGACTTCTTACCTTCAGAGGGCCACAAGAAGCACCCCACCCCAGGTCTAAGGTGTCTGTGAACAGCTCCTGGGAAAGAACAAGAGCCTAAAAGGGCAGCCCCAGACTCATAGAAATTTGCTGAATCAACCACAGGAACTCAAGTTTGAAATAAGGGAGTAGAGAAATGGGATACTCCAGAGGCTGGCAATGTTGAAGCCACACCAATATGCGTTAACACTGGAGCTTCCTCATATGGAGTCTGGCAAGAGGAAGCATGGGGATGGTTGACCATAAAGCCAGAACTCTGAGTAATTCTCTGGTTGTGATAGAGGACAGAGGAAGATGTGACTAGAAGAAGGTTGCTAAACACAGAACCTTGGCAGCAGGAAGAGAAGACCACATGGGGATGGTCTGAATCCTGCAACCAAGGCAATTATGACCTTTGGAGGGTGTAAGGACTGTCTTTGTGAGATTGATGGTGAACCCCCGGCTTTACAAAAGAAGAGTGGTGAAGTGGAGATTTTGTAGGAGACTGCTGTGAGAAAGATTCTGAATAAGCAAGCCATCCAGATGAGGGAATATTTGTACCCCTTGAAGCCTGCAAAAACAATGACAGGAGCAAGCAAGGCATTTAGTGAACACCCAGTAGAAAGGCCAAAGGGCAAAGCAGAGAACTGAAAATGAGAGGATGAAACAGAGAAACATAAACATTTCCTGAACAGAGGGTGAATGGGGATATGAAGATAGGTATCCTTGAGACTGAGAGAGACCTGGAAGTCCTGAGGAAGAAGGAAGGAAATAAATTCTGAACAGACAGCTAGAGGACAGTGTTGAGAAGAGAAAGGTCTGGGATTCATCTTTAAGTCCCTCCATCTAGGGAGCAAAAAACATCCTGGACTAAAAACTCCTTCCCACCTGGGTGCGTGGAACAGACTGAATAATGTCTTGGTCCAAAAGGGACTGCAAAATCTCTGGTAAATGTGAATGCTGGTCTGTAGGAGGTTGTGGAATCCCCAAAAAGGGGAGAAAGGTATTCCACACCATAAAATACCCCTGACAAATGACAGACAGAACTCAATAATCTGACGTGATCTGTTGCCAATTTAGAGGATAGAGAAAGGTGGAGGGAAAAGGGGACCTGACCAAGGGGTGGAAGGTAGGGAAATAAAGCATAATGTCAGACAGAGGCAGGTTTTCCTGAAAAGGTTTCTGAGATGTCAGAGTCTGAGTAGACTCGGCAGGAGGAATACTTCTAGACCGCATCCTACCCTCAAAAGGCTGATGAGGCTGCCAAACAACAAAGGCATTTTTAGAAGGATAATTACTCTCAAATTTAACAATAGGGAAGACAAAACATATGCTTAAGTTCTTGCATGGACTTGACCTTATCCTTTTGAGACTTTGATGGGTCAGCCGCAGCTGTCCCAAAAAGGTTTTGATTATCCATAGTAGTATCCAGCAGCTTTGCTTTAATATTATCAGGCAGATTTAGAAGAATAATTACTCCTAAGTTTAGGAATAGGGGGGCAAAATATGCTTAAGTTCTTGCATGGCATTACAATTATACACTAGAGACTTGAACAGGTCAACCACAATGATCACAAATGTTTCTGATTATCTAGATGGGCATCCCAAACTTTGGCTTTAATATTATCATGCAAGGCCTGCAGGAGAAGCCTCATAACATAAACAAAGGCAGTAGCCCTGAAAGAGTAATCTGCAGCATCATAGCTGCATTTGATGGAGTGGCAAGCAACCTAGGAAGTGGAACCTAGCAGGGAAAGAGCTGATATTTTCCTTGAGAATCAAGTAGATTAGATACAAGCTTAGCTGTCTGAGAAAGGGGAGTTAAGACTTAGCTGATCATGTAGGTTTAATAATTAATTGCCTGAAAAGACAAGGTGGCAGCAGTATACACCTTCTTACCCAAATCTTTCCATAGTTCTACTATCCTAATTTGAAGGAAGGACCTTAGAGGAGGGTAAAAGTTCAGAGGGCTTATCTGCAGGAACTAAAACCACAGAAGAGTGAACAGAAAGACATTTGAACAAAAACTTGCAGTCCTCAGGCACCATGTTTCTTAGGGGCAGGGGTCTGACAGTCTAGAGTTAAAGAAGCAGCAGAAAAGGTGTCCAAGAGAGCTGTCAAAATAGGAGGAGCTGCAGATGGCTTAGGTGACTCCAGTTGTAAAAGTTCATTGTATTTTTTAGATGGCAGAAACTTAGGAACAATCCCATTAAAATATTCCATCATACAAGCTATAGTATTAGAATCCACAAACAACTAACCAAATACACTGACAGAGAACCACTGTCCAAGACCCGAATTCCAGGACCGAAGATGCACCAACACAAAGGAAACAAAAAAGAAAATTGTCATTTCCTTTGTGTTGGTGCATCTTCAGTTCTGGAATTCGGGTCTTGGCCAGTGGTTCTCTGTCAGTGTATTTGGATACAAGCTATAGTATCCTAAATGGATAATTCTTCAAAATGGGAATCTGGACACAAGAATATTCTTCCTTTGAACCACAATCTATAGAAGGAATCTGAGAGGAGTATGCTAGGGATTCTTCTCCACAATCCAAGTCCTCAGCAGAGGAATCCAGTTCCTTTGCCTTTTTAGCAGGAGGGGAAGACCAAGAAGGAGCAGGGAGTGATACCCCATGGGGAGGCTTCAAGGCCATCAAGACATTGAACAGGCCTTTGGTAAAATCCTGCCATACACATTCAGGATCTTTTGCAGTTAGGGTTATGTGCTTCAAATTTTGGTTTTTTATTTAAGGTGGACATCTGCCCTAACAAACCTCAGTGGTTTGGATCCTTGGCAAGATTTAATACGAGTGCTGGGGATGTACTCCCAGACTAATATTTGAGGAATCCCCCAGGCCTCTCATAAATAATCAACTGTGGATCCACTTAACATCTGCAACAGACAATGGTAAAGCCTCAGAGAACGTGTGAGAACTCTGATCCATGCAGACCTCTGAAGGGGTTATGACAGAGGAATCCAATACAAGCACTGAATGGTCTTCAGGGCTATGACTTGCTTCTAGAGAGATGTCCAGTGGAGACTGAACAGCAGCAGGATCAAGCCTAGACTTCTTGACCTTCTTCTTAGAGGATGGCTGCCTCTCAGAGTGGGAGAACTTGGCTACAGCACCCTGATCTAACAATTTAAGATGTTAGTTCTCCAGGTATATGGACAGAGATGATAGGTGACTACAAAAGATCTTAGGGACAAATGCTTGTCAAATAGTGTACTGCGTATGGTCATAGGAAGCATGTAAGCAAAAAGCACACTGATCGTGATGGTATTTATGGATAATCTGCCTCCCACATTGCCATTTTCCCTTCTTGGATGACAAGAACCCCAAGTAAGCAAAGAAAAGAGAAAATAGAGAAGAAACTCGAATGGGGCACATATCTGAAATGGCTTGGTAACCAGCACAGCGCAGGGTGTTTAAATCATTTGATGATGGCATTCAGACTGGCAGCAAAGAGGTTCTGAGTAATTGCATTTTTATATGACCTTAATGTTCTACACCCAATGTGGGGAGCATAATTGTGACATACAGCACCTTAAGGCTGTAAAAGCTTTGGTGTACTGGATGGATGTTGGATTACCCTTGGCAAGAAATCCCTTCACAGAAGAATACTGCAACAAAGATATGGAAGGACATTTCATGTTACTTCATCACCTTTCATATATGAAGGAGATGAATCGAAGAAGGGACATTAATGTCATGGAATGTTAAGCACAATGTAGCACTGAGGAGCCTCTATGAGACATAATATAGTGACAGGCCTTTGACTATATCAGGGTAGCATGGAGCTTAGTCTAGTAATTGTATTGTTTTAAAATTGTTATAACCTTTCTAATTGCACAAGATACTAAGAGAAGTACATTCTGAAAGGGGCATTGTATTTAATGATTTGTCTGGTGAAGGATGTATAAAGAGGAATTACAACTTCCTTGTTCCTACATGAAATGTGTTTTGAAATTAACTGCATTCTGTAAAACAATTCCCTGTCTATGACTGAAACACAGTGGTCAAAGGACTGTTTGTTGTCAATGACCTTACACAGATGACTGATGACTGTGTCCTTAATGTGATGTGACCAAGGAAAACCATGCTTCCAAAATTAAATCATATTACCCTTTTTGCATTAAGTCTAAGCCCATGCTCAATAGATCAGGCATTAACCTGATCAAGTTCTAGTAATAGTACATGAGTATCCATAGGGGAGCATACAATAGCATCTTAAGAGGATCAGTGGAAAGTGATATATGAAACAGGTTAACTGGAGTTGCTAGGCTGGTAGATGAATTAGGTAGCTATGGCAATCTGCTAAATAGTGCATTAACTCACACTACAGTGAAAAAGTGGGGAAGCCTGAAAATGTGAAAGCTACAATTACAAAAATGAATTATGAGTAGATTAAATATCTCTTGGACACCAAGAGGCTTTTACCATATGGGCCATCTCTACACTTTTTAACAGCAGATATAAATGAATGAATGTGCTTTTTTGTTTCTTTTACACCCACAGTAGCCAGTGTCAGCACATTAAAAATTTTCATCTCACAGAAAAGCACACAATAGTCCTGCAAGGACAAAAATGTCATTATATTTCAATAAATTATATTCATTAAATATTAATTTCAAAAACATTACTGCCAACTAAATATCAATTTCAAGAGCAGAATTACAGCAAACTCATTTCTTTGCAAGATTAAAGTATTAAGATTAACCTCACCTTGTGAACTACACTTTGGTCACTAGACAATTATTTTGCAAGGTATGATATGTAAACAGACTGGGAGATCTTCCTTCAAGATGGAGCTGTCTAATGAAATTGCCATTTTTCACTATTTGCAAGGCTATTTTGAGAATTTTGAAAGCTTGATCCCAAATTATTGATCAGTAGATAATTAATAAAATTGTGAGGCTGCAGTTAATATGATAGGAACTATCATATAACACTATCAGTTTCTAAAATTTAGACACCCACCATGTCTTAATTGAGCACATTTTGACCTGTGGCCAGTTAATCATTGATTTAAGAAGGATATACTTGAGAGATTCAGCTGCAAGACTACTTTGGCTAGGGGTTTTAATTGAAAACAGGAAACTGTGAGCCATGATTAATTAAGTAGGCAATATGCTGTACTAGTAAACTGGAAGAAAAGAAGTCTGTGTTGCAGTTTGTCATTACTAAAAAATAGACATGACTGTTTTTGTAAACATATCAAAGTAAAAAAGCTTGTGTACTACCATGCTACAAAGTCTCAGAGGTTCATAGTTTTGAGCTGTAAATGTCACCATATGTGTTCCTATACTTTAAAAATTATAAACAAATGGGTAAACAGTACAATGTGCTGCAGATGTAGCAAAGGCTTAGTATGAAATTGGTTGGATATATTTTGGAGCTGTTGATTGATGAAGGAATCAAAGTCTTAATGGCTGTAGAGGACTTCTTATCCAGAAGAATGGAACTCATCCATCAAAGTGACATGGTGACTCAGTAAAATAACACTAGAAAGAAATTACCCTTAGGGAAAGTGGGGAAAATCACTAAAACCTGGCAAAAATAAATAAAATAAAAACAAAATACAATTTCAACATGATGTCATTATTTTGGGGGTGATTTCAGCAATCAGAAAGTCACCACTCATTCATTCATCTGCTCTGAAAGTTCCACTCACAGCTAACATGAGAGAAATGGCAGGTTATAATGAAAGCAATCCAAATGGCTGTTTCAGGCTTGCAGCTCTATGGCTGCAATAGATAGTGCAGGAATGTGGTGCTGCAGCTGCAAAGGTTTTAATTAGCAGAGCAAAAGGAAATTTATTTTTATTTATCTTTAACTATAAGCATGGCCAGTTTATACTGGTCAAAGAGCTGCAGTTGCAGTAGAGTATTTTAAGTTTATTTGTTAATTCTGATGGGAAAACAGATTTTAGCAGTTGCCATAGTTATAGGGCATGAGTACTTTGTTGTATGAACTGGCTGGTAAGCAGCTACGTTTTTGTGTAAAACAGAGTTCAAAATGCATTGTGCTGTTCACTGTTCATTAGTTTATTTCAGGTTGTTTGATTATAGTTGTACATTTCTGAGGTGTGCACAGACAACTACGTTGCTGTATTCATTAGTGAGGTTCCTGACTGTAGATAAAAATGAATATCATTTTATCATTACTCTGGTTTTACAGGACTATTTTCATTTTTGTGAATCAAGTCAGAATACTTTTTTGTGACTATTTATGTGATACAAAGTTGAAATACATTTATTTGTGCTGCCATTATTTTTCATTACAGGTAGACATCTGAGATGAATACAGCCAACCAAGTAGCTGTAGCTGCTGGGTAGAGAGAATCTCTGGATAAAAGTACATTACTCTTTGTCATCTATTTATTTTAAACAGTCATTAATCTGGGTTTGTAGAATTATTGTGCGACTCTGTGAAGTTAAGTTGGAAACTTTTAATGTGGCCACACTCGCTATTATGGGTGTAAAAGAAAGAAAGAAACAAAAAAAATTATTAATTTATGTATGCTGATACAAAAAGTGTAGAAGTGACTTATGACTTTAAAGCCTCTTGGGGTCCAAGACATATTTAATCCACCACTTAGTGAGAACTATTCAAAGGTAGAGCATTGCTAAGTCAATCACACTTAATCTTAGGAATGAGAGCTGTTGAATAGCCAAACCTTAAACCATGAGCAGAGGGCTACTTGCAAACCATATCATCATCATGAAGTCCAACAACACCAGTTCTTTGTAACTGCATGCTTTTGCACATGTGCTGTGAGTATTACCACCTATCAGCAGCTTGCTAAACCTATTACCAGTCCCAAAGCCATCTCTCTGTGTTGCTGTCCATGCTCAAAGGAGGTGCTGGTTGTATATGTCTCTGACTCTGCCTGGTTATATATGTCTCTGACTCTGCCCTTCCCTCCAGGGTATGTCAGGCTATCCTCCTTCCTGCCTTTCTTGTTTTATTTGTATTTATTTACTTACTTGAACTTGTTAAATGGGTTAGAGCACTTATCCATATGGACATTTTTCAGACTTAGCATGGGAGAAATCAAACTCTTGGCTATAGGAAGTAGCTGATTAGCAGCTCAGATATAAGAAGCAGTCAATCTACTTGTCAAACAAATGCTTCCCATCCTATAGCCAGTGCATTATCCATGTACTCCTCTGTTGCTGGCACTAAATGGCATCATATTTCAGACTACTTATTCAGAAAAGCAAACTATTGCAAAATTTTAGTCAAACTTGAAGGAAAATGAGGAAATAGCTAAACCTGTTTTGAAAATCAATGCATTTTTCTCAGCAAAGGTAAACATTGCATCGCCTGTGTGGATAGTCTTTGGTTTATATCACCTATAGTTAGGTGGATAGATAGATATATAGATAGATAGATATATAGATAGATAGATAGATAGATAGATAGATAGATAGATAGATAGATAGATAGATAGATAGATAGATAGATAGGTATTTATACTCCTAACTGTATAGACTCCATAAAAATCACACATTGTTACAGGCGGATAATGACCTGCCCAAGTTCAATGGTAGCTATCAGAAAATTATTTGTTTCTCCTGCCTCTCAATCCAAATTCTCAGAACTGTGAGAATTTAAGTGCAATTGTAGATAAATATTAAGCAAGTCTGAAACTGGATCTCAGACTATCTCCTCTTGTTCAAGGTACAACAATTTTAGTTTTAGTGTATAAGTATCGAGAGTGTAGAGGTGTAGTCCTACATCAGGGGAACACGGGGCATGTCCCCTGCAAAGCAGTCTTCTAACGCATAATAGTAAATGTTAAACTTTAGTCTTATTTTGCAAGGACTGCACTTAATTTCTCATAATGTGGGGACTCAAAGTACTATGTCTTGTACTGCAACAATTTGCCATCAAACATATTAATATTAACTCAGAAGCTATAATTAAGGCTGCATGGGACATTAATTCTCAAATAATTATGAAAAGAATGTCCAATCATATAATATTACTTTCTAGAAAACTAATAAAATGTCTACTGAGAGCTGTTATTCTCCATTACCCCAGTAGAACTGCAAATCCTCTTTAAGAAACCTTTGAAAATTGAAAATTTCAAAACATAATTCTAAAACCATAACCTTTCTACATAAGCTACTGATTTTTGATAAATAATCTATTTACCTAGAAGACTATAAGTTATAACTAAAGATGTTCTTTTCTTAAAATTAAGGTGTCACCATTCTGTTCCAGTGAATTGCCTGCCTCGTTGTTTAACACTTGCACTGCTAACAGAACTTAAGTGACTTCAGTAGTTTGCATGTATGCATACATCATGTTTTATTTCAGGCCCTTTTGTTGTTTTTTCTCTTGCCTCCCTATCTTCTTAAGTCCGTCTCTGCAGTTGTTCAGTCATGAGTCACAAAAAAGTATATATCTCAGTAAGATGAGCTTGATGAAAAATCAGTCCTCATTTTATTTGAGCAGGATAGGTTGCTAAATTAATTTTTAATCCAAATGCATTTCTATTTTTGCAAAATGAATGTATTTATTTACCTGCTTAGTTATACATTTGTTGACTAGGTCAGTACACTGGTCTAAGGACCCTTTCCTGTCCCTATCCGAGCCAGGAAAGCACATTTACAGTATATCAATAATATTTTAAGTTGATAAACATTGGCACTATTTACAGATATAAAACGATGGAAGCATTTAAAGTGATATATAGAACACATGCACATAGATAAAAATACAGCATAGTAAAGCATGCGCGCGCGCGCACACACACACACACACACACATACAGTAAAATTTACTGCTTAGATTGATATGATTAAAATATATAAGCATGATAAGCATGTTCTCTTCTGGTAGTAAGGACAGCCTAGGAAAGAATGAATAGTCGAGTGAAGAAAAGTAGCACTAAAGTAGTTGTGCACAGTAGTGTTAGGCTAATATCGCAATAGGAGTTATAAAGTGATTATCAGATGTGTTAGGATAATAACTGGATAACAATTATAAAGTGATGCACACTAGTGTTTGGATAATAGCCAGGATAATGGGATGCACACTAGTTTTAGGGGACTAACCAGACAGGAATTATAAAGTGATGCACACTAGAGTTTGGATAATAACCAAGATAATGTGATGCACACTAGTTTTAGGGGACTAACCATATAGGAATTATAAAGTGATGCACACTAGTTTTAGGATAAGAACTGTAGAGGATTGTTAGGATAATAACCAGATAGGAATCCTAAACTGATGCACACTAAAGTAAGGGTAATAACTAGAGAGGAAAAATAAGGTGAAACACAGTAGTGTTAGGGTAATAGCCAGACAGGAGTTATAAAGGCTATGCATAGGTGTAATCCTCAACATCAGGGGCACATAGAGCCTGCCACCTGCAAAAAAAATGCTTTAATGCATAATTGTTGGGGGTGTAATGGGAAGAAAGATGTAAGTTGAAACATATTTTTTGGGAGTGTAATGAGTTTTCAGGCTTTCAAGATTACCTGAAGACTGCTTTGTCAGGGATGTTGTGTGAGCAGATTGGTTTGACTAGGGAAATGATTTTTCTGAGCTATGATACCGAAATGGAATTGCCTAGACATAGTAAAGCCTTGTTCAGTCTAATTATTGCGGCTGCCAAAAAAGCAATTACTGGAAAATGGAAATTAAAGTCTAAACCAACTTTACTAGAACTAGTGAACATAGTAACAGAGATAACGCAACTGGAATTAGGATCTTTAGAAAAGGGAAGAAGCAAACTACATAGGAAAAATGGGAATTGTGAGAACAATATATGCAGAGGAGGAACAAAGTTAAAAAGAAGGGAGGATTTGAATAAGCTAGGTAATGCTTAACTGACATTGACTGGATAGATTATAAATGATGTATACTGTTTGCCACTACAGTTGTCTCAATGGGGTCTCTGATGCATAATGTTTGCAACTAAAATTGTGTCAATATGGCCTGTTTTTCATTTATACAGCAAAATTGGCTATGTCATCCGTGATAATTTAATAAAGATATTTTTTGTTTAAAAAGTACTAGGTTTGAAAGTTTGCTACTATTTTACAAGGTAATAAAGAATGCAGTATAAAACATATAGAAAAGCAACTGGAAGGAGGTAGGTACTACCAGTAAAGGCCAGAAATGAGTGACTTCACGGGAAAAAGAAGGGATATATAAATTGCAGTGTGGTAAGTTACTTAAGTATAAACAACAGCTGTTACTGGTAGGACTGATAGGATTAAAAAGTATGTACTCATCTCATAATGAGAGGTATACATTCCTCTTCTGTTTATATTTCAGAGTTTTCAATATAACTTTGACTTTCTCACTTAATTTCTCACAACATGACCTCAAAATCTTTTATTGCTGACTGAAACCTAATAACACTAACATCGGTAGGCTGCAGTGGTATGAAACTCTCTGACTTCATAGGTTCATAGGTTCATAGGTTCATACTAGGCTATCTGCCCTAGGGCATTTATAAGCCTAGCCAGAATGTGTTCGGCTTTCGCCACCCATTTTAAATTTATTTTGCTATGCCCTTTTTCGAGGTTAGTATACTGTGCCTCTGTCTAACAGTGACACACAAGTGATACCCGGGGAAAACCTACGATCTCCCATCCACTCATCAAGATTCCTCTTGAAGAGAGTCAATGAGGGACTCTGCCTAACCTGGACTGCGATTTTATTCCAGAGTGAAGGGAGCCTCTGGGTTATGAATCTGTCCCTCCAGCATGTCCTATTTATTTAAGTGATGAGGTTCAAGTCTCTCAAGCTCGTAGCTCGATGGGATTTGGATTTTCTGAGGTGCAGCATGTCCATTAATTCCGGGTTGGACATGGCTTTATACGTCAGGCACAGATTGCCTCTGAACAGGAGGTATGCCACTGAGTAGAGCTGGAGTTTCTTTAACTGGGCAGCATATGGCATCTGTTTGAGTCCTTTGATCCTCTTGGTGAGGTACTTTTGGGGTCTTTCCAGTTGCTGCAGGTGTCTGGTAAGGTACATCCCAAAAGGGGCATTGTACTCAATTATGGGCCTGATGAGGGATGAGTAAAGAGGCACGATGACCTCCCCTGATCTAGATGTGAATCCCTTCATGATTAGGTGGGCTATATAAAATGTTTTTCTAACCACTTTGGCCACATGGTTGTCAAATGAGAGATTGCTATCAACTTGGGTCCCCAGGTCCCTAATTACTTCTTCTGTACTTAATGGATTACCACCTATGTGGTAATTTGTGGGCACTTTGTTTTGCCAAAGGGATGACTATACACTTTTTGGCATTTAGCTTGAGGCCATGGCTCTGGCACCAGTTGTCTGTTTCTATGAGGCCCTTTTGGAGGATGCTTGTGTTGGCTGGAGAGTCGATTATGGCGCCCAGTTTGCAGTCATCTGCGAACTTGGTCAGCCACAGTCCTTCCGTGTTGGCCTGTACCTCCGAGAAATATATACCGAACAAGAGAGGTCCCAGGACTGAGCCTTGTGGGACACCACTTGTAACTGGTTTGGAGTCTGACATGGCTCCAGCAATTCTAACCATGTGGGTTCTGTCCTTGAGCCAGTTTGCAATCCATCTAGTGACATAGGGGCTTATATTTAAGCTGGTGAGCTTATCTATAATGCCCGAGTGGGGTATTGTATCGAAGGTTTTTGCGAGGTCCAGGTACGCTGTGTGGACCACCTTCCCCTCGTCAATGGCCTTGGTGACTGTTTCAAAGAAATCAACCAGGTTTAAGAGGCAGGATCTGCCCCTAACAAAGCCGAACTGGGTAGGATCCAGTGTCTGTAGGTCCCCAATATCTTTATTAATGAGGTCCATGATGATCCTTTCCATAGCTTTGCAGACCAAGCTAGTCAGGCTTATGGGGCGATAGTTTCCAGGATCCATTCAGGCACCACCTTTATGGAGAGGGACCACTGTTGCTGTACGCCACTCTTTGGGCACATATCCTGTAGTAAGGCTGAGATTGAACAGTAGGTTTATGTTTGGGTTTAGCTCTTCTTGGAGTTCATGCAGGACGCAGCCCGGGACACCATCTGGTCCAATTGATGCTGTGTTTTTTGCTTTGGAGAGGGTGGCTCTTACCTGAGCATCTGAGATGCCAGGGGGGCAGCACTCTGCTGCAATAGATATTTGCCCTTTTGGTGGGGAGGGGAGTTTGCGCTGAACCTGTCAGCTAGGATGTTGGCAATGTCTGTGGGTTCAGTGTATTTTTTGTCATTTTGGACTAATTCTGAGCATATCTGGGAATTACCACCCAGGTTCCTAACATAACTAAAGAAAGCCTTGTGATTATCCTTAGTGTCCTGTGCAATTTTTCTCTCGAAGCTGGCTTTAGACAATTTTATGAGTGCCCGTAGTTTTTTGCTAATACTGATCAGTGATGCCTTCCCTTTTTGGGATTTTGCTCTATCATTTAGTAGCTTCCTCCTTCTATTGTATAGTTTGTTTATGGCTGTGGTCCACCAGACAGGACGTGTGCCTTTGGAGGATTGGGTCTGGGTTTATTTGGGATCGCATGATCCATGCATTCCTGAAGGTGTTCATAGAATGCATTTATAAAGGATTCTGCGGTCTGGGCCATATTTTCCACAGGCCCGGGGGCTTTGAAGGATTCCACCTCGGTTTTGAGGAGTGTGAAATTTGCTTTAGAGAAGTTTTTCACTGTGGTTTTCTGGGCATGGGGTGGGGTCAGGATGTGAATATCCAGTGAGGGATACACTTCTGGTCTGGAGACTAGAATCCCCATGTTGGTGATGATTAGGTCCAGTATGTTTTCCCCTCTTGTGGGAGTGGTAACAAGTTGTTCCATAGCATTTGAGTTTATAAATTCTAGGAACCTTTGGGCTAGGGTGTTGGAGCTAGAGTAATGCTCCCAGTCTATGTTTGGGTAGTTCAAGTCGCCCAATATAATGGTGTTTGGAGAGACCTTCATATTTTCCAGTGTTCTCAGAAAGGCCGAGTGGGGTTCCTGGGTTTGGGAGGGTGGTCTGTAGCAGGCTATAAACTGGAAGGCAGTTTTACCCACTGTTAGTTGCACCATGGATAGTCTCTGATGCTTCATGCTTTGCCACCAACCTGGAGGTGTGGGTATCTTTGATGAATATCGATACTCCCCCTCCTTTTGTGGTTCGGTCCAAGTTTTGGGGCTGAAAAGCATGGTATGAGGTATAATCTGGTAGTGCTGGGGTGCTCTTGGGAGCCCTGAACCAGGTTTCTGTTACTGCACAGATATTGATGTTCTCCATGCTAAGGAGAGTTTCAAGTGCGTGCATCTTGAGGTTTAGACTTCTGGCATTGAGTAGCATTACTCTTAGTTTCTTTTCCCTTGTGATACCTATGGAGGTGGGTTTGTCTTTTGAGCCTTGCCTAAAAAAGGCACTATAGGGGTAGCAAGAGCCTTTGCCAATATCCGAAAGCCCAGGGGTGACAGGTGCAAGCCGTCCCTAGCGAAGCATCGTGGCTTGTCGAGCATATCATCCCAAGCTGACAGGCATTGGATCCCCTTTGAATGACACCAGTACTTAAGCCAATTGTTGAAATAGATCATCTTGTCTTCATATTGTGGCATCATTCTTGGTGAGGGTAAGATGGTACTCAAGGTCAGGGTCATACCGGCCTGGGCTACATGCTCAGAGAGCTCCTTTATGTCTCTTTTCATGTAGTCCAGGGAGGTACGTCTCAGGTCATTCACACCAGCATGGACAATGACTGAGTCATATTTGTACTTGCCTTGGAGTGACCTGAGTGCTTGTGTTATGTGGCTGATCCAAGCGCCCGACAGGCTGCTCACCATGACCCTCTCCTTGTTCAGCCTGGTGAGCAGGATGTCAGTGTGCCTGATGATAGAGTCACCTATTACAAGTGTATCAGGTGTGTTGTTTAGTCTTAAGGGCTGTGACTGTTTGGCACACTGGCTTTGTGAGATATGTGTTGCACGTGTTTTGTTTTGGGGTAGCGGTTGCTTGGGTGTCTGCTTTGGAGGTCTCTGCTGCTTAGGCATATCTTTATTTAGAGCCTCCGAGTATGTTTTTGTGTGATTATGTGTTTGGTTTGCTGTCATGGGAGGTCTATGTGAGACTGGAATTGTAGTGAGTGTGGTTTCCTTCTCCTCCTGACTGGTTATGCCAGTACTGAGTTGAGGGAGCTTAGCCTCCAGTTTGACTATATGGTTGCATCTCTCACATGTGTTGCAATTTGTTGGGAGGAGGACAGGGTTGTCTGTGTACATGAGGCAGTTGTAACATTGCCTCAAGATTCCCAGATTCACCAGCTGGACCAGAGAGGAGATTGACAACTGACCTTTGAACATGCTAGAATAATATTGGGAATCCCTTAATAATTGAAAACAAGGGCCAGTGCTGAGTGAGGGTGTAGTGCTTTTAATTTTTAGTGCTGACTTATATAATTGCTTTAGTGAGCAAGTGCCAGGTAACTTAAGTGCAATGTGTTACAGGTAACTTAAATGCAAAAACGACAAAGAGTAACTTTCTTTCAAGTGAAACAAGGAAATAAGTACAGTAAGCAATGCAGATATCACTAGTGATCCACAGAAGCACTGAGAAGCCGCGTATTAGGTGGAATTAGCATTCTAGGGAAATAACAAGCAAACAAACAAGCATATAAACAAAGCTAGATTCAGCAGGCCTGGATCTAGTCTATGCTACAGCAAACAAGGTGTACCAATTTCAGTAAGATACAGTTCAAATATTCAGGCACTATAAACCTTTAACCAGAAATTCCCAGCTCAGAAGGGCAGAGTCCAGCCTCTTCTCCCACAAGAGTGCAGACCACGAACCTTCTTAATGTAAAATAACTGGCCTGAAGCCCAAGTGCTTAAACCAGAATTAATACACTTTAAGAATAACAGACACTGGGCCCTCAATCAGCAGTTCCCAACCTAGAAGGATGTAAGCTATCTGTTCTGCCACTACAGTGCAGACCACAAACCCTCTCAGTGCAAAACAACTGGCCCGAAGCCCAAGTGTTTAAACCAAAAGGCTTAGAATGAGTTACACCAAGCAGTAATAAATACAATTGAGTATGTTTAAGATGATGCAAAAGTAAAATAAAGTAGGTAGAAACACAAGTACAGTAAAAGCAGATGATTTTTTTTTTCTGAACAAGTGCTGAGATCAAAGAAACAGATTTGAGTGCTGAAACTAGAAAACTGGCTAGTTATAAGAAAAAAAACTAAGCTAGAAGGCTTCCCTCCAACACAGAAGGGCTTGGGGGCTCAGAAGCCTACAAATAGTCTATACCACTTAACATGAAAGGCAGGAAACAAGCTTAATTTTTTTTTCTGTTTCCCAGATGCTCTCTTTGTACACAGTAGGAGTGCCTGAAATCAGAATATGATCTCACTGCACTCAGTTGAGTGAGCAAATGAGATGGGCACAGAAGGAATATCCTAACACAAATTTACAAGAGGGGCGGGCAGTTTCAAGGCCACTAAGATTAACACCAAAACAAATAAAAGAGGGTGGGTGGGACTAACTGAAGAGCAGAGTCAAAATTTCCAGTTCAGTTAATATTCCTGCAACACACAGTTAAAATCAATTTAAATACTGTATTTTTTTGAAAAAAAAGTGCAGATAAAGGTACTTAAATTCTCTTATATGTCCAGTTGAATACAGCAAGTTCTTAGCCGGCCAAAGCTGAGGATTTTAAGCAGAAAATATTTCACACTGTACCACTTAAATAGGCAAGGACAGGAAATCAAAGAATGTGGCTACCCCACACCTGTAATTACTAGCAAATAACAAAATTCAGCAAACACTGACTAACTTCCAGTTCAGTTAATATTCCTGCAACACACAGTTAAAATCAATTTAAATACTGTATTTTTTGAAAAAAAAGTGCAGATAAAGGTACTTAAATTCTCTTATATGTCCAGTTGAATACAGCAAGTTCTTAGCCAGCCAAAGCTGAGGTTTTTAAGCAGAAAATATTTCACACTGTACCACTTAAATAGGCAAGGACAGGAAATCAAAGAATGTGGCTACCCCCACACCTGTAATTACTAGCACATAACAAAATTCAGCAAACACTGACTAACTTCCAGTTCAGTTAATATTCCTGCAACACACAGTTAAAATCAATTTAAATACTGTATTTTTTGAAAAAAAAGTGCAGATAAAGGTACTTAAATTCTCTTATACATCCAGTTGAATACAGCAAGTTCTTAGTTGGCCAAAGCTGAGGCTTTTAAGCAGAAAATATTTCACACTGTACCACTTAAATAGGCAAGGACAGGAAATCAAAGAATGTGGCTGCCCCCACACCTGTAATTACTAGCAAATAACAAAATTCAGCAAACACTGACTAACTTCCATTTCAGTTAATATTCCTGCAACACACAGTTAAAATCAATTTAAATACTGCATTTTTTTGAAAAAAAGTGCAGATAAAGGTACTTAAATTCTCTTATACGTCCAGTTGAATACAGCAAGTTCTTAGCCGGCCAAAGCTGAGGTTTTAAGCAGAAAATATTTCACACTGTACCACTTAAATAGGCAAGGACAGGAAATCAAAGAATGTGGCTACCCCACACCTCTAATTACTAGCAAATAACAAAATTCAGCAAACACTGACTAACTTCCAGTTCAGTTAACATTCCTGCAACACACAGTTAAAATCAATTTAAATACTGTATTTTTTGAAAAAAAAGTGCAGATAAAGGTACTTAAATTATCTTATACGTCCAGTTGAATACAGCAAGTTCTTAGCCTACCAAAGCTGAGGTTTTAAGCAGAAAATATTTCACACTGTACCACTTAAATAGGCAAGGACAGAAAATCAAAGAATGTGGCTATCCCCACACCTGTAATTACTAGCAAATAACAAAATTCAGCAAACACTGACTAACTTCCAGTTCAGTTAATATTCCTGCAACACACAGTTAAAAGCAATTTAAATACTGTATTTTTTTGAAAAAAAAGTGCAGATAAAGGTACTTAAATTCTCTTATGCTTCCAGTTGAATAAAGCAAGTTTTTAGCCGGCCAAATCTGAGTTTTTTAAGCAGAAAATATTTCACACTGTACCACTTAAATAGGCAAGGACAGGAAATCAAAGAATGTGGCTACCCCCATACCTGTAATAAGTAGCAAATAACACAATTCAGCAAACACTGACTAACTTCCCATTCAGTTAATATTCCTGCAACACAGAGTTAAAATCAATTTAAATACTGTATTTTTTTGAAAAAAAATGTGGAGATAAAGGTACTTAAATTCTCTTATACGTCCAGTTGAATACAGCAAGTTCTTAGCCAGCCAAAGCTGAGGTTTTAAGCAGAAAATATTTCACACTGTACCACTTAAAAGGCAAGGACAGGAAATCAAAGAATGTGGCTACCCCCACACCTGTAATTACTAGCAAATAACAAAATTCAGCAAACACTGACTAACTTCCATTTCAGTTAATATTCCTGCAACACACAGTTAAAATCAATTTAAATACTGCATTTTTTTGAAAAAAAGTGCAGATAAAGGTACTTAAATTCTCTTATACGTCCAGTTGAATACAGCAAGTTCTTAGCCGGCCAAAGCTGAGGTTTTAAGCAGAAAATATTTCACACTGTACCACTTAAATAGGCAAGGACAGGAAATCAAAGAATGTGGCTACCCCCACACCTCTAATTACTAGCAAATAACAAAATTCAGCAAACACTGACTAACTTCCAGTTCAGTTAATATTCCTGCAACACACAGTTAAAATCAATTTAAATACTGTATTTTTTGAAAAAAAGTGCAGATAAAGGTACTTAAATTATCTTATATGTCCAGTTGAATACAGCAAGTTCTTAGCCGGCCAAAGCTGAGGTTTTTAAGCAGAAAATATTTCACACTGTACCACTTAAATAGGCAAGGACAGAAAATCAAAGAATGTGGCTATCCCCACACCTGTAATTACTAGCAAATAACAAAATTCAGCAAACACTGACTAACTTCCAGTTCAGTTAATATTCCTGCAACACACAGTTAAAAGCAATTTAAATACTGTATTTTTTTGAAAAAAAAAGTGCAGATAAAGGTACTTAAATTCTCTTATACGTCCAGTTGAATACAGCAAGTTCTTAGCCAGCCAAAGCTGAGGTTTTTAAGCAGAAAATATTTCACACTGTACCACTTAAATAGGCAAGGACAGGAAATCAAAGAATGTGGCTACCCCCACACCTGTAATTACTAGCACATAACGAAATTCAGCAAACACTGACTAACTTACAGTTCAGTTAATATTCCTACAGCACACAGTTAAAATCAATTTAAATACTGTATTTTTTTGAAAAATAAAGTGCAGATAAAGGTACTTAAATTCTCTTATACATCCAGTTGAATACAGCAAGTTCTTAGTCGGCCAAAGCTGAGGTTTTTAAGCAGAAAATATTTCACACTGTACCACTTAAATAGGCAAGGACAGGAAATCAAAGAATGTGGCTGCCCCCACACCTGTAATTACTAGCAAATAACAAAATTCAGCAAACACTGACTAACTTCCATTTCAGTTAATATTCCTGCAACACACAGTTAAAATCAATTTAAATACTGCATTTTTGAAAAACATGTGCAGATAAAGGTACTTAAATTCTCTTATACGTCCAGTTGAATACAGCAAGTTCTTAGCCGGCCAAAGCTGAGGTTTTTAAGCAGAAAATATTTCACACTGTACCACTTAAATAGGCAAGGACAGGAAATCAAAGAATGTGGCTACCCCACACCTGTAATTACTAGCAAATAACAAAATTCAGCAAACACTGACTAACTTCCAGTTCAGTTAACATTCCTGCAACACACAGTTAAAATCAATTTAAATACTGTATTTTTTTGAAAAAAAAAGTGCAGATAAAGGTACTTAAATTATCTTATACGTCCAGTTGAATACAGCAAGTTCTTAGCCGGCCAAAGCTGAGGTTTTTAAGCAGAAAATATTTCACACTGTACCACTTAAATAGGCAAGGACAGAAAATCAAAGAATGTGGCTATCCCCACACCTGTAATTACTAGCAAATAACAAAATTCAGCAAACACTGACTAACTTCCAGTTCAGTTAATATTCCTGCAACACACAGTTAAAAGCAATTTAAATACTGTATTTTTTTGAGAAAAAAAAAGTGCAGATAAAGGTACTTAAATTCTCTTATGCTTCCAGTTGAATAAAGCAAGTTTTTAGCCGGCCAAATCTGAGTTTTTTAAGCAGAAAATATTTCACACTGTACCACTTAAATAGGCAAGGACAGGAAATCAAAGAATGTGGCTACCCCCATACCTGTAATAAGTAGCAAATAACACAATTCAGCAAACACTGACTAACTTCCCATTCAGTTAATATTCCTGCAACACAGAGTTAAAATCAATTTAAATACTGTATTTTTTTGAAAAAAAATGTGGAGATAAAGGTACTTAAATTCTCTTATACGTCCAGTTGAATACAGCAAGTTCTTAGCCAGCCAAAGCTGAGGTTTTTAAGCAGAAAATATTTCACACTGTACCACTTAAAAAGGCAAGGACAGGAAATCAAAGAATGTGGCTACCCCCACACCTGTAATTACTAGCAAATAACAAAATTCAGCAAACACTGACTAACTTCCATTTCAGTTAATATTCCTGCAACACACAGTTAAAATCAATTTAAATACTGCATTTTTTGAAAAAAAAGTGCAGATAAAGGTACTTAAATTCTCTTATACGTCCAGTTGAATACAGCAAGTTCTTAGCCGCCAAAGCTGAGGTTTTTAAGCAGAAAATATTTCACACTGTACCACTTAAATAGGCAAGGACAGGAAATCAAAGAATGTGGCTACCCCCACACCTCTAATTACTAGCAAATAACAAAATTCAGCAAACACTGACTAACTTCCAGTTCAGTTAATATTCCTGCAACACACAGTTAAAATCAATTTAAATACTGTATTTTTTTGAAAAAAAGTGCAGATAAAGGTACTTAAATTATCTTATATGTCCAGTTGAATACAGCAAGTTCTTAGCCGGCCAAAGCTGAGGTTTTTAGCAGAAAATATTTCACACTGTACCACTTAAATAGGCAAGGACAGAAAATCAAAGAATGTGGCTATCCCCACACCTGTAATTACTAGCAAATAACAAAATTCAGCAAACACTGACTAACTTCCAGTTCAGTTAATATTCCTGCAACACACAGTTAAAAGCAATTTAAATACTGTATTTTTTTGAGAAAAAAAAGTGCAGATAAAGGTACTTAAATTCTCTTATGCTTCCAGTTGAATACAGCAAGTTTTTAGCCGGCCAAATCTGAGGTTTTTAAGCAGAAAATATTTCACATTGTACCACTTAAATAGGCAAGGACAGGAAATCAAAGAATGTGGCTACCCCCACACCTGTAATAAGTAGCAAATAACACAATTCAGCAAACACTGACTAACTTCCCATTCAGTTAATATTCCTGCAACACAGAGTTAAAATCAATTTAAATACTGTATTTTTTTGAATAAAAATGTGGAGATAAAGGTACTTAAATTCTCTTATACGTCCAGTTGAATACAGCAAGTTCTTAGCCAGCCAAAGCTGAGGTTTTAAGCAGAAAATATTTCACACTGTACCACTTAAATAGGCAAGGACAGGAAATCAAAGAATGTGGCTACCCCCACACCTGTAATTACTAGCAAATAACAAAATTCAGCAAACACTGACTAACTTCCAGTTCAGTTAATATTCCTGCAACACACAGTTAAAATCAATTTAAATACTGTATTTTTTTGAAAAAAAAAGTGCAGATAAAGGTACTTAAATTCTTTTATACGTCCAGTTGAATACAACAAGTTCTTAGCCGGCCAAAGCTGAGGTTTTTAAGCAGAAAATATTTTACACTGTACCACTTAAATAGGCAAGGACAGGAAATCAAAGAATGTGGCTACCTCCACACCTGTAATTACTAGCAAATAAAAGCATAAAATGACTTGAAAGCAATGCTCTGTCCACTTTAGTAACAACTCAGGATCCATTCAGTGGAACCATGGCCAACTGATTTAAAAGTAATACTGAAATGACTGGGGCATGCATGATTATTTTCTTGTGTTAAACATCATGGTAAATTGAAATGTTCTCATTCTTAACAGTACACATTTATATTTGGTAAATGAATAAGTAGTGTAGTTCACACATGAGTCAGAGAAGTGTTTTTTTTCACTGTCCATTTTTTTTCTGAATGTGTAGACCAATTGATTCAACACAAAAGCAAATATACTTCAGGAAGGTTGACATTTGCAGACAGGTGTAAAAGAATGAGCAAAGGAAATATGTAGTGTGTATCAGCACTATAAAATTATAAGTTTAACTAATGTGTAAAGACTGGATTTAGAAAAAGAAATGATAAAAATATATTTCTTACAAAATACATGTTGAATAATGTCATAGGCAAACCACTGACTGCCATGCCCATGTGATAACTGTTTAAATAAACTTGGTAAAAATGCATATGCTTTTGTAACTAATCTTTACTGTTCATCTTTGTAGTATATTCACAGAAATGTTTCAAGGTGACAAACATATTTGTGCATCATGCTGAAATCTCCCCTATAATGTTGGGTAAACCCTAATGCTTCTGTAACATGAGCACTGTTAAATATTCATTTCTAGTATGAAGATAAGACTTGTGTAAGAAAAGAAAAAAGTTCCTCTGTTTGGGAGGTATAAATGTTGTCTCTGAACACTGAAACCAGTGTCAGTATATAAATATAACTCACTGTAGGCCTCAGGTCAGTATACAAATATAGCTCAAAATGTAGGCCTCAGGTCAGTATACAAATATAACTCACTGTAGGCCTCAGAATAATTGCGTTTGTATGTGTATATTTCTATCTTTGCATTATGTGGTAGTAGGAATAATTTTACAATCTTACTGCAAAAGCATTAACATAGCAAAATTATATGACTGTCCAGTACATACCTCTCAACTTCTTATCTCAAGAAATTTGGATAAAGCCAAAATAATGGAGGTCAAAGGCACAAAAACAGAGACATATTTTAAATATTGCTCTTATACAGTTAAAAGTTGCTGTAATAACAGGTTTTCCATCAGCATGCATTTTCCAAAATATATAAACTCTTAAACTCATACGCCTGTCATTATTTAGTGAACTTGGTACTCAGTAATTTGCCAAAAAACACACATGATTTTATGAGGAATAGGCCAAATATATAAGGCAAAAATTTGGACATTCTGTGAAAACTTGAGCAGTTGAAAAGTATGGTCTGGTAATCTAAAATAAAGATGGTGTTACAAGAAATTATTACTATGAATCTATTGTAGTAAAGAGCAAGAATGGGAAAACTTAAAACAAAACTAGGAAGTAAAATGAATTTTCTTTTGTATCTTGGCTGTATAGAGGGAAAAGTTTAGGGTCAATAGTATAACGTGTATTCCATAACACTGGAATTTCACAAAAGACATCAAGAAATAATTCAAGAAAGGAAGTGTCTTGCTGCCTCAAGTGGTTATTCCTCCGACTGTTTAACTATAATAAAGCTTCATGTTTAGACTAGACACTACTATATTTTTCAGAAGCTTGGTTACATTTCTGTGGAAATTTACAAAATCTCACCGAGATGACAGCGATATACAGATTATATTTAATATAGCATATAACAGGGACAAAAGTAGGTTGAAAAAAAGACAGCTGAGTGCACGAGTCTCAGGATAAAAAATAAATCTTGAATTCTGGTAGACACACTGGTGCCAGGACTGGAAAAAAATGACAGTGTAGAATCCTCACATGGAAACATTCCTACAATGGGGTTAGACCAGGCTCAGGGAGTGGGTGGCTCCCCTGTTGTAGAAGGAAGTAGTAGTTAACAAAAAACAGAAAAAACAACAAGCCAAAAAAGAGCCATGAAGATGATAGAGTACACTACTGAGGATAAGAAAGAAGTTATGTATTGTTACTGTCATGCAAAGACTCAAAATTTCTGGATAGAGGATATTCAAAAAGATTAAGGCAGAAATTAGATGGAAGAAAAATACTTACAGAAGAAAAACTGTCAACGCTTTAAATGCAAAAATGTGTGCATTATTAAAACAGATTCATGAAAAACATTATATAGACCAAGAAACTTTGGGCTGTTTGGAAAAGAAGTGACTTAGGAAAATGAAAATATAAACAACAAAATCTAGAGATTTTTGAAAGGTATAAAAAAATATAGACATGGGAAAGAAACAGAGATCTGATATGGCGAAATATTTATGCAAAGGAGAAAGCCAAATTAATCAATGCAAAAAAAACAGCCCCAAAGATATTCGAAGAGAAATACAGTCAAAGGCACCCAGATATGAAAAATGTCACAATACAAAAAATAAGATCACAAAGAGAAAAAAATAGAACAGACGACTGGTAAAGTAGAAGTAAAAAAAAAATAGAATATGGCATTATGGAATACATGTGAAGTAAAGCATTTACTGTAGAAAGTCATATACAGGTTATATTAGAACATGGTGGAACAACAAGCCCCCCAAGTAAGGAGAAACAGGAGGAGCAGGAGACATCTGAAGAAGAAATACGGACATGAGAAAGAAAAAGAGATTTAATATGGTACAATATTTATGCAAAGGAGAAAGCAAAATTAGCAGCACCGAAGATATTTGAAGAGAAATATAGGCAAAGATATCCAAATATGGAAAATGTTTAAATACAAAAAATAAGAAAACAAACATGAAAAGTAGAAAAGAGGATTAGTAATAGAGAAATTAAAGAAATAGAAATCGAAGATGGATTACCTGCAAAGTAAAGAATTTAGTGTAGAAAATCTTACTCTGATAACACCACAGCAAGATAGAGCAATGGATCCCCAAATTAAGGAGAATCCAGTGGAGCAGGAAACATCTGATTGGTTGCCATATGAAGATACTCTGGAGCCTTCAATGCTAAACCAGTACAAAAATTCAATTGGAGTTACATAGCTATGGAAGGAACACAAAACTGTGGCAACTCTGAGGCAGTCAATGCTGTGGAATGATAGGCCAGTGAGTTCTGATATGAAAGAGCAATGGATGACACAGGATGAAACTGAAGAGTATCTGCACAGGAAGATGCTCTGGAACTTTCTATAGAATGCCAGTGGGAAATGGAGAACAAAAAATCTGTCCTCAGTTTAGAAGAAAATGATCTAAGAGAAGAGTTGCTTGATTTAATAAAGATGGACAGATATATTAAGATCAATGAAAGATATATACCATAGAAAGTCAACAAAATGCAAAAAGTTAGAAGTATGATAAAACAAAATTCATGCAATATAAAAGAAGTAAATAGGATATATTACTCTGCAGCTAAATTAATAATAGAAAAAGTCTTATCATACAAACACAGGGCAGTAAAGAAAGGAAAGGCAGATATCAAATGCTACCATGGAAGTATCGAATAGAGAAAACTATAAAGCAATTAAGACAAAAAGTGTCACTGTTAGAAGAGTACAGAAAAGGAAACAGATCAGCAAAAATACTTAGAAAGACAGACGTGATAAAAGTAATGCACAGTATCAGAACAGATCAGGATCCATCATGCACTTTCACAAATAAACTAAAAATATCAGCAACTGCAGAAAAAACATAGAAGATATGCAGATAAATATTGTTTACTATGACTTACCCAAATGGCAGTCAGTCGAACGGCCAATGTTTGAAATCACAGTTTCCAAGGGGCAGGAAATCGAACCAACAGTGGTCGACCGAAGTTAGTCGAGTTACACGGTGCATTCGACCATTTGACAAGCGACGTACTGAGACTATGGAGGGAGGTCACACTTCAGTGAGGAACAGGGAAGTAGCCCATTTCCTCACTGTAGTGCGATCTCAGAGTTGGTATACTTAATAAGCAGGGGGTGGGGGGGCACAGCCCCCCACATGGGGGGTGAAGGGGGCATTGCCCCCTGAAAAATAGTAGTGGTAAGCTAACTAACATGGCTGGAAGATGGGAATGTCAAAAATGTTGTATACACATTTTCATGTTTACCATTTTCGACATTCCGGTCTTCCGATGCTTCCAAATTCAGCATTCTATTCCGGTTATAACTGTTCAACCCAACCCCTTTTGACCATACCATAGTAAACCGATAAATATAAAGGAAAAGTAGAAAATAAGCAATTTATTAATGACCCAAAAAGTTTTACAGAGAATTGGGATACAAGGCAAAAGAAAACACCACCAAAAAAATAAATAGATATATTTCGGAGAAATATCTATGAAGATCCTGTGGAGCATAATAAATGCTGAATGTATAGAAGAAGTAAAGGGAAGAAATAATAAGAAGTTCAAATGTACAGGATATGAAATGAGATAAAGTAACAGCTGGAGAAATTGGAACAAAGTTAAGAAACACTCCTAACTGGAATACCCCAGGTCCAGATGCTGTACCTAACTTATGGCTAAAAGTATTAACATCTTTACATGAAAATTTAACCATGACTATTTATATGCACACCCCAGACAGACACCAACCTGGTTAATACAGGATAAACCTGTAGTGTGAACCTGCAAGCCATCCTAAAAACTAACCTAAAAACTATAGACCAATAACTTGCTTTCCAATGATGTATAAACTATACACTGAAATTGATAACAATAGAGTTTATAGTCATTTGGAAGAAAACTCAGTTATGGCACTAGAACAAAAAGGTAACAAAAGAAAGTCGTATGGAAAAAAGGATCATTTGTTGTTAAATAAAGTCAAAATGAAGAACTGTAAAAAGGGGAAGACTCTAAGTATGGCATGGATAGACTGCAAAAATCATTTGACTGTATCCCACATTCATGGACAAAAGAGTGCTTAAAATGTATAAGATACACCTTACACTACTCAATTACATGACAGCAACCATAAAACAGTTGCAAACCACTTTGCAGTTAAGCCATGATTAAGGACAAATTATTATTCCAGGGATAAAAATTCAAAGGGGAATATTTCAGGGTGACTCTTTGTCACCGCTGCTCATTTGTCTTGCCCTTTACATTTTAAGCTGTCTACATAACAGATTAGGTCATGGCTACAATTTGGCTTACAGAAAACAACCAAGTTTAAAGACTTGTCATCTTCTTTTGTGGATGATTTAAAACTGTGTAGTTCGTCAGAAGAGAAACTGAAAGCACATCTGCAAGTGGTCAAACATTTTCAGATGATATAAGAATGTCATTTTGTCTTGATAAATGTGCAAAAGCCACCTTTAAAGAAGAAAAGCTGCAACACCAAATAAACATCAGCCTGGGACAGGAATGTGATATAAAAGAACTTGAGCAAGAGGGAGTGTATAAATATTTTGGAACTAATGAAGTATCAACAATAAAGCATGAACAAATGTGAATAAAACTTAGTAAGGAATATTTTAGAAAAAAAATATTAACAGTGAAAACAGCTCTGATATCTAAGAACAAAGTCCAAACTATATACAAATTTGCTCTTCCTGTCCTAACTTAGTTTTGGAGTGATTAACTGGCCCTGCAAGTTACTGGATCAGTTGGATAAGAAAACAAGAAAAATAATTCATGTTTATCAAATGATTTATAAAAACAATGTATACCATGGCTGTATATTCCCAGTTCTGAAGGAGGTATGGGCTTCCTTAAAATTGATTACATGTACAGATCTGAATTGTAGGACTGCATACATATCTGGTTACCTCACAAGACCAAAACATAGTGAAATGTTTAAAACATGAGGAGAATAAATCAAAGATGACTTCCTGCTTAGCTTAGGAGAAGCATATCAGTGTCAAGCAGTAATGAAAATCAAAGTAGAAGTAGATAAAAATCAGGCAGCAACTGAATGGCCAAAAACAAAAGAAAGAATATAAGGTGAATAATCAGATGAGAAGGCAAGAAATGTAGAAAATGCGTAAATATAGTTGCAAGTACAGAAAATTCTTGGAACAACCTCAAGTTGATCAGGATCAAACAAAGAAATGGTTAAGGTGAGGTGAATTTAAACCAAAAGATGAAAGGTTAATATTGGTGGCCCAGGATCATGAACTATGCACACATTCTTTTACAAAGTCCATTGAACATGTCCATGGAAAGAATTATCATGGAAATGACCAATAGTGATATAGCAAACCTCCAGATGCTGGACCCAACCCAGTTTGGTTTTGTCAAGAGCAGAACATGCCTACTCATCCTGATGGACTTCTTTGAGAAGGTCACCAAAGCAATGGATGAGGGCAAAATGGTTTACATTACCTACTTTCACCTGGCCAAGGCATTTGACACAATACCCCACTCAAGCATTTTTGACAAACTCAAGAGGTTAGGTATAAACTTGTTATGTCACCCAATGGATAGCCAGCTGGCTCACATACAGGACCCTGGAAGTTAGAATAGGGGAGTCCACCTCTACAAAGAGGCCAGTCACAAGTGGAGTTCCTCAGGGATCACTCCTTGGATTACTCCTTTTTGGCATTTATTTTCCCTGAAGTAAAGGCCAATGTCAGTGGTCTCTGGCTGACTAAATTTCCAGATGATTGCAAATTAGGAGCTGTCATTGAATCCCACACTGACACAGACAAACAACTGGTGTCAGAGCCATGGACTAAAATAAATGTCAAGAAGTTCATAATAGTATCCTTCATGAAGTCATCCACCCCTGGTAACAATCATATTGACAACACAGCCCTTAGAGTTGACCCAGTAGTAATGACTTAGGGATACACATAGATAGTAATCTAAACTTTGACCATCACGTGTCTATAGTAGTGAGGAAATGATTCTATGTTGCGCAACTTATAAACAAAGGTATGGCATCTAAGTCCAAGGAAGTCATTGTTCAATTGTATTCAGCATTCATCAGATCTATCTTTGAGTACAATGCCTCCTTTGGTATGTACCTAACCAGGCATATCTTAGTCTGAGGAAGGTGGGGAAAACTTCCCTACCGAAAGCGTTAACTTCTATTAAATAAATCCGTGCTCTGCCTGATTCTAAGTTACTACGGCTTCCACTGTTGTTTTTTTGTTCTTAGTTTGTACAAATTGCCTTTTCGAAACCTAACCATGCTTATCCAACAACTGGAATGTCCACAGAGATTCCTCACTAACAGAATACAGGGCTTAAGTAAAATGTCCTACACAGAATACCTCAAGGCTCTATCCCTGTATTTTCTCTCCTACAGGCTTTTTAGGGGAGATCTATGCCTTACATACAGGGCATTGTCAGACCCCACTCTGATGGACCTCCTGCATATCCACAAAACAAACAGCACCAGAATTACCCATTTTAAGGACTTGAACCTTGCCTGTGATATAAATAGGACCTGCTGGAGTGATAGGTAAGTATCCCAGAGATTACCCCATCTCTGGAACAGGCTCCCCATCCATGTAAAGCAGAGTTCCTCCTTAACCCAGTTCAAGTGCAACTTGGATAATTGGATGGGGAACAGGAAATTCATCCCTGGTTTGGCACATATTTCCCTAATGAATACAGGCAATTTGTAAATGGTTTGTCACCTAGGCCCTAGCTTGTAAATGTTTCATCTCCAACCCCCTGCTTACACTTCTCAAGTGTATCAGAAATTGTCAGAGATTTGGGATGCATGGCTAGGCTTTAAAAAGGCCCTTGTGGTTGTTAGCCTAGTAAACACCTATGAACCTATGAGAAACAGACAAATGTAAGCTTTGTAAAATAGAACTGGAAACAGTCTCGCATCTTGTTGCTGGGTGTGGTACAATAATGGCAGAAGGAGTGTATACTGATAGGCATAATAATGTGGCAAGACTGTTGCACTGAGGATTGTGCAAACACTCTAATATTTAAATAGCTGAAAAACTTTGGAAACAGGAGCCGTAGAGCATTATAGAAAATTATGAAGTTTATTTCACATGGGATCACCTATACCAACAGTTCAAAAAATAGATGTGAGAAAACCAGATATAGCAGTCCATGAAAAGATGACAATAGTAGCATTGATCATTGAAATTGCTACACCCAGTGACTAGAGTGTTTTACATACAAAGAGACACAAAGTCATAAAATACCAGGATTTACAGGCAGAAACGAAGGCAATGTGGAAGAAGGATTCCCAGGCAGTTCCAATAGTAGTAGGAGCAATGGGTCTTATGAAAAAGAATTTACAATCATACGTGCATATGTTACCGATACATGTAATTCCACATGAATTGCAGAAGGAGTCATTTTTGGGCACATTGTGGGTGCTGCAAAGAGCACTTGTGGCTAACATCAAAGATTAAAACAATACTAATTCCATGAACTTTAATCACACTTTGAATTAGGAATGGGGTCCATTCAAATCATAGTATTATAAACACAAAAGACTTAAGAAAAATTAAACCGAGACATTATTTTACATGAAGAACAGATTCAATAGTATCATTCATTAAGTAATGCTGGGGAGGAGGTTACATCCAGTCAACATGTTAACAATTGACAGCTTACTTACCACCAATATCAACACAGAGAAAATTTTCAAGCATGGTTGCATTTTAACGATGGATTGCGACCTAAATTCATACTAATTTAACACACTTCTGAAAATTCTGTACTTGGAAAAAAAAAAACAGTACAATATAGGAAAGCCATCTTGTGCATTCTATTCCGATCACTGTTATTTCACAAATTCCCCCTCTTTGTAAAACATTTAGGACCTATATAAGGCACGGAGTTATATATTATGAATTTAGATTCAACAGTATATCCATAAATTGATTTTCACATGGTTTCCATCTTCATTTCATGCACAATTTCAACAGAATAATGTTCCTAGTGTTAGAGTTCTAAAATTTTCATAGGCAATATATGGTGGTGAACAAACCTTCCTCCTCTTCCTCTCAGTAGGCTGTCACTTAGAAAAACTGACATAGTAAGAAGTAATGGCAGTAAACTAAACATATCAGATTAAAAGGAAAACATTTCAAGCTTTGTGACTTTTGACAAGGTATCAATGCTCTAAACGAAAGGACTAAGTTTATAGGAAGTTGATAATACAATGAAGCAGTGGCCTAATGTCTACAACTTTATGATCATGGAGATCTTCTGGCAGATTTATCCATGGCAGACATTCATTTATATGAAAGTTGTTTCACCAGATATATTGTTTTAATCAAATGCTTTGCTTTATATGCTTGTCTGATGATTAAGTCAACTATTGAAACAACTGAATGTGATGCTACTTCAAATAGTTATATTAGTTGTGTATTTTTTAATGTTTTAAGTTACCTCTGAGATAGTATATATAACATGGGGGGATGTAGGTACTTTAGGTATAGAAGGCATATATATATATATATATATATATATATATATATATATATATATATATATGTGTATACATATATATATATATATATATATATATATTTTTTTTTTTTTTTTTTTTTTTTTTTAATTGTTCTTCATTCTACAAGGGGTTGGTAGGGTGGCTTAATGGTTAAGGTGTTTACCTTCCAAACACAAGGTGCAGGATTTGAGTCTCACAAAGGATAACTGGCTAGGCTTAAAATGGCTCGCATGGGCAGTTAGCTTAGTACTAAACTATGAACCTAAGTAAATTTTGAGGAGGACGTTTCCTGTTACTTTCTTGAGAAAACATATTACTGATCAGGGTACATAATAAGCTCAGTTTTAGGTAAAGAGTTGAATCATATTCCTTTGGAGCTTATTTCATAAACTGTCATGGATGTTGTAGTTTGCAACATATTTAGTTGCTAGTTTTGTGTACTTGAGTTGATTTTTCACACTCTGAGTAGCAAGTTAAAATTAACATATTTATACATATCAATGATTAGAAGTATAGATGATCTAGATTTTCATTACTTTATGGATTTGTTCATATTTTTACTATAAATTAATTTTGATGGTTTGGTGTTTCATTGAATAGACAGACACATTTATCTATCCCATCAGCAATGGTCATCGATATAATGATGTCCCCTGAATGATTAGTACCAGCTATGATCCACATCACTTGCACTTAAGTGCAGCCATTTTATGAGCAACTCATAGTACAGAGGAAAAATATCCTCTAGTGCCATTAATGATCAACATTTGCAGATGGTCCAGCAGTGTTAATACATTTATTTTGTCAACTACTACAGGCAGAGGGTGAACATATATGAATCATGCCTTATCAGAAGATGCCAGTGATACTTCTCAAATCCTACCAGTACAGCCACTGTGTGCATGGCTAGCTGGAAAAAGAAAATAAGGCTCTAACAAGGGCTAGGATATTTCATACCCCTGAAACACACTTTGCTAATGGCATTGCTATAATCAACCATCTGTCATCAAAATATCATTGCCACACTAATTCATGTGCATTTACACTCTGTGAGAATCAGCCTTCTAAAATGGAGTTAGAGCTCCACAAATAAGTTTGGAGGGAGTTGTCTTCACCAGACATCTAAAGATCTGCAGGCCACAGTGAACTAGAAAATTGAGGATGATGGTGATACCATAAGCAGAGAGGTGTCATCCTGGTATTTAAAAAGAGGTAAAGCTGGCCCTTTGAGTACTATTACTGACATTCTGCTATACCTATTCCTTTAGGCAACCTTGGGAAAGAAGATGCACATCCATGATTACTCACCATTTCTGTCAAGTAAAAAGAAATGTGTCTCAAATGTTCAGCCTAAGAGAATAGGTAATTACTTTCAGACAATAATTACAAATATTTGTTTTAGGTCAACAACAGTACTGAGCTAAGAAGTTAAAAGGTATGCCCCTATCTCAGTCATCCTCAGTACTCAGTGTTCTATACTCTGCTTGCTGTCTCTTATCATCTCTGTTCTGTACTCTCACTTCCAACCTCTAATCTAATGAAATAATAGATAAAACACACCACACACACATATGACCAAAATGGATTGGTATATTAAAGTAATCTTTCTGTGGTCAAATGTTGCATGACATTTTGCATAGCATTTTGCACAGAGGAATGTTGATGCCTGTAAGTAACCTTAAAGAAATGACACTCCTCAATCTATGGCAATACTGAAGTAAAATCCTTAACATGTGCAAAGAAATTAGCCAGAAATAAAACAATTGTGTATACCTCTTCCTTACAGGATGGATGTCTTTTTTGTTGTTGTTGTTTCTGCTTGGTAGACTGAGTGGTGTAATGAACATTTTCTGGGGTTTTTTTTGGCTAAAGGATTTTGCCAACAGACATGCAACTGAGCTGAGTATAGGTGCATGTCACAAGCTACAATGAATTCAGTAGATTTAATACTTTTCCTGTAATGGCTCCTATCTCTGTACATAGACATGATATGATGAGTCCATTTTCAGTGCACTGTGTGCAGGATTCTAATCTTCTGAGGGTGAAATGTAGTTTTACAATATTATGTTTTTAATCACACAAGTATATTCAATTCCCCTGCATTTTTATGTCATTCCTCTGTGTGTTACAGTGTGATACCTAGCTAATGACCTGCTTCAGAGAATATGGGTTCAAATCCATTCAGTTGTGTGTCACTTTTCTTGCTGTCATGTGTCCTGTTTCCCTGAAACATATTTTACTGACACTTTACCTGCATATAATTCTTCATGCTAATGCTGTGCTTTTGGAGAATATGAGTGCCACCGGCATGATTTTAAATCCATGCTGACATGTTCATCTTGTCTTCCCATCATGTATGCCTTTCCCTTGAAATGAAATATTTCTGTCATCATTGTGTATATTCTGACAGGGAGTATGGTATGCTCTAACAAAATGCAAGTATGGCTTTGTCTGGCATTGTTAAGCTAAGAAGTTGAGAGGTATGCTGTTATCCCACCTCCATCCTGCTCATTCCTTATTAGTTCACCCTGTGATCTTCCTTTTGTGTGCTTTCAATTTTCATCATGGCTCTATAGTCCCATTGCCAACCTTCAATTTGGTTAAGAAACATATAAACACAACACATACATGCCCACACCCGTTGTGGCAAAATGACAAAAAAATCCTTGTTATAAGCTATGATCTTCCCATCAGTCATGCAAATGAGCTTAACACAGCTGATCATCACCAGGCAAATTTATAACAGATATAAGTGAATGGCTTTATTTGAGCTGTTCTGAAGGTTCAGTGTACTCATGGCATGATTTCCATGGTGTCATTCTAGTGGGTAGGGTGCTCAACTCCCATCAGGGTTTTATGCTCTATTACACTATTCAATATTCATTCTGAAAATGTCCTACATATCCTTGATATGTGTCTTCTTAATGACCCATTACAATCTAACAACTTCAGTGGCTGCCCTTGCTAATGTACTGTTATGGAGAATGTGAGTAGAAAAGCCTTGATTCCAATCACTTGAATCCTTTTATCCCCTTCTTGTTTTCAGTCTGCCAGCATGCCACATTTCCTTGATATGTTTATTTTATGATCATTTATACACTGTGGCTTATCTTGCTAATGCACTGCTATTTGTCATATCAAAATTAAGGATATGGGTTTAAAATCCATCAATATCTGTCTTCTTTACACACTATCATGTTGTTCAGTCCATATCTTCTTACCTTGTGTTGTCTCATCTGCTTGCTGCCCTTTTTCATCTCTGTTCTATACCCTCTCAACATTTAATCCTATCTAAAGTACATTATTACACAAAACACATGCCCAAAAAGAGTTTATAAAATAGCAAAAGTCATTTTTCAGTAATCATACACTGTATGACAGTTGGCAGAGAATAACTTTGATGCCATATATAACTACAGAGAAATGGCACATCATCCTATGGCAAAAATTGAGGAAAATCCTTCAAACGTGCCAATACCTTGGCATCTGTCAAACAGCTGAGCTGACCACTGCTGCACATCACCACAATACTGAAATAAAATGAAGCTAAAAGCTTCCATGGCTCATGATAGTTATGAAAGGATGTGTATGTTATTAAAACACTAGGTGGAGAGTTTTGATCCCCTGATGGTTATACAGTGTTTAACAATGGTAATGTTTCAGTCTTCAACACTGTTCCAACATTCCCTTGAAATATGCCTTTTCTGAGAAGTTCATTATGCATTCTTCTATGGCTTCAGTTGCTAATGAACTGACCTCAGAATAATTTGTTAGGCAAGCAGGGGTTCAAATCCTTTGACGTTTACATTGCATTAGTATGCAAAATAACTCTTATTATGCACTATTCACAATTCAAATTTAAAATAAGTTAAATGTAGTGCATGTATGTAACAGTTTTGTACTGGTGCGTTCATTGTAAATGCATTAAATGCAGCCATTCAGTATTTTCAGTATCGCTTAATCTCTCCAAAGGTTTTGATACTGTTACCCACAATAAATTATTACATAAACCATCCACACTAAGTCTACAGTAATCAGTTCTCCTCAGATTTTACAGCTATTTACCCAACAGACAACAAGGTATTAAATGGCAAAATGATCTCTCATAGGTTCATAGGTTCATAGGTAGATACTAGGCTATCTGCCCTAGGGCATTTATAAGCCTAGCCAAAGTGTATTTGGCTTCTGCCTCCCTATTAGATTAGCATACTGTGCCTCTGTAAAGTAGGTCACAGAAGGTACCCTTTTAAGATTAGTTTACTGTGCCTCTGTCTAGCAGGGACACAGAAGAGATCCCAGGGGTGAATTTGCGATTTCCCATCCACGCGTCCAGATTTCGCTTGAAGAGGGTCAGTGAGGGACTATGTCTAACATGAATTGGGATTCTATTCCAGAGTGAGGGGAGGCTCTGGGAAATGAATCTGTCCCTCCAGCATGGCCTATTTATTTTTGTGCTGAGGTTTAGGTCCCTGGAGTGTGTAGCTCTAAGGGACTTGGATTTTTTGAGGTGGAGCATGTCCATTAATTCTGGGTTTGACATGGCATTGTACGTCAGGCATAGATCGCCTCTGAGTAGGTGGTAAGCAACTGAGTAGAGCTGGAGTTTCTTTAGTCGAGCTGCATAGGACATCTGTTTGTAGCCCATGATCCTCTTGGTGAGGTACTTTTGGGGTCTCTCCAGTTGCTGCAGGTGTCGGGTAAGGTACATCCCAAAAGGGGCATTGTATTCAATTATGGGCCTGATGAGTGACGAGTAGAGGGGCACAATGACCTCTCTTGATCTAGATGCGAACCCTTTCGTGATAAGGTGGGCTATATAGAAGGTCTTTCTAACCACTTTGGCAACGTGATTATCAAAGGAGAGATTACTATCTACGTTGGTCCCCAAATCTCTAATTACTTCTTCTGTACTTAATGGATTACCACCTATGTGGTAATTTGTGGGCACCTTGTTTTTCCCAAAGGGGATGACTATGCACTTTTTAGCATTTAGCTTGAGGCCGTGGCTCTGGCACCAAGCATCCATCTCTGTCAGACCTGTTTGGAGGATGCTTGTGTCAGCTGGAGATTCGATTATGGCCCCCAGTTTGCAGTCATCTGCGAACTTTGTCAGCCATAGTCCCCCCCGTGTTAGCCTGAACCTCAGAGAAGTATATACCAAACAAGAGAGGTCCCAGAACTGAGCCCTGTGGGACGCCACTTGTAACTGGTTTGTATTCGGAAATGGCACCTGTGATTCTGACCATGTGGGTTCTATCTCTGAGCCAGTGTGCAACCCATCTTGTGATATAGGGGTTGATATTTAAGCTGGTAAGCTTATTTATGATGCCTGAGTGGGGTATTGTGTTGAAGGCTTTTGCGAGGTCCAGGTAGACTGTGTGGACTACCTTATCCTCATCTATGGCTTTGGTAACTGTTTCAAAGAAATCAACTAAGTTTAAGAGGCAAGATCTGCCCTTAACAAAGCTGAATTGGGTAGGGTCCAGTGTCTGGAGGCTCCCAATGTCTTTGTTTATGAGTTCCATGATAAAACACTCCATAGCTTTACAGACCAGACTAGTCAGGCTTATGGGGCGATAGTTTCCGGGGTCTGTTGTGGCACCACCTTTGTGGAGTGGGACCACTGTAGCTGTATGCCATTCTTTGGGTACATATCCTGTAGTAAGGCTAAGTTTGAACAGTGACTTAATGTGAGGGTTCATTTCTTCTTGGTGCTCGTGTAAGACACAGCCTGGGACACCGTCCGGTCCCATAGATGGAGAGGGCAGCTTTCACCTGTGCATCTGTGATGTCAGGGAGGTTACATTCAGTTGGGATAGGCATTTGCTCTTTTGGGGGGAAGGGGGGGAGAAGTTTGTGCTGAATCTGTCTGCCAGGACGTTGGCTATGTCTGTAGGTTCAGTTTATTTTGTACCGTTATGCAACAATTCAGAGCATATCTGGGAGTTTCCGCCCATGTTCCTAACAAAACTAAAGAAGACCTTGTGATTATCTTTAGTGTCTAGGGAAATTTTTTCTTTTGAAGCTGGCCTTTGATGATTTTATGAGGGATCAAAGTTTCTTGCCAATACTGATCAGAGATGCCTTCCCTTTTTGGGATTTTGCTCTATCATGTAGTAGCTTCCTCCTTCTGTTGTATAGCTTATTTATGGCCGGGGTCCACCAGACTGGTCTCCTGTTTTTGGAGGAGTGAGTCTTGGTTTTATTTGGGATAGCACGATCCATGCATTCCTGCAGGTGCTTATAGAATGCATTTGTAAAGGATTCTGCAGATTGGGCTGTATTATCCTCTGACCCAGGGGCTTTGAAGGATTCCACCTCAGTCTTGAGAAGTGCAAAGTTGGCTTTTGAGAAATTCTTTACAGTGATTTCCTTGGCTGGGGGTGGGGACGGGATATGGATGTCCAGGGTAATTTGTTTATGGTCTGATCTTACCAATGAGGGGTTTACCTCTGGTGAGGAACATAGAGTCCCCATGTTGGTGATGACCAGGTCCAATATGTTGTTCCCTCTTGTGGGAGTGGTGACCAGTTGTTCCATTGCGTTAGAGTTTATAAATTCAAGGAACCGTTGGGCGAGGGTGTTTGGGCTTGAGTAGTTTTCCCAGTCAATGCTTGGGTAGTTGAAGTCACCCAATAACATAGTGTTTGGAGAGACCTTCATATTCTTCAGTGTTCTCAGGAATGCCAAGTGGGTTTCCTGTAATAGGGAGGGTGTTCTGTAGCAGGCTACAAACTGAAAGGCAGGTGTGCCCACTGTTAGTTGCACATGGATGGTTTCCGATGCTTCGTGCAGTGCCACTAACCTGGTGGTGTAGGTATCTTTGATGAATATAGATACTCCCCCTCCTTTTGTGCTTTGGTCCGAGTTTTGGGGCCGAAACGCATGGTATGAGTTATAACCTGGTAGTGCTGGGGTTCTCTCAGGAGCATTGAACCAGGTTTCTGTTACTGCACAGACATCGATTTTCTCCATACTGAGGAGAGCCTCGAGTGTGTGCATCTTGAGGTTTAGACTTCTGGCATTGAGTAGCATTACCTTAAGTTTTTTTATCCTTGGGTTGTCTATGGAGGTGGGCTTGTCCTTTGAGCCTTGCCTAAAAAAGGCACTATGGGGGTGGCAAGAGCCTTGGCCAGTATATGAAAGCCTAAGGGTGACAGATGCAAGCCATCCCTAGTGGAGCAACGTAGCTTGTTGAGCATGCCATCCCAGGCTGACAGACACTGGATCCCCTTTGAATGACACCAATACTTTAGCCAATTGTTGAAACTGATAATTTTGTCTTTATACTGTGGCATCATTCTTGGTGAGGGCAAGATGCTACTCAAGGTCAGGGTCATACCAGCCTGGGCTACATGGTCAGAGAGCTCCTCTATGTCTCTTTTCATGTAGTCCAGGGGGGTACGTCTCAGGTCTTTCACACCAGCATGGACAATGACATAGTCATACTTGTATTTTCTTTGGAGTGACCTGAGTGCTTGCGTTATGTCGCGGATCCTGGCACCCGACGGGCAGCTTACATTGACCTTCTCCTTGTTCAGTCTGGTGAGCAGGATGTCAGTGTGCCGGATAATAGAGTCCCCTATAACAAGCGTATTTGGTGTGCTGTTTGGCCTTAAGGGCTGTGACTGTGAGGCACACTGATTTTGTGAGATATGTGATTCGTGGGTATTGTTGAGATGTGGCTGTTGCTTGGATATCTGCTTAGGAGGTCTTTGCTGTTTAGGCAGATTTTTATTTAGAGCCTCCGAGTATGTTTTTGTGTGTTTATGTGTTGGGTATGCAGATGCAATAGGTCTGTGTGAGACTGGATTTGTGGTGTGGGTGGTTACCTTTTCCTCCTGACTGACTGTGCCAGTCTTGGGTTGAGAAAGCTCTGCCTCCAGTTTGGCTGTGTAACTGCATCTCTCACATATATTAGAGTTTGTTGGAAGGAGGAGAGGGTTGTCTGTGTACATAAGGCAATTGTAACATTGCCTCAAAATTCCCAGATTCACCAGCTGGACTGGAGAGTAACCTTGAAACTGACCCTTGGACATACCAGATTAGTATAGGGAACTGTTTTTTACTGATCAGATTAGGGAAGGGAACTGATTTTTCACTTGATCAGGAAGGACCAATCGGGAGCCTAATACCTATGAGAAGTCAAGGAGGGTGTAGTGCTTTAGTTAGTTAGTGTTTCCTTATAAGAGCTGAGCAAGAGCAGGGCTTTAGAAAGAGAATAGAGTGATTACTTTGAGAGTTTGAACAGTTCTAAGGGAAAAAGTGAAGAGCAGACTTTGTGGAGCCTGGAATAGTTTAAACCTGTTTAGGTGGTGCTGCCCGATGCTGCTCAGTGCGCAAAACCGTGCAAAAAGAGAGTTGTAGGGTTTTAAGAGAGACAGATCAAGGAGTTTAGAATTGACCCAAAATGGCCAATAAAACTACAGCTTCTAGGTAGTAACCACTCCTCCAGGGACAGGCAGGCTGTTCAGTGTTAACCACTCCCACTGGTGAACAACAGAGACTTCCCTTTAGCCCAAGCAAGCACTGGCCTTCTAGAAACTTCCAAACAGTTCAGAACAGCAAATCTGTAACTGAACTTTCTTAACTTTCAGAAAGTGGGAAAAAAGCAGATTTTTTTTTCTTTTTGTTGTAGTTTAAAGGTAGCAGAGATACACAAGCAGCAAAATAATCACAACAGTGCAATAAATGACCCCACACTTGAGTGCTAGGCCAAAATCAGGTAAAATGCAGATTTTAGAGAAAAAAACAATTTTAAATTAAGTGCAACACAGGGAATGCAGTAAACAGGCTCTAGATGTGTTGCAAGTACTGCTACTGTTACAGATGTAAACTTTAGCAAGCCGGAAAATGCCAGAAAATAGGTGGCAAAGCAATAAAACTTAACAAAAAATCAGAAGAAAATACTTAAAATCACAAAAGTGGCTCCTTTTCTTCTCTCAGCATTTTCTCCCCTTGGTAGGTGCTTCAGCAACAACTAGCAAGCCTGAAAAGATGCCAAAACCACGAGGCAGCCAGGTTTTAAGAGAGACAGATCAAGGAGTTTAGAAATGACCCAAAATGGCCAATAAAACTACAGCTTCTAGGTAGTAATCACTCCTTCAGGGACAGGCAGGCTGTTTAGTGTTAACCACTCCCACTGGTGAACACAGAGACTTCCCTTTAGCCCAAGCAAGCACTGGTCTTCTAGAAACTTCCAAACAGTTCAGAACAGCAAATCTGTAACTGAACTTTCTTAACTTTCAGAAAGTGGGAAAAAAGCAAGATTTTTTTTTCTTTTTGTTGTAGTTTAAAAGATAGCAGAGATACCAAGCAGCAAAATAATCACAACAGTGCAATAAATGACCCCACATTTGAGTGCTAGGCCAAAATCAGGTAAAATGCAGTTTTTAGAGAAAAAAATGATTTAAAATTAAGTGCAACACAGGAAATGCAGTAAACAGGCTCTAGATGTGTTCCAAGTACTGTTACTGTTACAGATGTAAACTTCTGCAAGCCGGAAAATGCCAAAAAACAGGCAGCAAAGCAGTAAAATTTAACAAAAAATCAGAAGAAAATATTTAAAATCACAAAAGTGACTCCTTTTCTTCTCTCAGCATTTTCTCCCCTTGGTAGGTGCTTCAGCAACAACTAGCAAGCCTTTTCTTGCTATATCTCTGGGGGTGCCTTAAGGATCAAGGATATTTTCTGGGACCTCTTCCTTTCAACACGTTTGTAAATAACTTACACTTGGCAAATAAGCATGTAATGATAATCAGGGATGCAGATAACTCATCACTTGTATCCTCAGCTCAAAATCTCTAGGAACTTCAACTGTTAACTCAGGAATCTTTTACACCAACTGAGTCATGGCTGTCAAACATACAATTACTTCTTAACCCCAATAAATCAAAACTTATCCTATTCACTCAAAAACACTCATCTACTGAGAAAAATATCTTTATTCTAATTTCTGAAAATAATACCACAATTGAACAAGTATCCTACACTAAGCATCTAAGCATCATCATTGAGGAAAACATGAAATTTGACCACCACATAAAAGAGATAGTAAAATGGACCAATCAAAGTCTTGGCATGTTTTACAGAGCCAAGCTATTCCCTTCAGACAGTGCAAGGAAATATATTGCCTCAACATTCCTACTACCAACAGATGATGTTTTTTATTTGATTCTGGATTGGATGCATATTCCAGAACAAGAATATTCACATTTATTTCATGCTTGTGGGATTTCCACACAGTTAAAAAAAACATTTTGCATACTGTTTTGGTGTATTTTAGACACTTCCTTTTGTAAATGAGTACTAGTGCCTTCCATACCTCTCAACTTCTTAGAGCAAGAAATTTTGACAAAGCCATAAACAAAAGTGGGACAAAGGCCAAAAATAGGGATGAGCCATCTGCATCCTGGATTACCATTACATGCTTACCTGACAAGTGTAGAATATTTACAAATGTGTTGAAAAGGAGAGGAGCCAAGTATAGGTCCTTGTTCCTTGGGGGACCTCCACAGATATAGGTAGAAAAGAGGAGATTTCATTTTGCCATTTAACAGCTTGTTGTCTGTTGGGTAAATAGCTGTCAAACCTGAAGACAGCCAATGGCTGTAGACATAGTAAGGAGCATCTATGTAATATTTTATTATGGGGGTGATAAAAGCTTTTGTGAGATTAAGAAATACCATAAATATTGAGTTGCTGCTGTTCCTATACTGGTTAATGGATGGTACCAAGATGAGTAGGACTGTAGTGGTACTATGGTGGTGCAGAACCTATGCTGAGAAAGTGATAGCAGGTTATCTTCTATGATGTATTTAAGAATTGTGTTTGTACACATTTTTCAAATATTTTGATAAAAGGGACAGGATGGGTATGGGTCTGTAATTAGAAAGATCTGTGGAGTTGCTGCCTTTATTTAGGGGTGATGTGTAAGAGTTTTCTTCATATAAATGGAACATAGCTTTCTTTGCTGAATTTGTTAATTGGGATAGACACTATATCTGCACAGCACCTGCTGCAACTTTGAGTTATTATTCTGATAAGTTTAGCTATGTTTGAGTAATACAACATGCACCTCTTCTTAAAGTAACCTTTGTAAGTGGCAATATATAAACAGTTAACAGCTAGGAAGTAGCAAATAAACCATAAGATACACCAGAATTCAGTGAGTAGGAACACAAGGAAATCAAACTAAAATCCACTCACTGGGTAAGTCTTCAGAATAAGAAGTAAACCAATAAAGGACCATGATGATCATTAACCATTATAATAAAAGTTAATTCTCTACTGTGCTTTCATTTAAAATTAGACTAAAATGCTTTAATAAGCCATATTATGTCAGATATGGATTCAGCTGAGTTCAGCCTACTTTCTCAGCAATCCAAAACAGGGTGATATTTCTTGTAAAGATTCAACTCCACAGATGGCTTTTTATGGATTGGGGTAATCAATATTTCTTTTAATATAGACTGAAAAAATCCAGTCCTCAATGAGGAGCACAAAAATATGGAAAATAAAAGGACTTAATAATCTGAGGAATGATTTTACTACCCCTGTAGGTCTATGTCCAAAAGCACAGTAGATCAGATGCTTAGCAAAACAACATCATTAATCATGTCTTAATCCCAGAAATCCTGTGACATCCAACATAAGTCTGTTTTGTCCACCTCAGACAAACTGCCATGGTCAATGGTCCTGTCCTGGGGAAAGGTGTGCCTTATCTTTAAAATCTTTTCTTGAACAAGAAATACAGCTTCCTCACACTAAGCAAAGTGGGACACTCAATGGGCAGTCAAACTGGCCAGGCTTAAAAGAGTGCAGCTGCCCTGTTGGATGCAGCAGAGATCTTTTTAAATGCAGAACTAGTCATTTTCAAGGAAATCCACATCTGGCATGCAGTATAAAGATCCATGTTGATCATTCAAATCCCTTTAAATCAAACTTACATTCACAGGGGGTAGGAAATAATTATAATTAATAAGTAAAGTGAGAGTTGAAAAAAAATGTGGAATGGTGTTTGTATTTATGCAGTAATGATCTGACTTGTTTGCGATATAATGAATGGGATGATATCATTGTTCTAGTGCATTGCACCACTCGTGTAGATGAGATTTTATTAGTGTTTGTTAAAGGATGCATGTTGACTTTCTTAGGAAGAGGACAGGGAGGTTGTAGAGTCTGATACAGCAGTTTTATATGTTGCCTTGTAGGTAGCATACCTGTTATGTGTTGCAACATAAGTGGTATCTAATGATAGGAAAGGTGGGTAGGAATGAGACTACAGTGCTGAGCTTGGCTTTCTGACTGAGGAATACTGCTAGAATCAATCAGTGAACCAAGTTTCCAGGATGGAAAAAACATATCTTAGTAATATGACAAGCAAACAAACAAACAGTCAAACAAACAAATCAGACAAACAAATATCTTAGTAATATGACAAGCAAACAAACAAACAATCAAACAAACAAATCAGACAAACAAACAAACTATCTATCTATCTATATCAAACAAAGCTCCTCATTAGCACTCTTCAAGAAAAAGCTTGATGATTGGATGGGAGATAGGAAATTCACCCCGGGGATCACTTCTGTGGCTCTGCTCGACAGTCGCACAGGAAAATAATGTTCATGGGTGGTGAAAGCCAGAGTACCTTTTGGCTAGGCTTATATAGGCCCTAGGGCCAATAGCCTTGTACCTACCTATGAACCTTTGAACCTATACAAATTATTTTAGTATACTGAACATCAATGAGGAGTATAAAATACTGTCAAAAAGAAATGTCAGTAATGACTATCAGTCACCATACTGCTATGAGAATACAGAACACACAATTTATTGTCAAATATATTAATAAATTGGCTTTCTATTCTTTTTGTTTTCTAAAGCATGGTTATGTTGAATTGGAATTAAATTACAGTAAAAAAAACTTTCATTCACTTAGCAAACTAACTGGAAAGGAATCATTTAAAAATATATTTTGTGATGAACATTTTGCTTTCTTAAAGCTAAAGTGGTGAAAGTTCAAAAGTGATCAAGACATTCTTGGAGCTTAGCTACTCTGGTTTTGGCTCATATAGCAGTGTCTCCTCTTTAACATTAGTTTCTTTTTAAGGGTGGAGAAAAGCTGTACACATTACTTAGAGCTACTGAGATAGACATATGAAAGGGTAAACAGATTCTAAGCGATTACTGACATAGGTTTTGGCTTAAATAAATGTGTTTTTCATTTAACTTCAGGTTTCTTTTTCGGGATGGGGAATAGCTATACATAGTGCCTTTGAGATGTTATAACAAAGTAACTGCTCTCCCACCGACAAGGAGCTTGGTGGTTACAGAAAAGCACAGATAAGCGCATGATACTATAATTACACTACACTCCTCTGCACAGATTTCAATGAAATGTTTGTTTCTTCTAATTACGAAGCACCTTAGATTACAGGAAAATAGGTTGTATGTTGACTTGGTCAGTGCGTTGCTTCTGATTTTCTGGCTTTCCACACTTGTAGAGTTTTAGTAAATTGTTATGATTCCCAACTTTGACTCAATGAATTCTTTATGAAAATCAGGAAAGCTCTGAGATCTGCAGGAGTCACAGGAGGGAGTTACACAGTCAATTTGACAGAGATCCTTCAACCTTACCCTCATTCCTGACCTAGATTGAAATGTGGGGTCAAAGGAGTAAAGCAGAAAAGACAGCTGTTATTTGGGTAGTATAGTTGATGTTTTGTGGTTCTGTGGACATCCAACAATCCAAATTAGGTACAGTTCTTCTTTTATCAATACAGATTAAGGTTCTGCAACTAGATAGACATACTTTTGGATTTTTGGATTTGCATCCAGCAGACAATTCTGTAGAGTTAAGACAGTTTTGGCTGACAGAACATGTATCGGTGTTAGTAACCCTGAAAGAAGCAGTGACAGTGATGGGCTCAGTCAGGCCTTAGTTATTATAAAATGATGAAATTACAGAAGCAGTGCAGGAATGATTAATACTAAGTGAGCACAACCCAGATCTTCATATGCTGGCAATTAGCATATAAAAAGCTATGCTGAGAAGGAGATGAAAATGTTACACTGGTGAGGTGTAGAAGTCAAGTTTTTACATTGGAAGGAACCAGTACTCATTTACAAAAGGAGTTGCCTAAGGTGTACCAAAGGAGTACTTATTAGTGAGAGTGGTAAGCATTGAGCAGCCTATCTGTCCCAAGAGGAGTGGTTTCCAGCTCTGAAATTGAATCTTGTTGGGCATTTTGGGCTGATTTCTATCCTTTTCCACTTTCTGAGTTAAAAACCTGTGTTTGCCTGGGTTCGCACTTGTTTTAGCTTGGTGGATCCTGTTTGGGCATCCTGCAGACTACTACACACCAAAAAAAAGAGAAGGAGAGACTTTTTGCTGATTCTAAGTATTTTTTTGGCTTTTTCTTGACTGTTTTGGCTTACTGCACTTTAAAAACATTTTTACTGTGGTTCTGTTGTTATTACTGCTGCATTTTACTGTTAAATTGTTTTACTGTGTAAGAACCCTTGTTTCAGCTTAAAAGTTAATAATTTAAACTGCATTTACTGCTGTAGGCTTCACACTCAAGTGCAATCACATTTTCTGTGCATATTTACTGTTAAATTGCATTTTTCTGTTTAATTTTACCAAAAAACAAACAACCCCCCAAAAAATACTATCCATTTTGCTTGTTTCCCACCTTTTCCTATACTAGAATAGTCCAGATCACAGATTTGCTTGTTTGAAAAGTTTATTTTGTGTTTCTGAGTTGTCCAGACCTTGTTGTGGTAGTGGGAAGTTTTTCTGCTTATCAGTGAGAGTGGTAAGCATTGAACAGCCTATCTGTCACAAGAGGAGTGGTTTCCAGCTCTGAAATTGAACCTTATTGGCTGTTGTAGCCTGATTTCTATCCCTTTCAACTTTCTGAGTTAAAAATCCGTGTTTGCGCGAATTTGTGCCTTGTACAGCACTGTTTAGCTAGGCTTAAACTATTCCTGGTCCCATAAAGTCTGCTCTTCAATTTTTCCCTTTGAACTAGCCAGTTTCTTAGTTTTAGCAATTGAATTTGCTTCTTCAACCTCAGCACTTGTTCAGAACTTGTTGTAAGCACTAAATAAGCTACAAATTACTACAGCACTTAACCTTCCTCATTTGCCTAGAGGAAAACAGCTCTTGTGCTTACTTTCCTCCATTGTTTAGAGGAAAATAGTTTCTTATTCAGGTATGTCCAAGGGTCAGCTCCCAGTGTTTTCTCCTGTCTTCCTGATGAATCTGGGTATCGTGGGGCAATGTAGCAATTGCTTCATGTACACAGACAACCCTCTCCTCCTACCACCCAACACTACATCCTGTGAGAGATGCACTTATCTAGCCAAACTGGAGGCAAAACTCTCTCCAACCAAGACTGAACTTGACAGTCAAAAGCAGAAGGTAAACACTTGCACCACACCACACTCATCACATAGTTCCACTAAACCTACACCATAAAAATCCGCACATAGAAACTCAAAAACATTCATGGAGGCTCTCAATAATAATCTGCCCAAGCAACAGAGACCTCCAAAGCAGAAACGCAAACAAACTACACCCCCCCAACACAAACCAAATGACACATAGCCCACAAACTCAGTGTGCCACTCAACCACAGCCCATAAGGCAAAACAATGTACCCAACACACTAGTCACAGGTGATGCTATAGTCAGGCACATTGATGTCCCACTCACCAGGCTAAACAAGGAGAAGGTTACTGTCATCTGCCTGTCATGTGCCAGGATCCGCCACATAACCCACAAACTCAGGTCACTCCACAACAAGTACAAATATGACTCTGTCATTGTCCATGTTGGTGTGGATGACCTGAGACATACCTCTCTGGACTACGTGAAAAGAGACATGGAAGAGCTCTCCGATCTTGTAGCCCAGGCAGGTATGACCCTAGCCCTGAGTAGCATCCTGCCAATGCCCAGAATGATACCACAGTACAAGTACAAAATGATTGACTTCAACAATTGGCTAAGCTTTTGGTGTCATTCTAAGGGGATCCAGTATCTGTCTGGGACAACATGGTCGACAGACCAAGATGCTTTGCCAGAGATGGCCTGCACCCATCACCCCTGGGATTCTGGATACTGGATAAGGCTCTTTCTGCTCCTATAGTGCCTTTTTAGGCAAGGTTCAAATGACAAATTCACCAACATAACAGGTACAGGCAAGCAAAAACTGAGGGTAATGCTACTCAATGTTAGAAGCCTAAACCTCAAAATGCATTCACTTGAGGCACTCCTGAAAATGGATAACATCAGTATCTGTGCAGTGACTGAGACCTGGTTCAAGGCTCCAGAGAGCACCACTGCATTACCAGGCTATAATTCATACCACACCTTTCGGGCATCTAACCTGGACCAAAACACTAAAGGCAGATATCCACACCTCCAGGCTAGTTGCACAGCATAATGCATCCAATGTTATCCAAGTGCAACTAACTCTGGACAAAACTGCAATCCAAACTGTAGCTTGCTACAGATCTCCCACCTTGCTCCAGGATTCCCACTTCTCTTTTCTTGATGTACTGGAAAATATTTGGGTTCAACCAAACACCCTAATAATGGGTGATTTCAACTACCCCACCATTAACTGGGAAAACTACTCATGTACCAACTCCTTCGCTCAGCACTTTCTGGAATTCATAAATTTCAATGCCCTGGATCAACTTATCCACACTCCCACCAGGGGCAACAATATCCTAGACCTAGTCATTACCAACATGAGTGACTGGTATTGCACACCTGAAGTCAACTCTCATTGGTAAGATCTGACCATAAGCTAATCACCCTAGATATCCACATCCTGCCCCCACCCCCCATAAAGGAAACCACCGTAAAACATTTCTACAAAGCCAACTTCATGCTTCTTAAGAAAGAAGTGGTGAACATCATGACACCCATGCAGGTGGACAATACAGTTACAACTGCTGAATCCTACACAAATGCACTCTATAAGCACTTACACAAGTGCATGGATCGTTCTATCCCTAACAGAACCAAGATGCTATCCTCCAAAAAAAGGAAGCCAATCTAGTGGTCCCCTACCATAAACAAAACTCTACAACAGAAGGAAGAAACTGTTGCAAAAGAGAGCAAAATCCCATGAGTGGAGGAGCTCCCTGGTCAGCCTCAGTAAGAAGCTGAGATCCCCCATAAAATCCTCCAAAGCTAGTTACGAAAACAAAATTGCCACTGACTCTCAGGATAACTACAAAGCATTCTATAGCTATGTCAAGAATCTCAATAGCAATACCCAGATCTGCACTGAGTTACAACACAATGGCATGAAAATTACAGAACCAACTGATATTGCCGACATCCTGGTAGATAGGTTCAGTGCTAACTTTACCCCCCCTCACACCCTAAAGGGCCCATATCTATATCAGAAGAATGCAGAGTCCCTGTAATCACAACTACACAGGTAAAAACTGTACTCTCTAAAGCCAAGAACACAGCATCCATGGGACTGGACAACATCCCAGGCTGCATTTTACATGAACTTTAGAATGAACTGGCTCCCCACCTAAGTACATTGTTCAGTCATAGCCTCACATCATGCTTTGTGTCCACTGAATGGTGCACAGCAACAGTTATCCCACTTCACAAAGGGGGAGCCACCACGGACCCTGGGAACGATCACCCTATTAGCCTAACCAGCCTGGTCTGCAAGGCCATGGAACGTTTCATCATGGAACATATAAACAAAGACATTGCTAACCTCTAAACTCTGGACCCCACACAGTTCAGGTTTGTGAAAGGCAGATCATGTCTCCTGAACCTGATTGACTTCTTTGAAGCAGTCACCAAAGCCGTAGAGGAGGGTAAGGTGGTTCACACAGCCTATCTTGACCTCGCCAAGGCTTTCGACACCATCCCCCATTCTGGAATTACAGATAAACTCACTAAACTAGGTATAAATCCCTACATCACAAGATGGGTTGCCAACTGGCTCACTGACAGAACCCACACTGTAAAAGTTGCAGACTTCAAATCCAACTTCAAACTAGTGACAAGTGGTGTACCACAGGTTTCAGTCCTGGGTCCTCTTCTGTTTGGTATCTACTTCTCTGAAGTACAGGCTAACACAGAAGGTCTCTGGCTAATGAAGTTCACAGATGACTGCAAACTAGGAGCCATAGTTGAGTCCCCAAACAATGTGGACATCCTACAGAAGGGCCTCATTGAGATAGATGCCTGATGGCAGAGCCATGACCTCAGGCTCAATGCCAAAAAGTGTATGTCATCAACTTTGGTAAAAACTTTGTACCCATGAACTACCACATAGGCGGCAGTCTACTTAACACTGAAAGTGGGATAAGAGACCTTGAGACCCAGGTGGACAGTAGTTTCTCCTTTGATAATCACATTATCACAGTGGTCAGGAAATCTGTCTACGTGGCACACCTCATCATGAAAGCATTCTCATCCAGGAAAAAAGAGGTCATTGTTTCCCTCTACTCGTCACTAATTAGTCCCATTATAGAGTACAATGCCCTTTTTGTTTTGGGATGTATCTCACAAGACATCTACAATAGCTGGGAAGGCCACAGAAGTACCTCACAAAGAGGATTACTAGCCTCAAACAGATGTTCTATGCTGACCGTCAAAAAACTCCAGCTTTACTCCATAGCATATCGCCTACTCTGAGGTGATCTCTGCCTAACACACAAAGCTATGTCAAACCCAGAGCTGTTGGACATACTCCACCTAAAGTAATCCCAGTTCCTCTGAGCTACATGCTCTAGGGACCTAAACCTTGTCACCACAATAAACAGAACATGCTGGAGGGATACATTCCTGTCCCAGAGACTTCCCATACTCTGGAACAAGTTACCCATCTATATCAAACAAAGCTCCTCATTAGCACTCTTCAAGATGAATCTTGATGAGTGGATGGGAAATAGGAAATTCACACTGGGGATCACTTCAGTGGATCTGCTCGACAGGGGCACAGGAAAATAACTTTCTTGGGTGGTGAAAGGCAGGGAACTTTTTGGCTAGGCTTACACAGGCCCTTGGGCCAATAGTCTAGTACCCACCTATGACCCTATGAACCTATGAGTATGTAAAATGTTTTCTTTAATACTTTACAGAAATCTCACAAACATGCAATAATATGAAAATTCTAGAAAAAGCTATATCATAGGTAGATAGGTAAGTACTAGGCTACCTGCCCTTGTGGGCCATTTTAAGCCTATCCAGTTTCCATTTAGTTAGAGATTGGCCTTATTCTTCCTATAGGTTCATAGGTTCATAAGTGTGTACTAGGCTAATGGCCTTGGAGCCTTTACAAGCCTAGCTAATAGGATTATCCTGGCATCATGCCACCCAACCTTAGTTCCTAGTGCCTCTGTCGAGTAGAGCCACTGGAGTGATCCCCGGCATGAATTTTCTATTTCCCATCCACTCATTAAGATTTCTCTTGAAGAGGGCGAGTGAGGTGCTCTGCTTGACATGTATGGGAAGTCTATTCCATTGCATGGGCAGTTTCTGGGTTATCAACCTGTCCCTCCAGCATGTTATGCTGATTGTGGTAATGAGGTTGAGGTCTCTGGAGCGTGTGGTGTGGAGGGATTGGGATTTTGTTAGATGTAGCATTTCTAACAGAGCTGGGTCAGACATGGCTTTGTAAGTCAAGAAGAGATCGCCTCTAAGTAGGCAATATGAGACAGAGAATAGTTGAAGTTTTCTGAGTCTGTCCATATAGGACAAGTGTTTAAGGCCTAGGATCCTCTTTGTGAGGTACTTTTGCAGCCTCTCCAGTTGTTTCAGGTGTCCAGTGAAGTACATGCCAAATGAGGCATTGTACTCAGTGATTGGCCTAATGAGGGAAGAGTAGAGGGAGACAATGACCTGTTTCTTTCTGGATGCAAAACCCTTAGTAATGAGATATGCCACATAGAAGGACTTTCTGACCATAGTGGCAATGTGGTTGTCAAAAGAGAGGTTGCTGTCAACCTGTGTTCCCAGATCTCTTATAATGCCTTCTGTGTTCAGTGTACCACCATCAATGTGGTAATTCAAGGGAACTGGGTTTTTCCCAAAGGGGATGAAGACAAACTTTTTGGCATTGAGCTTAAGGCCATGGTTCTCACACCAGTAGTTAGTTTCATTGAGGCCTTTCTGAAGGATGTCAACATCACTTGGGGAGTTAATAATAGCTTCCAACTTGCAATCATCTGCGAACTTTGCCAGCCAGAGTCCCTTTGTGTTGGCCTGGACTTCAGAGAAGTAGATACCAAACAGGAGAGGACCCAGGACCGAACCCTGTGGGACTCCACTCATGACTGGTCAGCAGTCTGACTTGGAGTCAACTACTTTCACACTGTGGGTTCTATCTGTGAGCCAGTTTGCAACCCACCTAGTGATATAGGGGTTGATGCCTAGCTTAGTAAGTTTTTCTATGATCCCTGAGTGGGGAATGGTATCAAAGGCCTTGGCCAGATCAAGGTAGGCTGTATGAGCCATCTTACCTTCATCCACAGCTCTGGAGACTGACTCAAAGAAGTTGACCAAATTGAGCAGGCATGATCTACCCTTCACAAAACCAAACTGTGTAGGATCCAGCGTTTGGAGATTCCCTATATCCTTGTTTATTAGGCCCATGATGATGCATTCCATAGCTTTGCATATCAGGTTCATCAGGCTAATGGGGCGATAGTTCCTGGGGTCTGTAGTCACTCCTCCTTTGTGGAGAGGGATGACTGTAGCAGTGTGCCATTTGGTAGGGACAAAGCCTGAGGTGAGGCTGTGATTGAACAGGGCACACAGGTGAGGTGCCAGATCACTCTGTAGTTCATATAGAACACAACCAGGGATACTGTCAGGTCCCATAGAAGCTGTATTCGTGGTCTTTGACAGTGCTGTTTTAACCTGTGCATCAGTAATACTGGGTGTCTGGCAATCTACTGGTATTGTGATTGGTCCTTTCGGGGGGGAGAGAGGGATAAAGTTAGCAATGAATCTGTCTGCCAGTATATTTGTAATATCTGTTGGCTCGGTATAGGAGGTACCATTGTGCAGTAACTCAGAGCAAATCTGGGTATTGCTATGGAGATTCTTTACATAACTATAGAAGGCCTTGTGGTTGTCTTTACTATCTGTTGCAATTCTGTTTTCATAACTAACTTTAGAGTATTTGATGAGGGATCTCAACCTTTTGTTGAGGCTGATAAGGGAGTTTTTCCAGTCTGGGGACTTAATCTTATTCCGCATCAGTTTTCTCCTTCTGTTGTAGACTTTTTTATGGCAGGGGACTGCCAGATTGGCTTCCTTTTTTTGAGGAGAGTGTCTTAATTCTATTGGGTATGGCGAGATCCATGCATTTGTGTACGTGTTCGTACAGTGCATTGGTATATGATTTGGAGGTCATGCAACAATTCTCCATTTGCATGGGTGCTGTGATGTTAGCCACCTCTGATTTTAGGAGCCCAAAGTTAGCTTTGGAGAAGTTTTCCATGGTGGTTACCTTTGTTGGGGGGTTGGGAGGGATGTGGAGTTCCAAGGTGATTAGCTTGTGATCATATCTAACCAGAGAAGAGTTGACTCTTGGTGTAGAGCAACGGTCGCCCATGTTAGTAATGACCAGGTCAAGGATGATGCTACCTCTAGTGGGAGTAAGAACGAGCAGGTCCAGGGCATTGAAATTAATGAATTTAAGAAAGCGTTGGGCAAGTGTATTGGTACATGAGTAGTTTTCCCAGTTAATGGAGGAGTATTTGAAGTCACCCAGTATGACAGTATTAGGTTGGACCCCAATACTCTCCAGGGTGCTTAGGAATGTGGAGTGTGAATCTTGGGACATGGTTGGGAACCTATAGCAGGCTATGACCTGAATTGCTGTTTTACCCAATGATAGCTGCACCTGAAGTATCTCAAATGCATTATATTGGGTTACCAGTCTGGAGATGTGCACATTTTTTATGAATATGGAAACACCACCATCTTTGGAGCTTCAGTCCAAGTTCTGGGGCCAAAATATGTGGAATGAGTTGTAGCCTGATAGTGCAGGGGTGCTTTCTGCGGCCTTGAACCAGGTCTCTGTTACAGCACAAATGTCGATGTTCTCCATTTTAAGGAGTACTTCGAGTGAGTGCATTTTGAGATTTAGACTTTTTTTTTTGTATAAAAACGTTTTAATGAATCCAAAAAGTAATGCTAAGCGCTTTCACTTGAACTACAACAACCTTCATCAGAACGCTGCAACTAATTCCAATGCTCTTTAAATAACTTTTTTGGCGCCAATACAGTTCAAAACTGCCCATCCAATTTAAAGACATACACACTTAAAAACAGCCAGACTATGTTATAACACATAAATAAATACTAGCAAAAAGATATATCAAAATGTGATAATGCTATTACAATACAATTATAAAATATAATAGGCATGTCATTTCAAAACCAAAAGTTTTGTTTTTTTTTTGTATAAAAATGTTTTAATGAAACCAAAAAGTAATGTTAAGCGCTTTCACTTGTACTACAACAAGCTTCATCAGAATGCTGCAACTAATTCCAATGATCTTTAAATTACTTTTTTGGAGCCAATGCAGTTCAAAACTGCCCATCCAATTTAAAGACATACACACTTAAAAACAGCCAGACTATGTTATAACACATAAATAAATACTAGCAAAAAGATATATCAAAATGTGATAATGCTATTACAATACAATTATAAAATATAATAGGCATGTCATTTCAAAACCAAAAGTGGCTTAATAGATATAAAATTATTTAAACCAGGTGGAGTAGAAGCATCTGTAAATATTTGCCACCATAGTTCTTTATAAGATAGTATTCCCTTGAAATCACCCCCTCTTTGATCTATTGACACACTATCTACTATAGCAAAGTTAAAAAAATGACTGTCACTGATAAGCTAGAAGGCTTTCCTCCAACACAGAAAGGCTTGGGGGGGGGGGGGCACAGAAGCTTACCAACAGTCCTGGATACAGCAACTCTGTATCTGGACTAGACTAGTTACAGGAAAGGTGGTAAAAAAAGTGCAAATGCAAGCCTTTAAACCAGAAAGTTGAAAGAGATGGAAAAAACTGCCCAAACAGCTAATAAGCTACAATTTCTGGACCAGGAACCACTCCTCTTGTGGTAGATAGGCTACCTAGTACTTACCACTCCCACTGACAAGCTAGAAGGCTTCCTTCCAACACAGAAAGGCTTGGGGGTGCAGAAGCTTACACACAGTCCTGGATACAGCAAATCTGTACTGGACTAGACTAGTTACAGGAAAGGCGGGAAACAAGTGCAGATGCAGTCTTTTGAACCAGAAAGTTGAAAGAGATGGAAAACTACCCAAACAGCCAATAAACTACAATTTCTGGGCCAGAAACCACTCCTCTTGTTGTAGATAGGCTACCTAGTGCTTACCACTCCCACTGATAAGCTAGAAGGCTTCCCTCCAACACACAAAGGCTTGGGGGGCTCACAAGCCTACCAACAATCCTGGATACAGCAAATCTGTATTTGGACTAGACTAATTACAGGAAAGGCAGGAACAAGCGCAAATGTGGGCTTTTAAACCAGAAAGTTGAAAGAGATAGACAGTGACCATATATTACCCCTAATGAGAATAACTGGGATCATACCATATATAATTTGAGAAGACATATGCATGGGATAAAGTCTTTAGGAGCTGCCTCTGTCCATTAGTAGCACAGGGGGCAGTCCCAGGGTAAATTTTCAGTTCACCATCCATAGAACCAAGTTGCATCTGAATATCGACAGGGATGAACTTTGTTTTATGTGGATGGGGACTCTGTTCCAGAGCAGTAGTGCCCTCTGTGAGATATACTTGCCCTCCAAAGCATTTTGTTGATGTTACAGAAGAGGTTTAGATCCCTAGACTGAGTATTGCCATTTGGCTTACTGATGTGGAGTAAATCCATCAGTACTGGGTCAGAAGATGTCTTGTCTGCAAGACACAGGTCACTTCTTAGCAGTCTGTAGGATGATGAGTATAGTGAAATGGCTTTGATTTGGTCCATATAGGATATGTTTTTTAAACCTTATATCCTTATAGTAAAGTATCTCTGTGAGACTTCCAGTTTTTGCATGCATCTGGACAGATACATGCCAAAAATAGCATTATATTCAACAACTAGCATGATGAGGACTGAGTAAAGGAACTTTAAATCATGCTTTAAAACACATTCCTGAAATGAAAGACTTTAAGACATATTTGAAAACTATATATAGTTAAAATGGAATTGTAAATGTGATTCACTTAGTAAATGAAAGCTGTGTTCCAGGTAACTTTATTACCTATCTATGTACCAACTTACATATTTCTTACTGTACCTTGTTTTATGAAAATGCCATTTGCTGTAATTTTTTAAACCACATGTTCTGTATTTATGTAATTATTTTATTTACATATGTTTCAATACTTAATTTCAACACTTTCTCTAAAAATCCTCACCAAATTTTTGTTCTCTCTGTTAAAAAAAAGGAGTATAGCCTGCTGTTGGGAACCAACAATTTGGGATGGATCAGAAGTGTCTGGCCATTGGATATGCTGGCATGGGAAGTTGAAGGAGAGCTGGCAATAATTTGACTCACAGTCTCATTTTAGAGGGGTCATGGTTGGTCCATAACCAGAACCCTGACAATTACACTTGTACTAATGATGTTCCACACATCAAAGTGTAGGCATGTGTGAAATTACACATGTACTGCAAGGCAAGCAAAAGCAAAAGTCATGTTATGGTACAGGGAAGACGTTAGGTACATAATTAAAAAAGCCCTACCTCCTGCAGTAGGTGACTGTACAAATGTTACACTTAAGTCTCACCGACCAGGTGACAAAATGGTCTATAAGGATTTAACTTCTGGAAGGAAAAAAATCAGTCGGTAGGATAGCCAGGGAGAGGATTATTAGCCTCTGTTAGGAACCCATAAAAAGTCTTGACAAAACACAAACCAGGAAAACCACAGGAAAACTGAACAAACCCAATAAATAATTCTGCTGCAGTAAAGTGATGTAGAGACTGATACAAGAAATACTTTATTCAAATCAAACAGTTAAGCGCTTACATCCTATTTTTACAATGATTTAATCAGAACTGACTTTAACATAGACAAAACATTCTTTAAATACCCCAAATAAAACAATAATGTGATAAAAAAGCACCAGTGAATGACACCAAAATAATGGGATCAATTAGCTACTTAAAAACTTTAGCTTGAGAACAAAACTAATTGAAACAGCCTCATTAAGCCCAGGAAATGCTGTTCGCTCTAATTTAAGGTGCCATTCTAACTCTGTTTTGAACAAATATGCAGCAGTAAAAAAAATCTCTCTCATAATTTAAAACCTGATCAACAACTAAGAATTGAAAACAATAATCTGGATTTGTATTAATGTGCCTATATAAGGCATTTGTAGATGTTTTTGTTACTTCCATTAAGCAGATGCTCATGAATTCAAGTTTTAAACTCTCTTCCTGTCACCCCCGCATAAAAAGGACAAAAATGACATAGTGCTAGATATATGACTCTCCTGCTTAAACAATTATAAAAAAACATTAATAAATACAGTATGATTGTTAACTTGAACTTGATTTATTTTTTTAATATCTGCAAACAGCTACAGTTAACTTTGAACCTAACACCACTCTTAAGTTTTCAACTGCGGTACGACCTTTAACCGTCTTGTAAGAAAAGCGCAGTCTAGGTCTGAACTGTCTGCAAACAGCTACAGTTAACTTTGAACCTAACACCACTCTTAAGTTTTCAGCTGCGGTACCACCTTTAACAGTCTTGTAAGAAAAGCGCAGTCCGGGTCTGAACTGTCTGCAAACAGCTACAGTTAACTTTGAGTATGTGTCTACCTGTTTGAGCCAATATTAATTTTCCCCTGGAGAGCACTCTGCTTTGGTTGTAAGCAGCCCCCCCCACCACACACACACACACACACACACACACACACACATCTTCAACTTTCTCTTATTCCCTTCTGTTAGCAAATAGTATCCATAACTGATCAATACTGTGTGTTTGTAAATTTAAACTATGACCACAGTAGCCTACTGATACAAGGTTATCCTGTTTTTCCACCTGAGAAATTAAGAAATTAAGAAATGACTTACAATTTCAGAGCAGTTCTTGGTCAATTGTGATTGTTTCTTAACACATACTTGTCTTTGCTTTGGCTCATTAGCAGCAGTACAAAGAATTGCCTGCTCACACTCTTGTTCCCCCCTCCCCCTTCCCTGTTTATTACCTTAAGACAAACCCAAAGTTAATAAATATTACCTGTGGCAGGCACCATTTTTAAAACTACAATCCACTCTGCTGCAGGCCCCATGAAGGCTCAGTGTCTCTCCAGTAAGTGTTTTACAACTGTAAATGCCTATTTTTGTTGAACTGTATTAGACATTTTACAACTGTATATGTTTATGTTGAATTGTGTTAGACATCTAATATAATTTATGCTTTATTATTAGATGTTACTATGGCATGCTAGCATTTTTATGCACCAATTTGTTTTTAATATAATAGTATGTATGGTCTATTTTCATAGCTGCTCCTTGTTCACTAGTGTTATTCATGTAATTGTGTTGTGTGTAGACAGCACATACTAGTGTCTAATTATTTCTATATAATTGTGTTGTTACTGGTGGATAGAATCACATTAGAGAACCACGACAGATTGCTGCTTGCTATATTTTTATCTGTAACTGCATAACTGTTTGGGGTTTCTTTTCTAATGTTCTTCCAATTGGCTCAGTATCTGCATATACAAAGTAGTTGGTGCATGGCATTGTCCTGCATGCAGTAGCCATTTTCTCAGTGTGTTTTTTATAATCTTTATAATATATTTTTACCATCTCAAAAGTACTTACTCCCATCTGTACTCTTCTTTTCTGACCTAACACCACTCCTAAGATTTCAACTTCGGTACCACCTTTAACAGTCTTGTAAGAAAAGCGTAGTCAGGGTCTGAACTGTCTGCAAACAGCTACAGTTAACTTTGAGTATGTGTCTACCTGTTTGAGCCAATATTAATTTTCCCCTGGAGAGCACTCTGCTTTGGTTGTAAGCAGCCCCCCCACCACACACACACACACACACACACACACACACACACACACACACACACACACACACACACACACACACACACACACACACACACTCACACACACATCTTCCACTTTCTCTTATTCCCTTCTGTTAGCAAATAGTAACCATAACTGATCAATACTGTGTGTCTGTAAATTTAAACTATGACCACAGTAGCCTACTGATACAAGGTTATCCTGTTTTTCCACCTGAGAAATTAAGAAATTAAGAAATGACTTACAGTTTCAGAGCAGTCCTTGGTCAATTGTGATTGTTTCTTAACACATACTTGTCTTTGCTTTGTGATTGTTTCCAGCCCCTCACACGAGCAACTAACAGGGTCTCTACCCACTTCACTCACCACCCTGCCCCCTATTCCCTCCCGCCCTGGTGGTCCCACATTTATTGCACTCAAACCCCTCCCATCTTTCTAATAGCCAGCCACAGCACTAACCCAACACTACCTCCTCCATCTTTCCACTACTATCACACCTCCTCAACTAACATGTACAAGCATATCTTTCCTATGCTCACTGCATGCACTCTCCTTGCATATCTTACAAACTACCAAAGCTCCATCATTCCCCCACTCAACCACTACCACTGTACTACTACTCACACCACCACTCATGTCTCACCCACACTCAGCTCCCCTCCCACCAGCTCAAGAACCATCCCTATGCACCCCCCACATATTCTACCAACTATATTACTCAAACATAAAGCATCCCTACAACTTAACATAGTAACCCTCCCACCATACCTATTACCCACAGAGCACAATCATAAAGTTTCCCTTATAAACAAACACATTCAAAAACTGTGAAAACTAATAATCTCATGCTTATCAAAACTAGCCCTAAGTGGAGACATCCACCCCAACCCTGGCCCTACCATCTCCAACCCCAATCTTCATAATCAGACTAGAAACCACAACTTCTCCCATATTACAGCCAATAGAAAGCCAAGTGTCTTCCTTCTACTATGCCTAAATATTAGAAGTATATCCAAGAAAGTCCATGAACTCCATGCCACCATAGACTTGTACTCCCCAGATATAGTCATCCTGACAGAAACCTGGCTAAAACCTCACATTACCAGTGAGCAAATATTCCCTACAGGTTACAGCATACTAAGAGTAGACCGGCTAAACAAAAAATGAGGTGGTGTAGCTATAATATTTAAACAGCATCTAAACATCCAGATCTTAAAATCATCAGCTCCACAAATAGGCAATGAAGAAATAATATATACCAACCTCAAAATTAACCAAAACAAAACCATCAACATAATTGGATGCTACTTCCCACCTGGCCAAAACATCCCTCCCCTAGAAAACCTCCTCAGCTGTTCTACCCACCATCTCCCCCAAGAAAATATCATCTTAGGTGATTTCAATATTGACTGGTAATCCTGTTCTGGCAACAATCCAGCCCATCATGTACACCTTCATGGCTTCACTCAACTAGTCTAGTCACCAACCAGGATAAATAAAAACTCCACCAAGCACACTACCCTGGATTGGATACTAGTCAGTAAGAGCCCCCAGTCATATATAACAGGCTGCTTATCAGATAGCCTCAGTGATCACTCCCCAACATTCCTACTCAAAAAATACCTATACCAAGCTAAACCTGCCATCTACCGTCAAATATGTAAAAAACTAAACTTTAACCCACTCGCATTCATCTCATCCCTCAAAGAATGTAACTGGCATCCTCTAAAGTACCTCAGTCTAGATGATGCAGTTGAATTTTTTAATACTACCTTCTTGAACATCCTTAATTACCATGCCCCCATAAGATTCTCCAGAACCAAAGCACAACCCTCCCCATGGCTACAGAAAACCACTAAGTCAGAAATGAAAAACAGGGATATAGCCTGGGAGCATTGGCGCAAAACCAAAACCCCCTCAGCTAGACAGAAATTCCTAGAACTACGCAATAGAGTTAAAAAGCTAATAAAACAGGACAAATCCCAATATTACCAGTCTGCCCTAGTCTCCTCACAACACAGCCCCAAACAATTCTGGTCCTCCATAAACTCCATCCTCCACCCAGGTAAAGTCAGTACCCCTCCTCCTAACATCCCTCACTCCTCAGAAAATATTGCTACTTCATTCAACACACACTTCACCCAAACCATACTATCACTAGCTAAACAACACAACCCCCCTCCCCTCCAACCCACACCTTCAACTAGTAATCTCCCCACTGCCTTCTCATTTTCTCCTGTACCTACCTCCAACATAAAAAAACTCTTAACTAAACTTAAACCCAGCAAATTAGCAGCAGACAGCCTCCCAAGTGAATACCTACAAATCGCAGCTGATGCTCTGGCCTACCCAGTATCCATCTTGATTAACCGATCTCTGTCAGAAAGTTACGTTCCCACACTGTGGAAAGTATCACATATAATTCCCTCCACAAAGGCGGACCCTCCACAGAACTAACCAATTACCGCCCCATAGCTATTCTCTCTCCACTCTCCAAAATACTAGAGAGAAGCATACACTCTCAGGTCTCAGACTACCTCCTTACTAACAACCTCTTTCCAGTACTCAGCATGGTTTCCGACCAAACCATAGCACCACCACTGCCTTACTCTCCTTTACTAATGCTATCCTTCAGCATAAAAACAATGGCTATCTCTCCTCTGCTACTTTCCTAGACCTATCTAAAGCATTTGACATGGTCCCACACAAACAACTTATCTCTGTCCTCAATAACCTATCCTTCTCACAATCGGTCACCAACTGGTTTCAGAGTTACCTGTCTGACCGCCAACAATCTGTTGTATGGCAGAATGACATATTTCCCCAACTACCTGTCTCCATAGGAGTTTCCCAAGGATCCATCCTTGGACCCCTACTCTTCTCTGTTTACACCAATAATCTAGCGTCTGCCACCAAACATGGCACACTCATACAATACGCAGACGACTCGACCATCATCTACTCAGCCCAGTCCCTACCAAAACTGCAAAAAGTCACACAGGAAGCCTTTTCCTCTGTTGAAACATGGTTATCCGATGCCCGATTAATACTCAACCCAAACAAAACTAAACTACTCATCTTTCAACCCACCAAACATACTCAAAACAACTCTCACTTTAACATCATGGCAAAAGACAACACCACTATATACCCAACTGAACACACCAAATTGCTAGGAGTGGAAATAGACAATAAACTAAAATTTGACATTCACATATCCATGACTATAAAAAAAGTCCACAAAAAACCAGGAGCGTTATACAGAAATAAGCAATTTCTCACAAAAGCAGCAAAGATTTCAATAGCAAATTCCCACCTTATCTCCACCCTACTTTATGCCTCTCCAATATATGCCAACTTAAGGCAATGTTATCTAAACAAGCTAGAGACCTGCTACAACAAAATTGCCAAATTCGCCACAGGGGCATCCTACCGTAGTCGCCACTGTCTCTCACTTGCTGAACTGGACTGGCTTGAACTCCCTCACCTCCTTCAGTGGTATCAACTCTCACTCGCCCACAAACTAGTAAACCATCCACTAAATGTCCCATCCCTCCAGAATCTAGTCCAACCCTATTGCACCACCAGACTACTAAGATCCAGCAGCAAAAATCACTTGCAGATCACTAAAGCCAATAACTCTGCTGGTGAAGCACTATTCTCTTGTGCCATAGCCAAATTATGGAACTCACTCCCACCCACAATTACCCCCATACCATCATGCACCCACTTCAAAACTTTGCTAAAAGCGCAACTAAAAACATGCTGGCTATGCCCTTGCAACTCCCACTCTAATATCATCCACCCCATCCAACCACTACCTTTCTTTCGACTCCACTAACTACCTTGATTATAGCAAGCTCAGATGCTCATAAGTCAGTACTTATTATACAGCACGAACTTCTTCTTCTTGTAACATTTGTTAATGTCTGGTATGCACTTCACAGATAAAGATTCTGGTTGTCTACTGATGTACTATGTTCTTCATCTATAAATATGTTGTAAGTAATTGCTATATAAATTGTTATTCACTGTGTAATCTAATGTATATACTGTCTGTTTATTTTAACTGTGGAGCTTTTCTCCCCGGGCCTCCACTGAAAATGGACTACGTCCAGTCGGACACTCCCTGTCAACAAATTTAAATAAATAAATAAATAAATAATAAATAATATGTGGGCATGAAGAACAAAAGCCACAGCTATACATGCCTGCAGCTTTTTCACTGGAAAAAAATCACTATATTACAGTTAGCAGGCCTTTCAAGAAGCTGCTTAAAGGAGCTTCCTGAAAACAAACAAAGGCTTATCACTTAAATGGGCTGGGAGGGTACTGTCTGTTCCAATTTCTAAGCATACATTCTTTTATGTTCTTACTATCAACAGTATAAGTAATGACACAAGTTCGACTAAATTTCCCTGTTACAGTTGCAGTCATCATATAATTTTGTATTTACTCTACAGAGACTGAATGGGATAAAATAATTTGTCCTGATCCCTTTCAATAAACACATCACACCGAATGACATTTGACGACCTTTATTAAAACTTCTCATAACATAGCTTTGATCGCCAAATTTATTAATTACAACTGGGCGTAGTATACTTTATTCTAAACACAGCCTAAATACCTTGTAATGTTAATCAGGACATCGTACCTACTCATCCTGCCCCAGTAAGCAGCGTCCATACCTCTGCTCGCTTACTTTACTTATGAAGCAGCATCCAAGACTCACTTCATATCCCATTTATTGAATTACCCAACCAACCAAATAATTCAGGATGATGTGATCATACTCATCCTGACCCAGTAAGCAGTGTGCATACCTCTACTCACTTGCTTTACTTATGAAGCAGTGTCCCCATCTCACTTCATGCACCATTCATTGAATTACCTTCCAACCAAATAAGCAGTGTTCTTACCTTCGTTTGCTTATATATTCAGAAACCTCTTCCAGCTGCTCTTTTTCCTTTCCCCAAATCCTTGAAATGAACATCCAGAGACCAGAGGCGGAACAGAAGAGGGCAAGCTTTTCCGTCTTCTTGGCCAACCAGCCTGACTAGACTGTTCTACCTCCCTTCTACCCAAAATTGTTCAGCCAACTACCTCCCATAATGAGAAGGGTTAAGCTAAACATCATTTGGTGTACCCATCATCTGTAAAGTACATTAGAACCCCGTCATCAAACCCACACCTTGACATACCAGCACTGAAACACACATTAATGAAACTAAATAAAATAGGATTAACCATGACCCCACTGTACCACACTGGAACATCCACTCCAAGAGGATACATTCCCTTTAGTCTGCTTCCTTCAAGCCACTAACCATGGCTCAACCTTTCCTGAATGACAACCTATAACCATAACAACTGCCACAGAAACTATAACCCCTTGAACTCAAATCTGCACCCGGTCAAAGAAAACCCATCCTGCAGTATTCAACATCTGTCCCTCTACCCACTTAACCCAAACCAACCACTTAAACCACTGAACCAACCAAAATCACGATAGCACAATACTATGCTCCTGATTAAGGTGCTGATTGCCAGAACAACTAACATCTGCATAAATCTAAACACCCCCAAATCAGTACCTGCTAAAGCCACTACCTGGCTGACTTCTGCACAACTCCAAACATGTCTTGCTTAAACCCTTTATCACCCACCCCCCGTAACAAGGCACCTTGCTCCCACAATATAACCAAAGCACTGTCATACCTGTAATGCTTCTTGCAACCCTACCTATCAAGCATAAAGAAATGCTTCCTGTGGTACTCCTAAACCCTAACCTAGTATGTAACATCACCAATAGCAACCACACCCTATGAACCATAACAGCCTTCCATCATCAGATCAGATCATGAGCCCTCTACTAACCCAGTAACCTGCATAGATAACTTTAAATGCACCCCAAACCTCTACCCCAAATCTGCAGGTCGTCATGGACGTAAGCCTGCACTGTAGCAATTCATGCCAAACTGTGATTACTTACCCAGCTACACTTGTCTAAACCCCTTAAGCCCCTCCCATCCTTACCTCATTTCCTCCCCATCATTCCTCCCTCCATTTAACCCTTTCACCTCCCCAACCCACTTAATTCCCACTAATATATTAACCTAACCCCTCTTGAAGATGTCCCGGGACAACTTGGTCTGTTGCCAAACCTCATTTATAAAAGCCATGGTGTCTTTTAACACGTACCTCTGATTTTATCCCCTCTATGAAGTCAAGGGCTAACCACATCATAACAATATGTCAGTTAAAATTTCAATTTCTGATATAAAAGTGATATCATCTGAAATCATCCTTGCAAGATGAAGCATCTGCCCCTTGATCATGGTTTCTTCTGCTCCAAGGGGTACCGATTTTGAAAATGCAAATACATATTTGAAAAAATATTTTTTCTAAATGCATTGGATTCATATTGTTCACCGACTACATTTGAATCAATTGTATATCTTAATAGTTGATCTTGTCAGAACCAAAGTGCCAAGTGAGCTTTAAGAATTCACAAGTATTGTTAATATAATGTAAAAAACTATTAACTTAGATTCAGTATCATGCCATAAAATAAAGATGTTATCCAGGTAACAACAATAAAAACTCCAATTGTTACAAAACTGACTGGCAAACACAAATTATTTCTCCTAGTATGTCATAACTGTATTTGCAAATCTAGAGGTACAGGAAGTGCCATCACCACACCCATGCTTTGTTTGTAATAAACATTGTTAAACATTATAAAATTGTTTTTAAGAACTAACCAGACTAGTGACATATTAGTCTTGTCATTACTTAATATTCCTATATGGCATAGTATATCATTAAACCATACTACACCTTGTTCTTGTGGAATTACAGAAAATAAGTTTGTAACATCAATAGTTAAAACGATTCCATTGGGAAGAAACTTTAATTTATTTATTTTAGCCAACAATTCCCAGGAATCCCTGCATATTTGTGGAATACTGTCCACCTTGTTTTCAACATGCTATTAATAAACTTGGCAATGAAGTTGGTTTTTGATCTGCTGCTGTGAACAATTGGTCTGAAGGGAGCGTATTGATGCACTTGTGTATTTTCTGTAGGCCAAACATGATAGCCACTGCTGGTGTATCATTTTGTATGACATTAAATTAGTTTTCATTCATCTGCCCCTGCATCAGCATATCATAAACTATAACATCAATTTTTCTATAGGCAATTACAATCTCATTTTTAGTACCTAACATGTAGCCATCACCACTTAATAATGTTAACATATTTCTACTATATTGTTCTTTATTCATTATCACCACCCCACACCCTTTGTCAGGTTTCATTAATCTTAGGTTAGAATCATCAGCAATTTCTTTAAAAGCAGCTTTTTCTTCTCTACTAAGATTATGAAAACGGGTGTTACAAGTTTTTTTTTACAAATTTCTTATTTCCATAACTACAATTTTGTCATACAAATGTATAACATTGTTCAAGAATGGATTAAAACAGCTGTTTCTTCTAAGCTCACACACAGGGTTAGAGTCATTCACCGTAAACCAAAGAGCCAGATTCAACTTTCATGTGAACAGTTTGACATCAATTAATGTTTTAACAATATCAGCCCTTCTAGTAGGAACAAAGGACAGGCTTTTGGATAGAACATTTGCATGACCTATGTTAATGTTCCTACTGGAAAAATTATAGACACTGAAATCACTTAAGAAATTCTTAATAATATTAATATTGTCACCATCTCTAATGTCAGCTATTTCCTGAAATTGTTCTTGTTCCGGTAACCTTGTTTGGGTCTGGAACCTCTCTCTATGTATCAGTTGCTGTCCTGCTGGATGTTTTCTTGCTGTTGTCTGGCCTGAACCCTTTCAGACCATCTCAGTACTAAAGGGTTTGACTCATTCACTTGGAAGAGGTAGCACCATCATCCATCTGTGCCCCATTAATATTCTGGTGTAGTGTAGAAAAGTGAACACCATTACCAACTACTGGTCGTTGATAAGTCTCCCATCTTTGGTAGCATTCTAAGTCTCTGCTGAACTTGAAAAGTTTTCTTTGATAAATTTGTTGACAGGAATGGTTGACCTGGTTTATGATGTTATTGTAATTATTACAATAATGTTCAAATAATAAATAACTCGTAATAGAGTGGTTCAAGGAATCAAGTTCATTAGAGAGCTGCTCTATCATAATATTGTTATGTTTAATAACAACTTTGAGCAACTCAGAACCAGCTCTGTCAAAACACTGCTGCTGTATCTCTGTAATAGTCAGTACCTGCAGTTACACCATTGGGAATCTTCCAAAAGTGCAAACCTTTAGATATAACATTAGCTTCAAGATTATTTTGTAAGTAACTATTGTCTAACTGCAGTTTTTTAAACTGTAGTAGGAATTTATCAAATAAAGAAAGTTGTTGTTGTACAGTACCTTTATTCTTGTCAGAGGAAGAAGTAACTGATGGTGCAGAACCAAAATCAAACTGATTAGTTTTCCAAGCCTGAAATTCCAAGTTAGCCAGACTACTGCCATTATTACTGCAGGCTGAGGTAACATCAGCTGTAACCAGAGGAGGTTCAAATATAGGTTAAGAATGTAATATAGCCTGAGTTAATGGAATAACGCTCCTGCCAGCATTTGCAGCTGATCCAAAAGGCCCATCTTTTTCAAGGGCCATATACTGACTCATTCGTTTTACCAAAATAGTCAAATCTCCTACTAGCTTCCTGCACTCGGTATTGTGAAGGAACCCGTTGCTTACTCCATCTCCAGAACTGGAAGACATGACAAAACACAAACCAAGAAAACCACAGGAAGACTGAACAAAGCCAAGAAATAACAGTTCTGCTGCAGTAAAATGATATGGAGACTTGTAGAGACTGATAGAATAAATACTTCATTCAAATCAAACAGTTAAGCACTTTCATCCGATTTTTTTACAAAGACTTTATCAGAAGTGACTTTTAACACAGACAAAAAAATGTATATACCAAAAATAAAACAATCAGGTGCTGAAAAAGCACCAGTGAACGGCATCAAACTAAATGGGATCAATTAGCCACTTAAAAACTTTACTTTAAGAACTGATCTAATTGAAACAGCCTCTTTAAGCTCAGGAAATGTTGTTGCATCTAATTTAAGTTGCCATTTTAACTGTTTTAAACAAATGTGCATCAGTAAAAAAAATCCACTGTCATCTTTTAAAACCTGGTCAACAACTAAGAATTTAAAACAATGATCTGGATTTGTATTAGTGTGTGTATATAAGGCATTTGTAGTTTTTTTTGTTCCTTACATTAAGCAGATGCTCATGAATTTAAGTTTTAAACTCTTCCTGTCACCCCCACATAAAAAGCAGGACAAAAAACACATAGTGTTAGTTATATGACTCTTCTGCTTAAACAATTATAAAAGCCATTAATAAATAAGGTATGACTGTTAACTTGAACTTGATTTACTTTTTTTAATATGTGGGCATGAAGAACAAAAGCCACAACTATATATACCTGCAGCTTTTTCAGTGGAAAAAAATCCCTATATTAACGTTAGCAGGCCTTTCAAGAAGCTGCTTAAAGGAGCTCTCTCCTCCTGAAAACAAACAAAGGCTTATTACTCAGATGGGCTGGAAGGGTACTGTCTGTTCTGAAAACACTCCACTTTCTAAGCATAAATTCTTTTATGGTCTTACTATCAACAGTATAAGTAATAACACAAGTTCTGTTAAATTTCCCTGTTACACTTCCAGTCATCATATCATCATTTTGTATTAACTCTACAGAGGCTGAATGGGATAAAGTAGGTTTATAAAAAACATTCTGTCTTTTAACACATACCTCTGATTTTATCTCCTCTATGAAGTCAAGGGAGTAACCACATCATAAAAACGTGTCAGTTAAAATTTCAATTTCTGATATAAAAGTGACATAATTTGAAATCATCATTGCAAGACAAACCATTTGCCCTTTGACAATGGCTTTCTTCTGCGCCAGGGGATGCCAACTTTGAAAAGGCAAATACATATTTGAAAAAAGTATTTTTTCTAGATACATTGGATTCATATTGCTCACTCACCCAAAAAAGTCTTCACTGAATATCATTCATTTAATGCAGCAATAAAGAATTAAAAGTTAACAGGCACTTTATCCACTGGATAAAAGTTTCATATTCTGACATCACACATGGTATCCCTGTTAAAATCACAATAGCCTTATCCTACATAGTTGATATCTCAGCAACTTCCTAAAAGAAGACATTGATTCATATACATAAATCAGGAAAAGTACCAAAGGTAGCTTTTTCTAAAGGACAAGGGCAAACTATGATACAAATATTTTGACAGATGCTCTCAGGTTGACTCTTTGGAATAGTTAATAACAACTCACAAACCCCTTTTGTGATCATTTGGACTGCATGCTGAGATATAAGGCCTCAAAACATTTTTAAAGCAGGATTCAGGACATTTAGGCCATAAAAGTTTGCAATTAGGATCTTAGGTACAGATCTAGCCAAACAGTTTCTGCAGCACAGGTATGATTTTACATACACAAGGGGTGCCAGTCACTGACCTTACTGTAGTAGAATAAACTTACTGCAGGTAGACCAGGTGAACATACAAAAGTGTAAAGTACAGATCAGTTTAGTAGTCAATGTGGGATGGTACTACAGCATGAATAACCATCTCATCCCAAGGTCAGAAAATGGAATATACCATCTGATCTGGGCTATTTTCTTTAGATAACCATAAGTTGTCCTGACAATGGCAGACTCTTGGATCAGTGCTTGTTTATTATCAGGATCAATTCCCAGATCATGAATAAGAAGAAAATCTCCAAATGATTTCCCCTCATATGTAATCAAGAAGGAGAGCACAGGAATATGAACCCACACTGCCTTGGTCTTTGGCATGCTGAGCTTCATATAATCTCAGGTCATCCAGTCCAGAATCAAATTAAAGAAGCCATCTAAAACTGAAACGTTACACATTCCCTGGAAAAAAAGGAATGATATAACAGAATATCTGTATATGATTGATTTGATTGATTGATTGATTGATTGATTGATTGATTGATTGATTGTCTGATTTATTGCATTTGTTTACCAGTATAGTTGGTGGGCAAAAAGATTGTCAGTTTTCAGCTGGGAAGTAAAGCTCCAAGACATTTTAGAGGAAATAATGACAATTTCACAACTTTCTACATAATGTTTAAACTTTTGGATATAGAAATATGTTACTTTAAAAAATGCACACAAATTACAGACATTTACATACATCAAAATCACACCGGTTACAGTGAAGTTATCATGTTATTTATATTGCGGAAAAGTAAATAGACCATTAAGGTCATAACAGAGGGAAGTACAGACTGGTTTATAAGGAAAAAAAATGTTAAAAGTACAGAGCTGAAGTAAAGAATATTGCTTATAGCTCTGAGGTTAGATAGGGTACGTTTTAGCCAGGCATACAGCAAGAACATATTCATGGAATCCATGAGATATTCTTTTAGTTGAGTTTTAAAATATTTAGAATTGACAGTTTGTCTGAGTATTAATAGAATGGAGTTCTATGCTTTAGACATAATAAGAGTACAGAGATGTTCAGGCTGAGTTATTAGATTTTGTTAGTGCAAGCAGAGATCTACCAAGTGACCGAAGATTTCTGGTTGGAATGTAGGGTTTCAGGACTTGACTTAAACTATGACAATTTTCTGGCTTATGGATGATGTTATGAATGGTGACTAGATGGGACAGAGTTAGGAAGAGAGAAAATTCTATCCGATACAGATCTCTGAGACCTAAAGAGTGGTGAGTTTTATATGGTACGTTTGAGTTAATTCTTGATACTTTGTTATAACATTGTTCAAGGTAGTTAGTTTGGGTTATTTCCAGATTTATAAATATAGGAGGTCATAGAGAAGAAATGGGAGTAGGAAACTTGAGGCAATATATTTTCTTGCGCTGTTTGCATGAAATTGTTTGGCTCTATATATAAAGTGTACCAAGATTTTGATGGGTCTTTCTAACTACCTTTTTTATTTGGCGATCAGATTTTATGTTGTTGTCAAAGATGATGCTTAAAACTTAAGTGATGAATACTTGTAAAAGTATGGTATAATTTGTGGATGTTAGAACAATAATAATTTTTCAAATGAATATGTATTTTAGGTGAATAGGATAAGCTTGGATTTTATGGGGTTAGAAGTAACTGCAAGTTTGACAGCCTTGATTTAGTTGATGTGGTAGATTCCTGAGTTAACAGTTGAAGTACATTTAAATGTTTGGCTGAGTGCATGACTGGTGAGATATTTGCATACTCATTTATTATTGCATGCATGCTTACTTGCCAAGTGTAGGTCACTTATGAATGTGTTGAAAATGAGAGGACCCAGAATGGATCCTTGATTACCTCCACGGTTGTGGGGAGAAAGGAGGAATGTCATTTGGCATTTAACAGTTTGTTGTCTAATGAGTAAATAATCAGAAGAGATTATTGGTCTAGGGAACAAATTGTATGTAATAATTTATACATTTTCTATCTTTATTAATGACCTGTACACAGTCATCCCAACAGCCACCTGCATTCAATATGCAGATGAGTCCACTTTGATTTGCTCTGCCACCTCCCCTTTAAGTCTGCAGACTCTATCCCAAAATGTTTTTAATACTGTTGAAAATTGGCTCTGTAACTGATGTCTCTGATTAATCCTAACAAAATGAAGCTACTGCTTTTCTCCCCCACTTGTAAAGCCTCCACTCCAACCACTACTACAAAATCTAACAATGCCACCAGCATTGTCCCAGATCTCTGTACCAAACTCTTAGGTGTAACAGTCGATAATAACCTCAAGTTTGATATGCATATTAATCAAACTATTAAAATGTTAATAAAAAACTTGTCTCACTATACAAAATCAAACCTTTCCTCACTCCACTAGCTAGAATGGTAATTGCCTCTACACATCTACTTTCCACCCTCATTTATACATCCCCTCTTTTCAAGAACTTTAGTAAGTCTGACTTTAATAAACGTTCGGTCTGCTTTAATCATATTGCTAGATTTGCCACTGGAGCAGCATTCAGAACACACCACTGTCTGAACTTAAAGAATCTAGGGTGGCTAGAATTGCCTATCCAACTTCAGTACAATCAGCTAATAGTAGCACATAAAATTCTCTACCAACCTGAAAACACACCCATACTTTCAAAAATTATCACCCCTTACAGCAACCTCAAGACACTTCCTCACCCAACAAATTACTAGTAAAACCCTGAAAAGCAACAACTCATCTGGAGACTCTCTATATGCCAACTCTGTTGGCAAAATATGGAAGTCACTTCCTGCTGAGCTTACTTCAGAACCCGTTCTAACCCAATTCAAAAAAAATCTATAACAGTACTTTAAAAGGCAATAGCTATGTCCTTGCTCTAATCCTGACTAACTCTGGCAATATAAACCATGTGCTAAAGCGGTCTTTTGGCCACCCCTACATTTTTTCCTAATTGCTACTCTATAACAAATCAGATTTATATATGACAGAATGGGTTCCTATAAGATGACCGAAGATGCATTCTTTCGAATGCGTATTGGTCGAACTTGAAAAGATGAAATGGCAAAATGAAGAAGCGGCATATAAGCGAATTCTTTCCCTGGAAAAGGAATCACTTGTCCGTGTCCGTTACTTTGCTGTTTTCGTCACTGTAGTGCGATCTCAGAGTTGGTATATTTAAGTAGGGGGGTGTGGGGGCACAGCCCCCCACGTTGAGGAGTGTGGGAGGTGAAGCCCACCACTTTATAAGTGTTTTTTTTTTTGCAACAGTGTTTTTTTTTTCCCTTGGAAAAAAATCTCTGTTCTAAGCATTCGAGTTTGTAAGCTTTCACTTACATGGGGTCGATAAATCATCTTTCGCTTTTCTAAGCATTCGATGATCTAATATAGACCCTGATAGAATTAATTACTTTTATCCTATGTACTGTATCTGTAACAGTGCTTTAACTTGTTTAATGTAACAGTTTTTCTGTATGTATGAAGCTTTTCTGCCCGGGCCTCCACTGAAAATGGACGAGTATCCATTTGGACTATCCAGGTCAACAAATGTAAAATAAATAAATACAACTTATGAACAACAGTATCAAAAGCATCAGAGATATCAAGAAATACTCCAGCTACTTAGGTGCTGCTGCTCCTGCTCCTGTTCTTGGAAATGATGTTACAAAGTTCAAGAGGGTTATGGTGGATGCAGAACCCATACTGACTAGGTGATAGCAGGTTATTTTCTATGATGTAGTTAAGCAATTGTGTTTTAACACATTTATCAAATATTTTGAAAAAGGGGATCTGACAGCTAGGAATATATAAATTGAAAGATCTGTGGAGTTGTTACCGTTATTTAGGGGTGGTAATGTATACCTCTCAACCTCTTAGCACAAAAAATCTAGACAAAGCCAAAACTAGTGTGTGTGTGAGTGTGTGCGTGTGTGGGGGGGGTTGCAAAGGTCCAAAAATAAGGACAGATTTTAAATATTGCTCTTATAAATTTAGAACATTGCTAGAATGACAGGTTTTGCATTAGCATGCATTTTCTGAAGGTCTGAAATTCAAATTCCTGACATTATCTGTTAACTTCAATCCACAATGATTTGCCAGAAAACCACAAATTTAATGAGGAAAATAACAAAATATAAGGCAAAAATCTGGACATTCTGTGAAAATGTGGAGAACTGAGAGGTAGGGGTGGTATTCAAGATATTTCTTCATAAAATAGGAACACATCTTTCTTTGCTGGATTGGTTTATTAGGATAGATACTGGATCTGCCTCTACATTGACTGCAACATTTAGATATTCTCCTGATGATTAATTAAGTTTGATTAATAGAACATACCTCTCTTAAAGTGACCTTTGCAAATGACAATATAGAAACAGTGAACAGCAAGGATGTGACAAATGAACCATGAGGTACACTAGAATTCATTAAGTAAGAGCCCAATGAAATCAAACCAGGCAATAGTCACTAAGTATGCCTTCAGACTAAGAGGCAAACCATTCAAGGACCATATCTGATAAAACGCTTGTTGTTTCTAAGGTCTACCATGTCACAAGCTACCAACTGATTAAAGTGAACCAAGATAGAATATTTACATTGATTTTTCACCATTTGAAGATCATTAACTATTGTAATAAAAGTTGTTTCTCTACTGTGTCTTGATCTAAATCTAGACGGAGAAGGATTTAGCAAGCCATATTATGTCAGATATGAATTCAACTGACTACAGGCTACTCTCTCAATAACTTCTCCAATTAACTGATATTCTGAAACAGGGTGATAGCTCTTGCAAAGATTCAAATCCACAGATGTCCTCTTATGGACTGGTGTAATCAATGTGTCATTTAATATAAACTGAACACCCCAGTCCTCAATTAAGTTTGTGCACAAGAGTAATAAAAATAAAAGGATTTAATAAAATGAAGAGTGATTCTACCAGCGCTGTAGGTACAGCATGCAAACATGGAGAAGACAGATACATAGGCAAAACAGCAATAGACATGTCATAATCCAAGTAATCAAACTACATCCAACATAAGTTTGTTTTGCCCACCTCACACTGCAATGGTGAATGGTTTAAACCTTTGTAAAGGAGTTAATTATCTTCAAAATCTTTTCTTGAAGAAAACAATACACTTTCTTACACTTGGCAAAGTAGAAAACTCTATGATTGGTCAAACAGGCCGTGCTTGAAAGAATAAATCTAGATGGCTGGATGCAGCAGAGACCTTTTTAAACAGAAAAAATAGTCTTTTTCCAGGAAATCCCCATCTGGCATGCAATAAAAGGATTTGTATTATAGGTTTATAGGTTCATAGGTGAGTACTAGCCTAACTGTCCTTTCAGGCCATTTTAATACGAGCCAGTTTCTCTTTTAGTGCTTGAAATAACCTATCCTATTTGGTTATAGATTTACCATACCCATCCCATAATCAATAATTATATCATACCACAGGTAATTTGAGGAGATCCATGCATGGAATAAATTATTTAGGAGCTACAGCTCTCAATTAGTAGTAAAGGGACAGTCCTAAACAAATCCACTTTGATCAAACATGAATTCTACTGAAACAATTATGCCAAAATCACTTTTGGAAAAAACTTTCTTATCTCCATATAGGAAAACACAATATATCCCCCAAAGTTATATGTATCCATGTTGCACAACAGTGGAGAAAAGGGAAAACTCCACTATCACTGAAAGTGGTTTTGGCATAATTGTTTCAGTCAAATTCATTCTTGTTCAGAGAAGATTCAACTGATCAACAAGCTCCCTGGTATAACTTTCATCTAGAACAAGTTTACCTTTGAGAAGTCATACCCACCTTCATTATCCATAAAGACTCCTCCGTGGCCCACATATTGACTTCAGCTCATGACTGGACACAAGTTATCATTAAACCATAGCACTGAGATGCATACTAACTGGGGCTATCTGATCCAGTGCTCTGACTATCACATCACTATATGCCATTATGAATGCATCTAATCTTCACTATTCTCCTTGAGGAACTGGTCAAGAATTGGACATAAAATTCCCAGAATTACAGCTCTAGGACCCCTATACCTGAGCAGTTCCATACTAGAAAAATGCAAAAGGGAAGACTAACCCCCGGATTTACTAATCTTCTGTGCAGGACTAATCTAGTCCTGCATGGAAGCGGCAGTTGAAGAGAAGGATGGCAGCGCACCATGCATATTAATGAAGGCATGCTGCCTGAACTCCAAATGTTATATGGAGCGTGGACGAGTGCAGGGGGCATGTCTGAGAGCATAGCTCACAGAATAAACATGCCCCTGCAAAGTAGAACAGAAGAATGTGTAAATAAATGAGTGGGACAGCTCACAAGTGTCCGCATATCCCCACCAACAGTCCCCATGTGTTCAACAGCAACAGTACAGTCAAATAAAATGAAGAATCCCTAATATTGATGTGTTATAAAACCCTGAGTACAGCTAACCATAGGTGCACGGGTTTGCTCATCACCTAGCTATGGTTAAAGCAGCCAAAAAGGCTGAAGAGGATAACATCATCTTCTTTTGGCTGTTCCCGCTAGGGGTCGCCACAGCGGATCACCTGTTTCCATTTCTCCTTGTCCTCTGCATCTTGCTCTGTCACACCAACCACCTGCTTGTCCTCTCTCACCACATCCATAAACCTTATCTTAGGCCTTCCTCTTTTCCTATTACCTGGTAGCTTCATCCTTAACATATTTTTCCCAATATGCTTTGCATCCCTTCTCAGCACATGTCCAAACCAATGTAATCTTGCCTCTCTGGCTTTGTCTCCAAATCTTCCAACCTGGGCTGACCCTCTAATATACTTATTCCTAATCCTGTCCACCCTCATCACACCCAGTGCAAATCTTAACATCTTTAACTCTGCCACATCCAGCTCAAACTCCTGCCTTTTTGTCAATGCCACTGTCTCCAACCCATATAACATAGCTGGTCTCACTACCCTCTTGTAGACCTTCCCTTTCACTCTTACAGGTACTCATCTGTCACAAATCACTCCTGACACTCTTCTCCACCCACTCCATCCTGCCTGTACTCTCTTCGTCACCTCTCTTCCACACTCACCGTTATTCTGAACCATTGACCCCAAGTATTTAAACTCATCCACCTTCGCCACCTCTACTCCTTGCATCCTCACCATTCATCTATCCTCCCTCTCATTCACACACATATATTCTGTCTTAGTCCTGTTGACCTTCATTCCTCTTCTCTCTAGAGCATATCTCCATCTCTCCAGGGTCTCCTCCACCTGTTCACTACTCTCACTAAAGATCGCAATGTCATCTGCAAACATCATAGTCCATGGGGACTCCTGTCTGATCTCGTCTGTCAACCTGTCCATCACCATTGCAAATAAGAAAGGACTCAGAGCTGATCCTTGATGTAACCCCTGTGTGTGTGTGTGTGTGTGTGTGTGTACGTGTGTGTGTGTGTGTGTGTGTGTGTGTGTGTGTGTGTGTGTGTGTGTGTGTGTGTGTGTGTGTGTCTGTGTGTGTGTAAATATACACATGTAAATAGCTAGGATATAATACAGCAGTCATGAATTACATATGTTCACAGGCTGTGCAAATGGGGGGTGAGGGGTCCAATCAACAAATGTGTAACACATATCATCAACCATCCCCACCTACACAGGTGAAACATGCAAACACATGATACAAGTAAACACACCATTGCTTCCCAGACCATAGGCAGGATACTACCAGTGGGAGGGACCTGCCAAGTCTAATATTGAAACAAAGACATCAATGTCCCTTGTGGGACACCCCAAAAAGTAATGATCATCAGAGTCAGTCCCTGTAATGATTCATTTAACCAGGCTGTAAATGTACATGGACCAGTAGGTTGTGCAAGCCTGATAACCCATGGGTTTACACAACGTACGACATGGGTCCTAACAAGTAGAGAGTGGGCAGTGTGTAGTGGTGTGGTTAGACCCTACCTGCAGCCACAGTAAGGATGAGTGCTGTAGAGGAGGGGCAGGTGGGGGAACTATGGGTATACAATTATGGGCCTAGGCATGCAGGTGTTGACTGGTGCAGTTGTATTAGGACTGCCCCGGGGATGTAAGTAAAATTGTGAATTGGGCAGAGTTTACACCCATACCTCTCAACCCCTAAGAGCAAAACCACTGGACAAAACCTAAACCACTGGTGGAACAAATAGGGACAGAAAGCATATATTCCACTTACAACCTTAGAAAGCTGATAGAATAATAGTTATGCATTAGCATGACTCAGCTGAAGGATGTGGGGTCCTAAACCCGATTACTTGTCTGTATTTAATTGTGTCAGTTCCCAGATATTTGCTAGACAGGTGCAGATTGTAAGAGGAACATACCAATAGGATGAAGCAAACTCTGGACAGGCCGCGGATTCTGTACAGTTGACAGGCATGCTTACGACTAACGGGCAGACATTCCATTATGGGTCCCACCACAGCACAGTCCAGTTTACATGGCTAAGTACAGTATAACCATATGTGTTGTTGCATAACCCACTACACAACACCTATGAACACATGGTCACAACACCCTACTGTAGGCATGTAAGCCGATGTAATAGGCATCACAAAGTATTATTGTAGTCCTCACCCCCATCCAGGGATGTGAGTGTCTGACGCAAACACCAAATGCAGTGCATATGCACAGCTGTTGTTGTAGACAACATGGCCAGCTGCAGACCTTCTCTGCAGCCATCCTGCAAATCCCTGGATAATCCCCCTACTAACAGCCCCCTTTGTGCCCCATGCACACCACGTACCTATCAGCCTCAGTTCCATTTCTGTTAATGTCTACGGGTACCCCCACTATATTGCCAGTAACTGGAACCCCAACCCACATGTAGTATCACAGCTGTCCCACAGGACACATGTAAATAACACATGAAGGAACCCCACAAGCAGACCTGGAGCAGCACAGGCTCACCACCTTGCAACCCCCCACCTCACACTCTGTACCACTACATCGACTAGTGATACTGACACCTATTGTCCTACCTCGCATACAAATCCCAACATCCGACATACCTTCTCTATTGCCCCCCCATCCAATTATTATACCTACGGGCTACCATACAGTTACAATGTCACCCCCACTACCTACCTGCCTATTCCCTAGCTATTCGCCTCTACTGTACCACACAAGTATGGAATAACTACACCTACCCCGAATACCTGCATGTAACCTACCCAGACCTGTGAAACAGGAATCCTCTCTCACCTTAAACCGACCTTTGTCAACAGTCATACCTGACATGTAAACCTGACCTAAGCATGGATAACACTGACAGTTCAATGTAAACTAAGCATGAATAATGGGGGACGTAGCTATGTTATGTCTGTTACACTCTATGAATGTGAACACCTCGGTATTAATTGGGATATGTAGCTGGGGTCAGTGTAGAGCTCTACACCCCGGGCCACTGCTGACAATGGACAAGCATACAGTCCGACTGTCTCAGTTGACAGATGTGAAGAAAATGCATGATGTTGCGCGTGTGTATGCGGGAGCAAGTGGGTGTAAGTCTGTTTGGCCGCCGGTATGCGAGTACCTCACTGGTGAAGCACTGTAGAGGCTAACTGAGTGCAAGATGCTGCAACCAGAGGTTAGTAATGCTGTGCTTAGCGCAAACAAGTGCATACCTGCCTACAAATGTTCTACAGTGCCTTAGTCACCCTGTAGCCAACAGCTGTTGCCATGGCCATTAACAAAATAAGTTGCACTGCCAGGTTGCAAACCCCTGACCCTGCACACTACAGTAGATGCGAGTTCCAGTAAGCCATGGCGGATACACATTCAGCTGCTGTGATCACAAACACATCATCCAGCACAGGCATCCAACAGTATAGGAAATGTATATAATTATGTAGATGTATGTGCCTGTGTATGTACAGATATAATATATATATATATATATATATATATATGAAGAATGAATGTCATGACAATAAAGCATACAAAAAGAATGAAAAGGAAAACAACAGCAACAACCTTATTATCTTGTGCTGTCATCTTATGCCATATCAAGCTCTGCAGGGATGAGCAAATAATTGCTTCTCAAACCACAGGTAGGATATTACCAGTGGGAGTAACACTGTCCACCTGGTAATTCTACCTTACAAACAATTACAGAGTAGTCCCTGGTGAGACTACCCAAAAATTGTAGGTTGTTTGGACTTCTGACCAGTACACAAGCCAGGGCAGGTATGTTCAAGGACTAAAAGGTTTGGAGAGCCAGATGATACATGGGTGGAAACAACATACGTGTAGGGTCCCTAGCGCTGGGGAGAGGGCAATGTGTGGAGGTGTTTTATGGCTGGGATAGCAACTGGAGAATGTATGGTTTGTGTGTATGTGGAACTTGGGTGAGGTGGAGGAACCATGGGTATGAAATATGGATCCATGCATGTCAGGGTTGCATGACCCGATTCTAATTGGACCGCCTCGTGGAGGTCAGCTAGTTTGTTATACATATATATGCATGCACACATACATACATCTATATGTAGAAGTACATTCCCTGTACCACATTCATTCCTTTTGCATACATAAATAACATGAAAGTTCCCCTAAAAAACTCGACAGTAGATAGAATAATAGGTTGTGCATAACCATACATGTAATAGGTTCATAGGTAGGTGCTAAGCTATCTGTGGAAGGGCATTTATAAGCCTAGGCAAGGTGTGTTCGCTCACATCACCCCATTGATCAATTTACTGGGCATCTGTCAAGCAGAGCTATTGAATTGATTCCAGTATGTCCCAGTCTTTGACCCCCCCCACCCCCAATTATATTAGGCTTTGGCTAAACTTCTTACATTAAGAGGTCAAGAGGTATGATTCTCATGTATGTTTAGTTATGTTGTTTGGCCTCTAAGGCTCAAGTCATGACTGAATAGAGTCCTGACTCATTGGAACAGTCTGCATACTCGGTTAACAGACGTTAAATAAACATTTATTCATATTCCAGTTCAGAAAAGACAGTGACCCCCTTCTCTGCACTGTGGCTTATATATCCCGACTCAGTTTCATGCCAAATGCATGGCCTTTGTAACAGTGCAGGCCTTAGACTGTCATGAAATGGCTGTCATCTATATATATATATATATATATATATATATATATATCTTTGCGACATTTCCACTATTCTGCTGGGATATAAACATCCAAGGAAAAATAAGCTGTTGTTTTGTTTCCATTGTATATTACAGTACTAAAGTATTAGAGTTATGAGAAGATAGAGGGAAGGGACGGATCTGCAATAATTCAGAGCTGTGTATTCAGTTTTGAAGTTAGTGCTATTCTCAAAAGAATAAAATGTGAGGATTTCCCCATTATGAAATATTTGACTCATTCCTGTGATTTGCTGGCTACATCAACGCCAGTCACTAAACCGGTCCTATTTGTAATATAATGTTGCCAAACTCATACATCATTGGTTTACAGGTGTAAAGTGTGCATTATCTTATAGTCTTAGTTATCAATTTATTTTAGTGTCTTGTTAACTGGAGTAATGAAGTAATGAAGTATAGAGTCTAACCTTGAAATAAAGACATGTGTGTCCCAGGTAGGATAACCCAAACATTGGGAAGTGTCCTATTGGTCACTCATGTCACCAATGTTTGTGGACTAAAAGGTTGGGATGTCTGAGGATACTTGGATTGAGTCAATCCCATGGGATGGGTCCAGAGGAGTAGGGAGTGGCCAATGTGTAGTGGTGTGGATGCATCGTGTTTCCAACTGGAGAATGGACGACTGATGTGTCAGTGATGTGTTGGGGTGAGTGTTTGGGGAACTAGGATCCATGGGTATATGGGTATATATGCAAATGAAGCAGTACAGCAATAGTGTAGTGGTTAGAGCATGCGCCTAACAAACAGGCATTCCCGGTTCGAGTCCCACTGCAGCACATATTATTTTCCATGTGAAAGCTGTATATGAACATATTTTTACATCTTTTTGCCATAAAACCTGCATAATAACATTTAAATGTGAACTGGAGTACTGCATGAAATGCGCATGTGAAGTGTCAGTGTCATAATGTATTTAGGAAGTAGTAAGCAGGTTTAAGCACAAATAAGCAGTAGTAAGCATGTTTAAGTGTGTTTGCATGGGGGTAAGCACTGCTAAAGTCTGGTTACAGTTTCTTATACTCAGTTACCTGCTGAATTGCTTAACCTGTGTAGGCATTGCTTAGCTCTGTGCAAACCTATGCAACCTTGCTTACAACTGCTTAAGAGTGCCTCAGTCACTCTATAGCCAACGTCCCTTGTTCTGCTCAGCAACAAAATAAACTGCCTCTTCAAGTCTTGAACCCAGGACCCTGCAATCAATACACAAAGTGATTTACCACTAAACCATGGTAGGTATACATAACCTTTAGTTTTAACAAACATACCCTGCAGCACAATCAGTCAACAGTACAAGTAATGTATTATTATGAGACCACATCACCTGTTAATGCAAGAAGTCTGGACAAAGTATGCTACACTGTGGGTACAAATAGGGATATATGTCAACTAATGCTCTGTTACACCATATTGTTGCTAGATACACAGTTATATGTATTAGAATACATATGTAGAAGGAGATGAAGTCTGAAACACAAAATTGTTGCCTCTAGTTACTGACTTCAATGCTGCGATCATCCATGACAATTGCCAAGTGAATAAGGAACAGGCCATAATATGAGCAGGACATGCATGGAAATATGGACGGATATATCTGGAATGTAGACAGATAGACAGCTATATGTAGATATATATATATATTAATGTATGACTCACAAATAATCATAAACAGCACTTGTATATGGATACATACATACATATGTGTATATATATATATATATATATATATATATATATATAGGGTCTATATTAGATGAACGAAAGTTCATCTTAGCGAACGCTCACATGAGCGAATATTGCAGAACTCGAAACCGCAATTGCAAGATCATGGTACAGTGAAGATGGGAATATTTGCTCTTTCCTCACTGTAGTGCGATCTCGGAGTTGGAATATATATTTAGGGGGTGGGGGGGTGCAGCCCCACAATTGCAGTTTCAGTACCTGGATATTCGCTCATGTGAGTTCGCTAAGATGAACTTTTGTTTATCTTATATAGACATATATATATATATATATATATATATATATATATATATATATATATATATATATATATAGATATATATATATATATATATATATATATATATATATATATATATATATATATATATATATATATATATACATATATATATATATATATATATATATATATAGGTACATACACATATACACACACTAAAGGTATCAGTAGCCGTACATATGTAGAGGTAGTATGGTAGTACTGGGTGCAAATTATATCCCTCAGCCACAAGCCCTTCAACTGGCACCTGTGAAATGTGTAGTGTGGCAACCATTCCCAGAAATAAGAATACTGACATTGAACATATACCCACCCATAACTCAAAGGACATGACACGACACACAGGTATGCATACATAGATAACGTGTATTCCTGTACTATACAATAATGTATTGACACCACATAAGGTTGGAAATATGTAATCAGTCATGAATGCAAGGCCCACACAAAACAGTAGATGCAAGCAATGTGCATATATACCATACTATGCTGTCTAGGCCAAAGCTTTCACATAGTACAACAGTAGAAACAGGATTTGCCTTCAGGATATGTAACAATCAACAATTTCAGATGTAGCTCAGCAGACTCCAATTACACCCTGTAGTCAAGCCCTAAGGAGAAAGGTAGCACTTGTGTTAATGTCACAGTATCTTGTACATATCATTGCTTAATCTAACACCTCACTATCACACTGAATGACCCTCATCTTAACAGTTATATCACTGGAAAGGTGCCATAGCCTAGGTTAATGGCATAGAACTCCCTCCCCCCATAAAAGGCTTTACAAGGGCAAGGAACACTGTGCATCACACACTTACCTCTGGAATGTACAAGGGCACAAATGTATTCACCAGCTGTTGCCCCCATATATATGGGCATGGCCCAACGGCTGGTGTGGAAGTCCATGACATGACTGGGATGATAGCAAAAATGCTAGCGGTAAATAATGATAGGCCATTACCTAGCAACCCTTCCTGTATTACAGCGGGACAAAGACTGGCATAAATGTGGAGGACAGAGGCAGGTACATAGGGCCATATTTGCATTATTGCTGTTACACACGCCAGAAATTGCTGGTGTTACAGGAGTTGTTGCAGCATATGCAGGGATACGACATCGAAATATGAATGGATGTAGCCATGTACTGATAGCACTCAACAGATAGAATGCCACAGATATATGTAGGAACAATACCTGTGTGTTGCACAGACAAAACCTAACAGCCAATCACCCTGGTATCATATAGATAGGCCCACAGTTGAGCGCTATGCAGACAGACAACATTCCATGTACTAGTACCATGTACACAGAAACCCTGTAAGAATAGCAAGATACATTGCACATAACAACACTACTCATGGGGTCGTTAGGTCTGGAACCTTGCCCAAATGTGGATATGGCCGGTGTCTGCAGGTACTGCTGTAAGAGGTATTGCTACCTGCTGTCTGTAACACTGATGTCCACATACAGGAAAGATGTCTTCCATACTGTAAAGGTGAAGGGACAACGCCCACAGAAGGCAGCAATTTATAGTACAGGGTTGCCATGACAGTGGTTATCTGAAGTACTGCACAGCAGGCTGCATGCAATTAGCAACTGGTGGACACTGACTGGTGCAGAGGCCACCACCTGATTATGTGCAATACCAAAAAAAGCATGCTGCAATATATTCAAACCAGCTCAATCACTCTACTGGAGAGACTGAGAGAGAGAGAGAGAGAGAGAGAGAGAGAGAGAGAAAAAAAAAAACACATCAAGAAGGTTCACAAACCTCAGGGTTGTGTTATAGTGGAAACTACATAACAGGTATGTGAAGCAGATATGCATTTACTGGCATGTAGTATATGGCATAGAATAACAGGGTGTATACTGTGAAAGGATGTATATATGCCATCAGTACATGTTCCTGTAATGCTGTTGTGCTCAACAACTGCACTGGACAGTAGACCCTGTGGGCAGTGGGACATACCTGTCAAATGTGCAGACCAGCAGTGAATGGCAAGGATGTGACCCATGATATCTGTGTTCTGTAAATTACTGTGGCCAATGGCTGGTGGTGGTATTAATACCACCATGATAGACACATGTGTGAGAGACCACACCACCTGCAGGACAGTCATGATAGAGTGTAGCATAGCATGCCCACACTGCCATAGCAGTATAATATGCTTATATAAAGTATGCCACCATATATACCCCCATAATGTTAGTCTGTGTTCATATGTGACACCTGCCTGTGTTGCAGCAAGGCAGAACAGTTCAGCTGTGAAGTAAAGAGGGTACATGAGTGCGGTCCAGATGTTTGTACAGACCCCACATACAGATAAATATATGTGTGATACATATTCACAGCTGCATATGTGTACAGAACCTCAGACAGTTATACATATATATAGGTATATAAACAACACAAAATGATATCTACACATATATGCACATATGTATACATACACACACATATATATATATATATATATATATATATATATATATATATATATAATATATATATATATATATATATATATATACGGACAGATATATGTGTGTGTATGTCGATATATATATATATATATATATATATATATATATATATATATATATACATTATATATGTGTGTGTATATATATATATATATATATATATATATATATATATATATATATATGTGTGTGTGTGTGTGTGTGTGTGTGTGTGTGTGTGTGTGTAGTTACAAAAACATATATATACATGGCAATACATTTTCCCTGCCATGACATGTGTGAGAGAACATCATACATTAATACACAACATACCTACACCCCAGTACATGGCTGCAAGATGGAGTGTGGAGTGAGGTGTAACCCATGTTGGGAACACATTGCAATTCTATGGGATGGTGGGGTATATATGCTGGTGAAGGGTATTTGGCACATATTGATATGTAGGTCTGGTTGGGTGACAAACAAGACAGCATATAGGGTTGGTATATGGCATATGTGGTGGTTAAACACTGTGGATGGATAGTTACATTTGGAATGTGGAGGCCATTGAGCCCCCACATGGGAACAAAGGGAACATGGTGGCCACCCATGGACAGTAACAACAGCATCTACATGGACATAAAGGTGCCTGGGCTGTGTGCTGGGCAGGAGGGACATGCATGTTGAACTGTGTGTATCTGTACTGCATGCCTCCAGGTGTTGTAGCACATACCCCAAGTCACTGTGGACCTCCTAATAACTGCAACCTACCTGGGTGACAGACCCATGTCTGTGTGTGCTCCATGGGGGGGGCATCATCCCCTGAGGTGGTTCCACATGAGGGTAGTGATGGAACAGTAGAAAATGAAGTTCCATGATGGGCCATGGATGTGATGTGGACTGGTAATGTGCATATTAGGTTGGAGTGGTGTTCCTGCTGTCAAATAACCCCTACACATACTGGTGTGTAACTGTCATGGAACATTTGTGGGCTGTAATAGTCCACACGATCCCAAGAAATGTCCAACAGAATGCATAGATATCCCTAATACTACAGAATGGCAGATGTGTAGCAATCATATAGCAGACCTACCACATGCATATGTGGAAACATAGTGGCAGTGACAATGGCATGCAGGTGAAATACCCTGTAACAGCCCTGCAACTCTAGTGTCCCCACAGAGAGCATGTTTATAACCACATAGCAGAAGGTGTTGTACAATACAATATATGGCCCAATGGTACACATACCAGACACATACATGTAGTGTAGTGTGAACATTATGTTGGAGCTGATATGGTGGCAGGAGACTGATATGTGTATTGTGTGATGGTAAACTTGATATATAAGTTGCTCAGACATATTTCCATCATTATGTCTTTCAGGGAGTATGGTACAGCCGATAAACCCTGCGTACAGTACCGCTGAGTAGGAGATCATCATCACCAGCATGATCTACATCTATAATCTGCTCTTCTCATGGACAAGCATGGACCAGCAGGAGAGATTAGCCATGTGGATTGATGTGGTCCGCAAGGTGAATGAGGTGGGTTGCACAGCGGAATCTATGAGCAGGTCGGCCACCATTGTAGTGACCTGCTCCAGCAAGTACAACTTCATGCCACTGCCATGCAGGGTGACCACCTCACAACAGGGGGTGGCATAATATTCATCCCCCCTCTCCAGAGTGGAGGAGCTGCTCATCAGTCTGGTAGCACCTGCCTGCCCGCAATATCTCCAGACCTATACTGTCATGGAGGTGAGTGCTACTCACACACCACACACTGAGCATGCAGGTAAGGTTCCAGGGCATATTAGTTGACTACTTTATTGTATGCATCTGTACGGGTAGACCATGCATGTGTGAGATGTGGGGTATGTTGCTGTGTAGTATCGATAAGCAGTAATGCATAAACTGTAGTACTGTGGACTTCAGCTGTTGTTGTACTGTAATATTGCAGCCACCCTGTTGCAATGCCACAGCTGTGGCCACTGACATCAACTCTATCACATGTCATTGTAGGTACCGCTGGGATACCAGCAAGGCAGCGGCTGGATGTCGGTGAGTATGGTTTAAGGTTATGCTTGGCAATTCACTGTGCATATCATTGCTAAGGTTAGGCCATGCGCACATCTAACACACCTACCCATAATGCATGCTGTACATGCACACTGACACAGCACACACCTCACTAATGGGATTACCAGCCTCAAGCACATGGAATATACAGTCCATCTCGGACAACTGTGGCTACACTCCAGTGCACATTGCCCAGGCACAACTGACATCTGCCCAACATACACAGCTATGTCATACACAGAGTAGTTGAACATGCTACAAATAACAACATCCCACTCCCTCTGCTAACACACACTCCAAGGTCCTAAACCTAATTAACACATTACACAGAACATACTGGAGGGATAGGGCCCTGTTCTGGGCAATCACCACACTCTGGAACGGACTACCCATACATGTCAGGCAATGCTACTCATTGGCCCTCTTGACAGAAACACTTGCCAATTGGATGGGGAATGGGGAATATACCCTGGGTAGCATGTGTATGCCGCAGCCTGACAGGGGCACAGGAGAGTAACATTAGTGGGTGGTGCATGGCAGGGAACCCCTGTGGCTAAGCATATGTAGGCCCCAGGACCAATAGAACAGTACTCACCTATGAACCTCTTTGTACCTCAGGCAACATCAGCTAGGGCCCAATCAAGGTCAGTAATGGTCTCTACACTCACTATAGGTACAGTACAGTGTTTGTGTGGTTGGTCTAATAGCACTCTACTACTCATTCATACACCACTGATGATGACTTATGTGAATACTCATCAAGCAGTCACTAAACACGTGTCCAGACATGATCCAAGAACACACAGAGGCTGTGAGCAGCAACAGAAACACATCTGACACACAGAGACACATCCTGCAATGGTGTGCACACCCGTGAGGTATGGTGCACAGTACATGCCAGGGTGCTGAAAGGATGCACAACAATGCTGTGGACATGGGTGCAGTGGGTTCCAGGGGGAGGGCCATCACCTACAAACAGAAGCCATGCAGCACAGCCATGTATATTGCTGGTAACGGGGATTGAATACAGTTGCACTGCATGCTGTTTAACCCCACATGTTCTACATGCTGACATGTGTGTATTCACAGGTATGTGTGATACTGTACTGCACCATCGCCTGCTATTGTGTGTGTTATGTGGTTGCGGGAGCTGTCTGTAGGTGCTGTCTGGTGTAGTGTATGGATTGCCATGTATGTCTACTGCATGTGTGTATGTTTGTGTGTGTGGCCATGTCTGCACACATGTGTGAGTTTGTGTGTGTGTGTGTGTGTGTGTGTGTGTGTGTGTGTGTGTGTGTGTGTGTGTGTGTATTTACTGTTTAGAGGTGATGCACAGGTCTTACAGTCTCTACCCTGTGTTCCCCTTACAGGTGGCAAAGTGGGGCTGGGTCCCCCCACAGGGAATCTGATGTCACTGATACAGACCGTGACCATGAAGATAGGTGTGTTGAGGCACAGGAAGGGTCATCAGGGGCTGCAGCTGGGCCACCAGTTGACAACCTACACGTATCCACACCATCCACACACACACAGACACACTGCCTCTACACACCTCATCACCATTGGCCCTAGCTGAGGGACAGCCTACAGTTGTCATGGGCCAGGACAGTGTGGTATCTATGGCAAGTCTGTCAGGACACAGCAGCCATAGCCAGATGTCTGGTGGGGTATCACATAGGCAGATGTGCAGGGGTGCTTGTATGGACACTGCTGGATATCATGCACCTGGCAAATGTGCAACCCCTATTTCAACCACAAGCCTGTTCCAGACTATCATGGAGGTACAGGCATGAATGGAACGGTACACCAGGCAGGGTCTAAGGGCGCAGAGGGCTCATCACACCTCTGTAACTGACAGCATTGTGACCTAGCAGGTGCCATCCGTAATTACACCGAGGTCATGGATAGACGGCGGGGTGAGATATTGGAACTCTTCCAAAATATCATGTCCATGCATCAGGACAGGGCAGGACGGTTGCGACGGCCATGTTGACATATGCCAGCAACACCAGCAGCTGGAGGTCACCGTGGACATCCAAACAGTCACAGCCACTCCCATAGTGGCAGTACCAGCCCCAGCACTGTGGTGGGCTGTCCACAACCCATCAGAGCAGACCACATGCCCGTGACCCTGGCCAGTCCCAGGAGAGACCTGTATCCAGCAAACTCGGGGGACAGTACTCGGTCTGGCTCTGTACCTGATACTGCCTGTAGCACCCCCTGCCAGGCACAGGTCCCATGTCCATGGCCGGCGATGGTGAACTTCAAACCCTGCCAGGTACAGTCTGCAGCTATCCCACCATTCCCTGTATAGGACAGCCACATGGAGGAACTGTGTGCATGCAGACACACACGCATACACAATGAACCTAGGGCAACCACATACTTGCACACACGACAACTCCAGTGGCCCATAACAATACTCAGCCCCGTCACACACACACACCATGCTGTCAATTGTATGGCTCAGCCTAAGCCTTTGGCAAACCAACAACACCCCCTGTGCATATGATGATACCTGTGCCACTGCCTGACATCCAGAACATCGATGCAGGGACAGGCTAACATGGTTCTGATGCACAGGGTGACTGTACAACAGTGTAGCAATGGAATGATGTGTAGCATGTTGTCAGCAGTAAAGTGAAATGCTAACATCTTCGAAGGTGTAGCTGTGCAGCCATGATGCATCCTAGCTTTAATTAACAATGTTGTATTGTTGCCACCAGTATCTGTTCAGATTATGTTGTGTTTGTCCATTTGCCACATGATCAATGGGTGTAGTGGTGTCAGCAGGCCTTCTACAGTGGACACCAGTGAGTGTAGTGGGTGGTACACATGCCATGGCTGGGTACAACACACAGTGTCTTTAGTTAGGATGCAGTACAGGTACAGGACTGTACACATGGAGGTATGTCCCCATGCAGGTAACACATCTGTTGCACATGTAATCTCACCAAGACAGCATAGGCACAACCACACAGTGGTATATATATGCAGTCTGCAATGTGGACGGCATTGAGCATGCTAACAGCAGGGTGTATGTCCCTCTTCCCACTCCGCTGTGATCCTCACCTAAGTAACATGTGTGTGCCAATGCCGGTGGCATAGCCCTACCCTTAGGAGGGTGTGAGGTGCTCAACTACTGTGAATGGTGTAGACAACAACTAACAACCTGATTACATACACTGTACAGTATTACAGACGGCTATGTGGGGGGATAGATGCAATAGTAACTGCAATTATGGCAGTCATGTCCACAACAGCCACACCCAGTGAGTTATAGCAACCACAGTAGTGCTGCACACCTCAACAGTGTGGAGTAGGGCATTGACACATCTATGACCTGTGAAGGACTGTATGTCCTTGGGATGGCGCCTGTGGTATGTTGGCATATACCAAGCAGTCCTGGTGGAAACATATCCTGTGAACGAAGGTAGATCCCGTAACAACTACACACATTCCTACAAGTGGGATGGTGTACAAACACCTGCTATGATGTACATAGGCACTGTGCACCTCCTAACCCTCATTTACACCTGTCATGATTGGGTTGAGGAGGTATACGGGGTTCAGGTTATATTCCCTGCCTTTGACAAGTCCAACATTGGCAGGGTCCCGTGTGTTGAAATAACCGGTGACATTGGCCATGGGTTCATTGATGGTATGTTCCATGTCCCTGCGGACCACAGTCATCTTGCTACTGGGTGGTAGTTCCCAGCTGACATGCTGGGTTTGTGGATGCCCTTGCCAACATTGGTGAAACCATTGTCAGGTGTAGGGCTATTGGATTGTATGAGAGATCCCAGCTACTTACTGCACCTGCCCAGGGGGTTCCCCCAACCATGACATGTCACTTGACTATATTGCATGATATGTTAGTAATGCCAGCCTTACATTCTATAGGTGGTATGGAGTACTGTTAATGTGTACCGCCCTTGTTGTGTAGGGTCCTGCTTATTGGATCTGCTAAGGTTGATATTGTATTGCAGGCCAGACATATTTGGCTGGAGGGAGGAATACTTATCCATGCCATATGTATGTTGTTTAGGTCTCTCAAATCCATTAATGGTGCATGTGGACATATATGTTGTGGTTACGTTCCCAGTGCCATCTACAGATGTATGTCAATATATGCATATATTGATATATATGTGTTCACCTTTGACAGGGGGACAATCATTCCTTTGAACGGCCCTTTCTGCAAACAGAAAGGACTAATCCTTCGTTTCTTACTGCACCACAGTTAATAGAACTGCAGTTCTACAGGCACCTTCGCTGACACTCGAACTGCAAGTTGGAATACATATACGAACCCCTAGTGTGCACTACAGTGGGGATAGGCAATTATTCCCCATCCCCACTATAGTGGCATCTGCAACCAAATTGCCTAATCTGCAATGAGCGAATGCATACTGACATTTGCACATTGCACATTCTATGCATGTATTACAGGATTGTGCAATGTTGGGAACATACTTTAGGCCTAACAGCTTCCAGACACGTGGACTTCTCCCTTTGAAAGGTGAGCCATATATATGCTAACATATATGCATTCCAAGTGCTGTCTATATGTGGACATGTGGATATATACATATATATCATTGGCTGTATGCATATCTATGTATATGCATTGGCTTATATATATATATATATATATATATATATATATATGTGTATATAGATATGTCTGTACCTATATCTACATATATAGATATGTTATATCCATTCAATGATGAATATATATACACACACAAATACATCTACATGGTGTAATACATTCCCTGTAGTGTTGTGTACCTCAGCTGGATGATATGTATGTGGAGACATCATGATTATGCATATCTGCCATTGCTTAGTGGTAAATTACTTTGTGCATGATGTGCAGGGTCCTGGTTACGAGCCTTGCAGGACCTGTTTATTTTGTTCTGGGCAGAACACACAAACCTGCTTACAACTGCTTTATGGTGCCTTAATCACTCTCTATCCAAACAGGACGTGTTCTGGCCAGCAAGAAATTAAACAACTCTGGCAAGGCTCAAACCAAGGACCCTGCACACCCTAGACAAACCGATGTACCTCGAAGCCATGACACGTATGCAGATATTCAATGTTTCAGAAACATATCAGCCAGTCCTGTCATGCAAAAGTGCAAAGAATATTTACCAACATCTAGATGTCTGCGTGTGTAACTATAGTGCAACCTTAACAGATACAACATACCCATATATGCATAGATACACATGTATTCAAATATATATGTTGTTTTACTACCTCTATATACATATATTTCGCTGTCTAGGCACATTTACCTATATATCTGTTAGCAGGTTAATATATCTATATAGGTATATATGGCCATACATCTGTAGATAGCAAGTGCAGATTGACAAATACACCAATGTCCACATAGGTTCATAGGTTCATAGATTCATAGTTTCATACTAGGCTATCTGCCCTAGGGCATTTATAAGCCTAGCAAGAATGTGTTTAGCTTTTGCCACCCATTTTAAATTAATTTTGCTATGCCCTTTTTTGAGGTTAGTATACTGTGCCTCTGTCTAACATGACACAGAAGTGATACCCAGGGTAAACCTACGATCTCCCATCCACTCATCAAGATTCCTCTTGAAGAGAGTCAATGAGGGACTCTGCCTAACCTGGACTGGGATTTTATTCCAGAGTGAAGGGAGCCTCTGGGTTATGAATCTGTCCCTCCAGCATGTCCTATTTATTTCAGTGCTGAGGTTCAAGTCTCTCAAGCATGTAGCTCGATAGGATTTGGATTTTCTGAGGTGCAGCATGTCCACTAATTCCGGGTTGGACATGGTTTTATATGTCAGGCACAGATCGTCTTTGAACAGGCGGTATGCCACTGAGTAGAGCTGGAGTTTCTTTAACCGGGCAGCATATGCCATCTGTTTGAGCCCTTTGATCCTCTTGGTGAGGTACTTTTGGGGTCTTTCCAGTTGCTGCAGGTGTCTGGTAAGGTACATCCCAAAAGGGGCATTATACTCAATTATGGGCCTAATGAGGGATGAGTAAAGAGGCACGATGACCTCCCCTGATCTAGATGTGAATCCCTTCATGATTAGGTGGGCTATATAAAATGTTTTTCTAACCACTTTGGCCACATGGTTGTCAAATGAGAGATTGATATCAACTTGGGTCCCCAGGTCCCTAATTACTTCTTCTGTACTTAATGGATTACCACCTATGTGGTAATTTGTGGGTACTTTGTTTTTGCCAAAGGGGATGACTATACACTTTTTGGCATTTAGCTTGAGGCCATGGCTCTGGCACCAGTTGTCTGTTTCTATGAGGCCCTTTTGGAGGATGCTTGTGTTGGCTGGAGAGTCGATTATGGTGCCCACTTTGCAGTCATCTGCGAACTTGGTCAGCCACAGTCCTTCTGTGTTGGCCTGTACCTCAGAGAAATATATACTGAATAAGAGATGTCCGAGGACTGAGAATTGTGGTAGCCACTTGTAACTGGTTTGGAGTCTGACATGGCTCCAGCAATTCTAACCATGTGGGTTCTGTCCTTGAGCCAGTTTGAACCCATCTAGTGACATAGGGGTTTATATTTAAGCTGGTGAGCTTATCTATAATGCCCGAGTGGGGTATTGTATCGAAGGCTTTTGTGAGGTCCAGGTAGGCTGTGCGGACCACCTTCCCCTCGTCAATGTCCTTGGTGAATGTTTCAAAGAAATCAACCAGGTTTAAGAGGCAGGATCTGCCCTTAACAAAGCTGAACTGGGTAGGATCCAGTGTCTGTAGGTCCCCAATATCTTTATTTATGAGGTCCATGATGATCCTTTCCATAGCTTTGCAGACCAAGCTAGTCAGGCTTATGGGGCGATAGTTTCCAGGATCTGTTGAGGCGCCATCTTTGTGGAGAGGGACAACAGTTGCTGTACGCCACTCTTTGGGTACATATCCTGTAGTAAGGCTGAGACTGAACAGTAGTTTTATGTTTGGGTTTAGCTCTTCTTGGAGTTCATGTAGGACGCAGCCCGGGACACCGTCTGGTCCCATTGATGCTGTGTTTTTTGCTTTGGAGAGGGCGGCTCTTATCTGAGCATCCAAGATGTCAGGGGGGGAAGAACTCTGCTGGGATAGATATTTGCCATTTTGGTGGGGAGGGGGGGGAGATTGCGCTGAACCTGTCATCTAGGATGTTGGCAATGTCTGTGGGTTCGGTGTATTTTTTGCCATTTTGGACTAATTCTGAGCATATCTGGGAATTACCACCCAGGTTCCTAACATAACTAAAGAAAGCCTTGTGATTATCCTTAGTGTCCTGTACAATTTTTCTCTTGAAGCTGGCCTTAGACGATTTTATGAGTGCCTGTAGTTTTTTGCTAATACTGATCAGAGATGCCTTCCCTTTTTGAAATTTTGCTCTATCATTTAGTAGCTTCCTCCTTCTATTGTATATTTTGTTTATGGCTGGGGTCCACCAGACAGGACGTTTGCCTTTGGAGGATTGGGTCTTGGTTTTATTTGGGATTGCATGATCCATGCATTCCTGAAGGTGTTCATAGAATGCGTTTATAAAGGATTCTGTGGTCTGGGCCGTATTTTCCACAGGCCCTTTGAAGGATTCCACCTTGGTTTTGAGGAGTGCGAAATTTGCTTTAGAGAAGTTTTTCACTGTGGTTTTCTGGGCAGGGGGTGGTGTCGGGATGTGAATATCCAGTGAGATTAGTTTATGGTCTGATCTTACCAGTGAGGGATACACTTCTAGTCTGGAGCATAGAGTCCCCACATTGGTGATGATCAGGTCCAGTATGTTTTCCCCTCTTGTGGGCGTGGTAACAAGTTGTTCCATAGCATTTGAGTTTATAAATTCTAGGAACCTTTGGGCTAGGGTGTTGGAGCTAGAGTAATGCTCCCAGTCTATGTTTGGGTAGTTGAAGTCGCCCAATATAATGGTGTTTGGAGAGACGTTCATATTTTCCAGTGTTTTCAGGAAGGCCAAGTAGGGTTCCTGGGTTAGGGAGGGTGGTCTGTAGCAGGCTATAAACTGGAAGGCAGTTTTACCCACTGTTAGTTGCACATGGATAGTCTCTGATGCTTTGTGCTGTGCCACCAACCTGGAAGTGTGGATATCATTGACGAATATTGATACTCCCCCTCCTTTTGTGGGTCGATCCAAGTTTTGGGGCCTAAAAGCATGGTATGAGGTATAACCTGGTAGTGCTGGGGTGCTTTCAGGAGCCTTGAACCAGGTTTCTGTTACTGCACAGATATCGATGTTCTCCATGCTAAGGAGAGTTTCGAGTGTGTGCATCTTGAGGTTTAGACTTCTGGCGTTGAGTAGCATTACTCTTAGTTTCTTATCCCTTGTGATACCTATGGAGGTGGGTTTGTCTTTTGAGCCTTGCCTAAAAAAGGCACTATGGTGGTAGCAAGAGCCTTTGCCAATATCCGAAAG